>NC_136268.1:23680799-23863299 GCF_964187855.1 Myxine glutinosa | reverse complement strand
GAATGGTCCACGGACAGACAGTGGGGTGGATGGGAAACTGGAGGAAAATGCATGGATGCACAACAGCACAGAGAGAGGAGGTGTTGCAGGTGAAAGAGGTTCAAGAGGTACATGCTCTTGGCAGGTGTATTAAAGCTCGTAGGTATAAATGCAAGAGACCATGAGATAGTTGCGGGCAGCAGAATTAAAGGCCTAGAGAGAAGAGCAGACGACAAGACTTCACTGACAAGAGAAGAGGAGGATGAAAAAAAAATAGAGGTGAGCAAAAAGCCAAGAGTCATGGGAAAGGATGCACGGTAAGGGTTTCTGTAAAAACACGTGTGACCTCACGGGAGGGAACGGGTGTTAGATGAAGAGGCGAGGGCGTGGAAGGACCATAACCGCGATCGAGGCAGGAAAAGTGTGCAAAACCACAATGCTGCTTGCAGTGAGTAAGAAGGAGACCCTGTGATTCGGAATCCTGGTGTGATATGCCAATGGCATGGAGGGCATTGGATTCCAAGACCTCGACGTGGGGCAAGATGCCAAGCAATAGCAGCAGCCAATAGGTCACATCCCATGGCCCTGTGGATAAAGGCTTTGTACACCGTTATAAGCTGAGGACAGCTGAAGATGGAGGGAGAAATCCGAGGCAGCAACCACATTTGGAAGACACCTGTCAAAGTCGGTTATTGTGAGGCCCAGGAATTCCAGAGAGTGTGCTGTCCCATTGGCTGATCACAAAAAGAAAATGGCTCATTAGTCAGGTAGTTATTGCGGAGAGACAAAGTGAGAGTAGGATCTTTATGGGTCAAAATAAATGTTGCAAAAAATAAAACAGGGAGGTGTCATCTTCAAAACGACAAGCGCTACGCCTAGGTCCCCCGTCGGTGAAGTGATGCGAGTTGACAAAATGGAAGACGCAAGGCGGCCATCTTGGATTTTGACGTGGCGACACAATTTTCAATAGCGTTCTTCCTTATGCCTAGATACACCCACACACCAGATTAGAAGTTGGTACTTCGCTTATTTTTCAAGATATTCCGCTCACAAGGTTCAGACATACATGGCGGTGGCCATCTTGGATTTTGACGTGGCGACCCAATTTTCAATAGCGTTCTTCCTTGTGCCTAGATACACCCACACACCAGATTAGAAGTTAGTAGTTCGTTTATTTTTCAAGATATTTCACTCACATGGTTCAGACATATATATGGTGGTGGCCATCTTGGATTTTGACATGGCGACCCAATTTTCAATAGCGTTCTTCCTTATGCGTAGATACACCCACACACCAGATCAGACGTGAGTAGTTCGTTTATTTTTCAAGATATTTCGCTCACAAGGTTCAGATATATATATATATATATGGTGGCGGCCATCTTGGATTTTGACATGGCGACCCAATTTTCAATAGCTTTCTTCCTTATGCCGAGATACACCCACACACCAGATTAGAAGTTGGTACTTCGCTTATTTTCCAAGATATTCCGCTCACAAGGTTCAGACATACATGGCGGTGGCCATCTTGGATTTTGACATGGCGACCCAATTTTCAATAGCGTTCTTCCTTATGCCTAGATACACCCACACACCAGATTAGAAGTTAGTAGTTCGCTTATTTTTCAAGATATTCCGCTCACAAGGTTCAGATATATATATATATATATATATATATATATGGTGGCGGCCATCTTGGATTTTGACATGGCGACCCAATTTTCAATAGCGTTCTTCCTTATGCCGAGATACACCCACACACCAGATTAGAAGTTAGTAGTTCGCTTATTTTTCAAGATATTCCGCTCACAAGGTTCAGACATACATGGCGTCAGACATACATGGCGGCGGCCATCTTGGATTTTGACGTGGGTTGCACCCACACACCAAATTAGAATTCGGTCCTTCGCTTACGCACGCACGCACACATGCACGGACGCACGCATGCACGTTCGCCTGCACGCACGCACACACTAACTGAGGGGAAAACCATAGTCCCCCTTTCGCTCCGCGGTGCGACGGGGGACAATAACGAATTTCCAGCAACAGAGTGCACCGATTGTCCCAAATTATTTACGCATCCGTTAGGCGGTGTATTGGTAGAGTGAGTGGTTAATGCTTGTATGGCCAAGATTTGATAGAGAAGGTAATGTTTACCATATAATATGACTGTGTGAGGTTTGTTTCGGTGAGTTGTTTATTCTAAAAGTTGATTCGCCTCAAAGGATAACAAGTTTGAACGTTGAGATTGGTATTTAATTTGTGCAGCGAGATCTCCAGGGTGCAACGGATCTAGTTATTTCTGGATAGAGAATCGTCTCGCAAGTACGAGCAGTTTGTTTCGTGATGGTTCTCTCTCCGAGAATATATAAATAGGAACGCAGAGTGGGACGGGGCAGCGAGTGAGTGTAGGGGTGGGAAAGGAAGAATAGCCTGTCTTGAATTGCACTGTTGTACCACTGTTGAGTGTTATTGATTACTGATACAAGTTGGGCCTGAATCGAACGATGCATGAAGCAAATTCCGAGCACTACGGAGTTACATGTCCTCGTTGTCCTAGATGCCCTCAAACGAGGTTCCATGTGGCTCTCTGATAAACAAACAGGGTGATGGCAGCATACTGTGGTATGGAGTTTAAAAAGAATAAACTGATACGGGAAAACAAAAATAACGAGAAAAAACAGAAACTGGTCTCTGGATCTAAGTTATGTGGATACCTCATGGGACACCAAAATAGGTGCTCTCGGTATTGATACATAAGGATGGAATGATTTCATGGATAACTCGACCATAAATTACAGACATGGTTGATCGACATCAAAAAACCGAGAAAAGATTTAACCAAACCCTACAGGAATTTGATACATTAATAGGTGAGCCTTTTTACATATGTACACAAACCTATGTACATGACATGTAGGACAAGGGTATTAGGAGACATCAGTATGGTTTTACATGAATTACAGGGACATTAGTAAACCATGGATAAAACACTGGTCACAGTATATGGCATTTGAACCTTACTCAGGTTAAAATGCCATATGGCCCAACCATCCTTTTGGGGTGGGGGATGGATATCTCTTGTATGGCCTTGAGTATGAGTAGTCTCTTGTATGAGTAGAGGGGAGGGGTGGGGGTGGGGGGGGGGTTTAAACATGGCTTTACCCTCCATTTTGAGGGCGGTGGGGAAATGCTAAGGATGGACTTGCACTCCTGTTTGGGGCTGCTAAGGATCAGCTTACCCTCCCGTTGGAGGGTTGGGGGGACGGGGGGGCAGGACTTGCTAAAGATACAATGTTCTCATTCCAATATGCACTGTTCTGGCAAATTTATTGACACATTGCTCCCCTCCACTAATCCTCCCCAGACAAGTCTCATTCCACGGATTGTACTATTTATTGCCAATTAATCATCGGACGTAACTATAGCTTTGTATTTATCGTAATCCTCTGTGTTGTGTTGAGTTTTGTACAACCATCATTTTGACGGGCTTACTCCTCGTCTTCTATCTATTTATCTTCTATTATATATATAAAAGAAAGTTTTTGTTTGTTGGTTTGTTTGTCTGCACGCGCTAATCTCCTGAAACAAGAAATGTTGGGACGGGCCCCGGGAAGGTTATAGGCTAGGTGGCGAGGCTGGCCGAGGCCGCTTTGGCCAGGCTGGGCCCATTTCACATTTAAAAGCCGAGCTGAATTATAGTAGTCAATCTACTACGGCCGCGAGTAAAAGCTGCATTATAGTAGTAAATTCATTCAAAAAGAACCAAAAATGTCGGGACGGGTCCCGGGAAGGTTATAGGCTAGGTGGTGAGGCCGGCCGAGGCCGCTTTGGCCGGGCTGGGCCCATTTCACATTTAAAAGCCGAGCTGAATTATAGTAGTCAATCTTCTACGGCCGTGAGTAAAAGCTGAATTACAGTAGCAAATTCATTCAAAAAGAACCAAAAATGTCGGGACGGGCCCCGGGAAGGTTATAGGCTAGGTGGTGAGGCCGGTCGAGGCCGCTTTGGCCGGGCTGGGCCCATTTTGCAATTAAAAGCTGAGCTGAATTATAGTAGTCAATCTTCTACGGCCACGAGTAAAAGCTGAATTACAGTAGCAAATTCATTCAAAAAGAACCAAAAATGTCGGGACGGGCCCCAGGAAGGTTATAGGCTAGGTGGTGAGGCCGGTCGAGGCCGCTTTGGCCGGGCTGGGCCCATTTTGCAATTAAAAGCTGAGCTGAAGTATCGTAGTCAATCTTCTACGGCCGCGAGTAAAAGCTGAATTATAGTAGTAAATTCATTCAAAAAGAACCCGGGCAACGCCGGGTGCTTTCGGCTAGTTTATAATAAATTATAGACAGTACTTGTGTGGTGTGTGTGTGTGTGTGTGTATGTGTGTCGGTCACGTGCGTACATGGCACATGCATGGGTCACACGTGCGTGTTACCGCTAAAGGTCACGGTCTGAGGGTGAAATACAGAAATATGAATTCAGCGCTAAAGGTGTGTAGATTTAGGGATAGAGATGCGTAGATATTGGCTAAAGGTGTGTGGTTTTAAGGTTAATTGTCATTCGATCATGAGGAAAAAGGAAAACATGCAGGTCGGGCTACAGAGAGAAATCAAAAATGCAGATCATTTGTATCTGTTCCGCCCACTTTGAAACACAGCCGTTCTAGTCATACCAGTTTATCTGAAAAATTGGGTGATAAATGGTTAGATTTAAACAGGGGAACCCTTCAGTATCCCAAAACATTCCCCAGTCCTCAGAAAGGCTTTTTAATTTACTGTTGCCTTATCTTTCTATGCTGGAGCTAGGGGTGAGGGTGGGTGGCAGTGAGCAGATGGTGCATGGCCTATTTCGGGTACAACCCTGGCCTCTCTATTTGTAACCAGTGAGATATGTTTTGGGGGGTCAGCAAAGCTGAGCGGAAAATGACGAGGGGCCACGGAGAGGAACGGTGGGCAAACAAACAGTAAGCCTGAGGAGCAGTCTGAGGATTATTTTTGTTTCAACCAACTATGCTAGTTCGGTGTTCAGACATTTTCATTTCTGCTGGGTTAAGGCGATTATCGAAATTTCCCAATAAATCTATGTTTGGAGACGGATATCAAGCATCAGTTGGCCTGCAACAAAGTGAAGATCCTGCCTGGTCATTAACATCAAGCTGGTAACATCATGGGTCTTCAAATTAAAGAGTTACAAACCAAGTCTTCAGATAGGCCAGTGACTTTCCCCTACTTTAAACCAACAAGGAAGTCCTTGGTTTTTCCCTGGGACAACTGCCCTGTTTGGATTCACCAAGACAATCTCATTGTCGAGTCTGCTTCGAATCAAACGCTACTCGTGTCCGGCTCTGATGTCCGAGAAAAGTTGCACAGTAGCACAAAACATTAGGAAGATAGAACAGCACAAGTTCAATTACCTAAAAGTGGTGTAAATGCCATTTGATTGAGTTCAACAAGATGCTGAGCAGGTTTCGTCATTGTGGGAGAACGCAATGATGAGAGTAAAGCTGGAGATGAGGTGGAATGGAATTGCGATGATGAAATTGCGATTTTTATTTATTTATTTAAATACTCTGTGTATGTCTGACAGTCAAACAGAATTGAAAATCATTCCGAACAGGAAACTTACTGTTTTTAAGGACATAAACAACAGGCATGAAGAACTAATGTAACGTTAAATAAGGTGATGTAAAAGACGCTGAATCAACAGCGGTAAACTTTCGGAAAAAAATTAACCTACAGCCTTTAAAATCTATTTTTATATCGATGGAATTATATACTTGAACACGAGAACCCAAATGGCCTTTTTGGCACTTTCAAAAACCTTTCGTTTAGCTGTATTTGGACAAAGTATTACGCCATGTTACATCATCTCGACCAATCAAATTTGCTGCTCGCAGACTCCACCCATGTCCTTAGTTTCGCCAGACTGTATACAACAGGCATTTTAAGGCCATTTTACCTGCAAGAGCAGGGGTTAGCCACATACACACACACACACACATATATATATATATATGTATATGTAAGGTATTCTGCGAACTCTCTAGTTACCAACATGTTTCTTAAATACATAATCGAGCTTTCTTTGATCAATTTAAACTACAATAACATTTTGGTTTGAAGCAGAAATTCCCCACAAAAAGTGGCAATCCCGTGGAAAGCAAAGTGGTGGAATCCCCTACAAATAAAAACGAGAGAGTTCTTAGAAAACCACATTTCCAAGCTGGCCTCCAAAGCCAGTCGCCGACTGGGCATCCTCCGTCGTGTGAAGTCGTTCCTTGGCACACCTGAGCGCCTCACCACATACAAGGCTTTCATCCGCAGCTCAATGGAGTACTGCTCTCCCCTCTGGGCTGGTGCTCCTGCCTCACACATAGCTCGGCTTCACGCTGTTGAAACCAAAGCTTTCAGAATCATTGGAATCTCCTGTGATGAAGCTAACTCTGAGGGCCTTTCACTTACTCACCGCAGCCAGGTTGGTGGTCTTTCCGTCTTCCACCGACTCCTCTCCGGCCTGGCTCGCCCAGCTCTGTCTGGGCTCTGTCCAACAAATATTCCCGTAGGGGACACAAGATCTGCCAGCAACCCTCTTCTTGTGAAACTACCAAAATCAAGACTCTCTGCTCACCTTCACTCTTTCATTCCTCTTTTCTCCAGCCTCTGGACAAACGCCAACACTCTAACTCCCTCTCCTCCCTGCAGATCTTTAAAACAGCTGTTCACCACCATCTCTTATCTCCCCCATCCAAAACCTTGATCTTTTCTACCCCCTGTTAATTCACCCCAGAACCATCTCAGTTTTCTTTCCTTAAAGTCCTTGTGGTGTCCATCGTATTTATCCTGTGTTCCCTGCCCCAGCCCTCTCGCTTCCACAGATCTCCCGATGTCCCTGTTCTGTACTATTGTTGTGCTTCCCTCTCTCTCCCCCTCTTGTCTCCCGCTCCCTTTATTACATGTTCTATGTGTTAGCTCTTACATGAGCCTCGACTTAGTATACAAAAAAGAAAAGTTCTTCATGCTTGTTGTTTGCATCCTTTATGGCATCCATAAAACAGTATGTTTCCAGTTTGGAATGATTTTCAATTTTGTTTCTCTGGCAGATATAGACAGACAAAAAAAAAAAAAAAAAAAAACCTTTAGAGGCCATTTTTCCCCGCAAGCGGGGGTTGGCCTTTTTCGGGGACCGTGGTTGTTGTTGTTTTTTGGTCCCCTTTTTGAAGCAATGTTTTACGGCCGGATGCCCTTCCTGCCGCCAACCCTTTTTGTCGCCTTTTTACGACAAACAGGGAATTACCAGTGAACTGGTACTCAATTAGCCGACCTCGGAAGGATGACAGGCTGAGTCAACCCCCCTGGCGTTAATTCAGTGATCGACCGGGATTCGAACCCAGGATCCTAGGATCCTAAGCTGGCACCCTAGCCGCTAGCCCAACACCAGGCTAGATACAGACAGACAGACAGAAGCAATTGCTCGACCGCACTCGGGACGAGATTCCGTACAATTTCCACTGCTGACCTTTACTACACCACCAAGACCCTGCTCTCATCCTTCTCCTACAATTTCCTCTCTTTATGCTGCAGTGTATCTGATTGTTATCAGCCCGTCTTTTTCCCTTTGCCCCATTTTGTCTCTTAATCAATTGCCCCCTGTGGTCCTGGATCTTCCATAAAGCTCACTCAATAAATGACAAAAATAAAATCTAACGAGATTTTAACTATCTCGTGAGAATGTTTTTGTAAGAAATGTAAACGTCTTTAAATGGAGACAACCCCATACAGCAAAGGGACAGAAACAGATCAGAAGAGAACTGGAGAAAGACAAAGAAAAACCCAAAGAAAGAACAAAGGAAATTAGTTTTGCAAATGAACCGAATGGTGACATACGATAGCAGGCTCAATGCAGGCCTGATACCCTTAGACTGCCAAGACGGTCATCCGACACCAATGCCCGAGATCCCACAGTTTCACTTGTTACAAACATTGGCCCCAAAAACAGTTCCTATCGTACTAGTATGGTCATGCCCAAGTGCCAGACCCTTTGGCAACAAATAACTGGTGCAAAACAAACTGCAGTTAAGCCGTGGATGTTTTGTTATTGTGGTTAATGTTGTGCCACATGCTGGCTTCCTAAGTGTACACTTGAGGGCCTTTTCTACATCGTACACGTAACACGGAGACTGGACAGAGGGCTGGGCTTTTCCCTGAGCTGTTAGGGCCCTAGGTGCTGCGCTCTACTTGGTATGTCAATAAAGCGCAGTGGACAAGAATTGTTTTTTTGCGATAACAAGAGGAAAGTGGACATTTCAAAGAAATCCAAACAAACGGGGACAGGGAAAGCAAAGTGCTGCGTTAATGGTGTGGGAAATGGTGGGGGAAACACCTGCTCCTCTGGCGTGACATCACAGGAATCAAAGTAAGCAAACAGGATTTTTGCCTGAATTATTGGTTTTATTCTAGATTGCACGACGACGATTCGTCAATGGGCCTGTTGTGGAGACAGTCAAGTACTGCCAAAGAACTAAAGGACAACGGGAGATCGAAATGATGGTAAAAGGAGTTGGTGGACCATGAGCCAAAATCACATGATATGAAAATCAAAAATGGATATGAAAACAAACAAGACCCAAAGTCAAATAGCGAAGTAGCTGGGCTTGTAAAATATTATAAACCACAAACACACATGATTAGCTTTTTTTTAACAGTCGCTAATGCTGTTTGTAACATTAAACAAAGAAATTTGGAGGAATCCAGACATCCGTGAGATAAGTTCTACTTACAGAACTGAGGGAAGATCTACTGTGATCTAGATTATACTCCACATGGGCTGGGTACGTACCATTTTGTTGGAAGAGATGTAACATCGATGCTTTCGATAGTTGATCGTAATTTTAACAATCGATCTGTTTGTGTTTCACACTGAATGAAAAACGTAAAGGTAGAGCATGGCAATTGTGATATATGACAGGTTCGACGATATGTACGGCATGAATGGCATATAAATCAAAATGGCGATGTGTGGAGAGTCAGCTGCCGTACCACCGTAATGACATCAGACGTAATCACATCACCCTGTCATGTGACCAGATCCTCAGCTCTGATTGGTATACGTTTGAGGGGACATACATACATACATACATACATACATACATATACATACAGACGGACAAACACTGTTCTAGACGGCTTTGCCCTCTGGGCTACGCCGTAAAAATATTTGATGAATGTGGATGATGTGGGTGGTTCATGTGCAGCCACCCGGCTGCTGGTTGCATCATTTCTGTGGGCGTGTCTGCCGCTGATGCAATGCCTCTCTATAACCAGTTATCTGGTACTCTTTTTGCCGACCTCGGAAGGATGACAGACTGAGTAAACCCCACCTGGCGTTAATTCAACGGGATTCGAACTCAGGACCTTAGGATCCCAAGCCCGCCACCCTAACCATTAGGCCAACACCATGTATATGTGGATGATAAAAGAGAAGCGAAAAGGGCCGTGTAAATAAATAAAGAAGTACAGAGAGAGAGAAGCGAATGAGGCAGTGGCGTCCAGGAAAGGAAATGGTACAAAGTTGTCAATTTGGTTGGAAGGCCGTGTTGGACATTTGGTCGCTAATCCAAAATTGGGTCACAATTCCGACTGTTAATCTACGACTCTTTTTCTCATCGGAGCGATGTTAGCCTAATGGCGGCATGCAGGTCCGACAGTTGAACTCAATCAACTGATTATCAAGATAAAAACATGCAAACGATTACATTGGTGTTCTTGTCGTTACAAAACATCCAAAACATACTCTACCATTATTTGTAGCTGTTTGTGAAACGCTACTAAATCACAACTTCAAATTCTTTATCACAAGCATGGTAAGAGTAAAGTTTTTACATTTTCTTTATTGCTTCCTCGTTTTCTGCAACATCATGGGAATCTTTTCAAATGAAAATGGTGTTTGTCTAAAAATTTTATAACTCCACCGATGATGTGGAAAATCAGATTGTTCGTTTCCAAAGTTAAGGTCAGCATCATTCCATTGATAGAAATTAAACAAAGAAGCAGTCATACATTCCAAAACGAACGTCTGTTGAACGGCTAAATATGATTCGCACCAAGCAAAGTGGCAGATTTCCAGACCACCTGTTAATGACTCGAGCCTGAACTCAGAGTAGCCTCATGCATACCAAGAAAGTGTTTCGATAAGACACTATCAGCTTTATAAGGTGCAGCACCACATTCCAGCCAGAAAAAGCTTAAAAGATTGGTGAGACATGCATGAGCCCACTCTGACTGGCATTTTGACAAGTATCAGCAGATGCAGTGACCTTATGCTTCGAGAGTCCACTCAAAGTCCGTTATGTTGGCGGTTAAATTGGGACTCTGGCTAAGTCATTGCAAATAAATGGTAAGTGCTTCCTCTTCACCTGATGCCCAGCATTTAGAGAACAGGGATGAACAAAACCCGTGGGTTGGCATCAAATGCTCAACTTTATTAATAAGCCACTTGCCCCACAATGCATCGCCGAGCATGTGCAAAAATCCTTAGTAACAACGGTCATCGGGGCATGTCATTATATATATATATATATATACAGTGAAACCTTGACTTACGAGTGCACCAACTTACGAGTTTTCCGAGATACGAGCCGTCGCTCGGTCGATTTTTTGCTTTGTGATGCGAGCCGAGATCTGAGTTACGAGCGAGCGAGCTTGGATATAAAACACGTAATCGTCGAAAAACATGAGCGAGGTGTGCGTGTTGTCGACTTGGCGAGGCAGTACGATCGTAGTACTTCTACGATATGTACGATTTTGAAGCAGAAGGAGTCGATAAAGGCTATAACGCCAGCCAAGGGCGTTAAGATTATTTCAAAGCTCCGGACCTCTGTCCATGAAGAGATGGAGAAGTTGTTGTTTGTGTGGTTGACGGAGAAGCAGCTCGCAGGAGATACCGTGACCGAGAGCATCATCTGTGAGAAGGCACGAGACATTTACGGGGATTTGGTGCAGCAGACGGCGGGAACATCAACGGACGAGGCATCGGAAGAGTCATTCAAAGCCAGTCGGGGATGGTTTGATAATTTTAAGAAGAGGACCGGCATTCACTCCGTCGTCATGCATGGTGAGGCAGCAAGCTCGGATGTGAAGGCAGCTGAAGATTTTATTATAACTTTTGCCGAACTGATAGAAGCCGAAGGATACATCCCCCAGCAAATCTTCAACTGTGACGAGACAGGGCTCTTCTGGAAAAAGATGCCGAGGAGGACGTATATAACGGCAGAGGAGAAGAGCATGCCAGGCCACAACTTGTTCAGAGTGCCGGCGATAGCTCGCCTTCTCTTTGTGGAAGACACGGTGAGATCCTTAACATCCAACAACTAATGGGACGTAAACGGGGCGCCCCGTTTAGCGGTACACACATTGATGAATCACCCTGCCTGTGAAACACCGACATGACAGGTTATAGCTGGGTCGGGATTCAAACCCAGGCTGGACAGTTTAGAATCAAGTGTGCGTACCTCCAGTCCAGGCCATCCTGTCAACTTGTATGCTGCATACAGGTGAAATATAAAGTGCGAGATATTTATATATATATATATTTCAAAAAAAAATTTGTGTGGTTTTTTGGGGGCTGGAATGGATTAATAGCATTTCAATTCATTTTAATGGGGAAATTTAATTTGAGAAACGAGCAAATTGAGTTACGAGCTCGGTCACAGAACGAATTAAACTCGTAAGTCAAGGTTTCACTGTATATGTATGTATGTATGTATGTATGTATGTATATTTGTGTATATATATATATATATATATATATATATATATATATATGTATATATATATATATATATATATATATATGTATATATAT
The DNA here is from genome assembly GCF_964187855.1 of Myxine glutinosa. Taxonomy (NCBI): domain Eukaryota; kingdom Metazoa; phylum Chordata; class Myxini; order Myxiniformes; family Myxinidae; genus Myxine; species Myxine glutinosa. Next base: position 23,851,464 of record NC_136268.1, on the reverse strand, counting down.
ATATATATATATATATATATATATATATATATATATATATATATATATACAGTGGAACCTTGACTTACGAGTTTAATTCGTTCTGTGACCGAGCTCGTAACTCAAATTGCTCGTATCTCAAATCAAATTTCCCCATTGAAATGCATTGAAATGCTATTAATCCGTTCCAGCCCGCCAAAAACCACACCAATTTTTTTTTAAATATACAGTATATATAAAAATATCTCGCACTTTATATTTCACCTGTATGCAGCATACAAGTTGGCAGGATGGCCTGGACTGGAGGTACGCACACTTGACTCTAAAGTCTAAACTGTCCAGCCTGGGTTTGAATCCCGACCCAGCTATAACCTGTCATGGGTGAATCACAGGCAGGGTGATTCATCAATGTGTGTACCGCTAAACTGGGCGCCCCGTTTGCGTCCCATTAGTTGTTGGATGTTAAGGATCTCACCGTGTTTTCCACAAAGAAAAGGCGAGCTATCGCCGGCACTCTGAACAAGTTGTGGCCTGGCATGGCATGAACATGAACATGAAATGTTCGACATGAACATGAAATTTTCCAAAATAACCAAAATGCGAAAACAAAAATGCAGCGCTATACGACAGAGATACTGTACGTGCACGGCAAGATAACCACGTGACCGGAACCCACCTGGCGGCGTAAACTCAAAATAACCGAAATGTGAAAACTAAAATGCAGCGCTATACGACAGAGATACTGTACGTGCACGGCAAGATAACCACGTGACCGGAACCCACCTGGCGGCGTAAACTCAAAATAACCGAAATGCGAAAACTAAAATGCAGCGCTATACGACAGAGCTCCTGTACGTGCACGGCAAGATAACCACGTGACCGGAACCCACCTGGCGGCGTAAACTCAAAATAACCGAAATGCGAAAACTAAAATGCAGCGCTATACGACAGAGATACTGTACTTGAACGGCAAGATAACCACGTGACCGGGTGGCGAAAGCTCGTAACTCGGATCTCGGCTCGCATCTCAAAGCAATAAACCGCCCGAGCGACGGCTCGTATCTCGAAAAACTCGTAAGTTGGGGCACTCGTAAGTCAAGGTTCCACTGTATATATATATATATATATATATATATATATACAGTGGTACCTCGGCTTACGAGTGCCCCAACGTACGAGTTTTTCGGGATACGAGCCGTCGCTCGGGCGGTTTGTTGCTTTGGGATACGAGCCGAGATCCGATGTACGAGCTCAAAAAATTTATTTTTTTGAATTTTCCGGTTGTGGCTTCCGGTTCCGGTCACGCGGTTATCTTGCCGTGAAAGCATCTCTGCTTGGATATAAAACACGCAATCGTCGAAATACATGAGCGAGGAATCTCCTTGCTCCAGCCGGTGACGTCATCGGCGGGGATCCCCGCCTCCAGAGTGGCTGGTCACGTGACCGCCAAAGCGTGTCGCGCGTGCGGGTATAATGAGCTACACCTGTGGATCACGTGACCACGGAAGCACGCCTCGCTTGAGAGGCATGGCTTTCGGTTTGCGTTTTGCTTTATAAGGCGCGATAAATGGGCTTTTGAGTGTTAGCGGTTCATGGCGTTGACGGTTCATGGCGGTTCATGGCGGTTGACGGTTCATGACGGTTCATGACGGTTCATGGCGTTGACGGTCAAAAACCCATTACATCAATTTTACCAGGCACTGTACAGTAAGTACAGTGGACACCAAATGCACGGTGGAAGGCTAGAAGTAGAAGATCGTCCAAGACAAGTGAGAATAAGCCATACTTTGGAGGAGATGACGTCATTCGCTGGTCCGATAACCAAAGATGTGGTATAAAAAACCAGGTGAGCTAACAATGCAGCAATGAAGGAATTCGGCCAAGGCACCGGCACACAACGACCTACCTACATCGAAAGACTCAATGCCAATGGTGACAGAAGCCAAGACGGCCGGCTTAAACACCGCCGAAAGACCACGGTGTACCAACTTACGATGCAGAACATCTTGCACTTAATATGATGACAACAGGTGCCATCCTCTGACGTACCATTACAGGTACAGGTACAGTACACGTGAGCACAGAGCAAAAGTTCACTGAAACCGAGATTAAGAAAAAAGAAAAAACACCTCGTGGTCCGTGCTCGATATCCGAGTTTCAATCTTTTCAAACACATGATGCTCTCGGTCACGGTATCTCCTGCGAGCTGCTTCTCCTTCAACCACACAAACAACAACTTCTCCATATCTTCATGGATAGAGGTCCGGAGCTTTGAAATAATCGTAACGCCCTTGGCTGGCGTTATAGCCTTTATGGACTCCTTCTGCTTCAAAATCGTACATATCGTAGAAGGAGTACGATCGTACTGCCTCGCCAAGTCGACAACACGCACACCTCACCTGGCATGCTCTTCTCCTCTGCTTAATAAAACCAGTTTATTTCTTTACATTCTCTTGTATTATGTACAGTATATACGAGGTCGTGCTTGTTTATACATTATTTGTTATTTATAAAGTACATTTTTGTTATTTAAAAGCACCTAACAAAAAAAATTGGTGTTTTTTTTTTGAGGCTGGAACGGATTAATAGCATTTCAATGCATTTGAATGGGAAAATTTGCTTTGACTTACGAGCGATTTGGCTTACGAGCTCCGTCACGGAACGGATTAAACTCGTAAGCCGAGGTACCACTGTATATATATATATATATATATATATATATATATATATATATATTTATATATATATATATATATATATATATATATATATATATATATATATATATATATATATATATATATACTGTATATATATATATATATATATATATATTTATATATATATATATATTTATATATATATATATATATATATATATATATATATATATTTATATATATATATATATATATATATATATATATATATATATATTTATATATATATATATATATATATATATATATATATTTATATATATATATATATATATATATATATATATATATATATATATATATATATATATATATATTGTTATGAATTTGGTAATGCAACATCTAGAGCTAGGTAGATCTGAATAGGTAGGTATTCGGCTGTCGTGACAGGGACTCTACATGTAATAAGTTATTGATGTTCAGGCGGTTGTCGGGGTAAGATGTATGAGTGTGGATCTACCTGGAGATTCGAGTGTTAAATAGTGAGGGATTAAAGGTAACGCCCCTGTGAGTCTCACCTAGTAGTCAAACCTTTGTCCATTATGGCACTGCAAACCACATAAACATTAGTTAGGTCCTTAGCGCAACATTAAATAATCCCCTTTCCCTGACAAGGACTTCGTATTAAATTGACAGGAAACCAGGTCAAAAACACCACCACAATTGGCCGCCACCGTGTACACCTCCAAAGGCCTACAAACCTGGCCGGCACGTGTTATGCCAGGACCGCGGGGTCACGGACGGGAGATGTCAGGAGTCGCGGGAGGCTTTGATTGGCTGAGGAGTGCGCCAATGTGACGTCATCGGCCACCAATATAGGCGACGGTCGGACGCCATTTCGTGGCAGACGCAGGCAGGCACCAGAGAGTTGAGCGGTGGTGGAGAGTTGGAGAGGACACGCCATTCCAGTCGCAGTTCGAGTGCAGTTCGGGTTGTAGGGAGTCGCAGGAGACACACGAGAGCACACCCAGTTGGCACTGAGCAGTTCGTTGGCACTTGGCTGCCAGCACTCCCGCGTCGAGTCGAGTGGAGTTGAAAGGAGTCCTTCCTGTCCCTGGTCAAGTGGAGCCGCTGGCCTGCGTCGGACGCGTGGTGCTTGGAGCGAGGGGCCTCGTGGTGTGCGATCGGGCCGGAAGGAGCGGTGCTGGACACCAACAATACAAGACGACAAAGACAGATAAGCCCGATCTCCGCGTATATTTTGAACGACGGGACGTGTTATTTTCGTGATTAATCTCCCTCGTTTGTGTTTGCTGTCAGTCGTGTGGGGACGTCCCGATTTAGGTTTATTAGAGTTATTAGATTTACCGGCGGGCTTTTTCACTGGCTTTACTTTTCCTAATAAACCCTCATATTACTTTTTGTACATAATATCTGAACGCAGTTTTCCTGGGTGTTTGATTTTAATAGATAAGGTTGCGGAGCCTTCGCTGCGTCCCGCCATTAAGTGTTCCGGACTTGAGTCCGCCATTGAGTGTTCGCCTCGGGAGTTAAAGTCTCGCAAATCGGTCATCCGTAACTGTGGTGTTAACCACGGTTACGCGACAAGTGGTGTCAGGAGTGGGATTTGAACCCGTCGGACAAATTTTTTTTGTCCGCGGCGAGACATCGACACGGTCGGACAAATTTTTTTGTCCGCGGGGCGACATCGACACGGTCGGGCGTACATTGCGTCCGACGTTCGAACGCAAAATTTGTATAGGCGAGGCGGAGAAATTTAATAATCAATTGGGCATACGGAGCGCGATATCGCGTCTTCGTCAAATTTAAATTGTGTTTTTGGTATTAAAATAAATACGCGCGCGGGAAACAACCTTCCGAAAGGCGGATGTCGGAGGTCGACGAAATGGAGGTGCGCAGCGAGGCCTCCGTCAGCGTCGGGAGTGAGCCGGAAATGGGGGATAAGGAGGATAGCGTTGGAACTTTCCCCGCCGCTGGGACGGCCCCGATAGATCTCCAGACCATAGTAAATTTAATAAATGCTCAGAGGGCCGATAGTGAGCGATTGGGAAAGCAGATGGGAGACATGAACGCACAGAGTGAGCGAGCCAATCGGGAATTGAATGACAAAATTGAAGGAATGGAAAGAAAAATGGAGTCCCAGGGGAAGGAATGTAGGGAAGGAATGAAGGGAATGAGTGATCGATTGGAGGAACAAATTGAAGGGATGGAAAATAAAATGGAGTCGCAGGGGAAGGAATGGAGGAATGAAATAAAGGAAAGGAATGAACAATTGGAAGGAAAAATTGGGGAAATGGCACAGCAGCTGGGGGAACGAATTGATGGCATAGAAGGGAGAGTGCAAAACCAAATTACGGACAGACTGGGGAAATTTGAGGGTAAAGTAGAAACTCAAATGGGGGAGATGGAAAAAGCCATAGGAGTGGAAATTGAATTGAAACGGGAAGAATTAATGTCAAAAATAGAGGAGGGCGTGACGCAGGCTGTCCAAATGGGGGAAAAGTTGGAGGGTCAGATTGGTGCCACAAATGCTCGAATTGATAAAGCAAATGGGGACCTGGAAGGCTATCGGGGCCGGGTGGATGCCAGAATGCTACAGCAGAGTGAGGAATGGGGATTGCTCAACCGACAAGGGGGCAAATTGGCCGAGGAGGTGAGGGGGTTGGAAACCCGCATAAAAGAGCAGGAGCAAGGGTTAATTGAGAAAGGCCTGTGGGGGCCACTAATGGATAATGAAAGGGTGAGTGATTTTATGCAGGAGCGACTGGAGATCTGGGACAATACCATCAAGAAGGAGGTTGGTCGGGTTCAAAGGAGTCTGGGGGAAGAGGTGAGTTGGTCCAAGGAGGTGGTTGGAATGACCGAGGGGACGCTCACTGTACACTGCTATTTGGAAACAGAGGCTCCAAAATTGGACAACCAGTTGGGGGAGTGTGTTGGCTCCGGGCTGGATTTGGATCTTGGAGGATCGGGAGATAGAGCTTCTGGAGATTTGGTCCCTGTAGGGAATTTGGATCAACTGCAGGGAGGGGCAGAACAACCGGTGGTAGAGGTTGTTCCCTGCAGCTGCGGAATGGCAGTGGGAATGAAAATTTGTAAAATAAAATTACAATGGGAAATTGATTTGGAGCAGCCATGGTTTGGATTGGTCCCCGGGCTGCGGGATCTGGATATGGAGAGGTCATGGGTGATGGCCTCGGGCAAAAGTTGCCCCTTTCAAAATTTGGGTATGCCGGCCAGCTGGGGGGCTGTGATGGCGAGATTTGGACGTGGGGTCCAGCCTTGGGTGTCGAGGTACGACCTGGGTCCCACGGGGGGTCTGGTGGAGTGTGGCGTCCCTTGTCCGTCGGGGCGCCGTCCGAGCTGGTGGCTCGGGCCGGCAGGGTCACCGGACCCTGGTGGGGGTTAAGACCTCCAGGGAGGTCCGAGGTGGTTTCTCAAGCCTGGGATGGCAAATATTGAGGACCACTAGGGGGAGGTGTTGTGGGTCGCGCTTTGGTGGTGGCACTGCGGACGGCCAACTTGGGACTGATGTGGTGACCACCCGGGCATGCGGCCTGGCACTCTCCTCCAGGGACTCTGGGACAACCAGCATGTGGTGACCTGGCATGGTGGTTGGTCTATGGACGCGGGTCAAACCGAATGGACAGGGATGGAGATAGCCTGCCGGACAACCATTGGGGCATCTGTGGAACGTGATGGTGTGAGTGACCTTCCACAGATGCTCCGTTGTGATTTATGGACTCTCGGGTTGGGAAGAGAGCCATGGGGATGTGAATCGGGAGATGTGTAACGAGCCGAGCATATGGGCCATGCTCGGCTGGCATGTGTATGGCAAAGCATCCTTCTTTGGTGAGGTTAGTAAAAGGTGACAAATGTTTGGCATGGGTAATCTGTGGGTTAGATGCAAATTTAAGGGAGGATTTTGAAATGTCATGGTGGGCACTGTACAGTGACGCCATTATTGATTCAGGTGTGTAGACCAAAGTGTTGGAGGCTGTGATTAAATTAATAGGGTAGCAAGACACAGCTTTCAACTGGTTGCGAGGGCAACTGTGCTGATATTTGGGATGCGGGATGATGGGGATGTAGTTGTGTAGCCTGAGGGTCAACGTGGTGCTGTGCGTGTCCGAGGTGTGTGGACCATGTCTTCTGGGTGGGTCTCCTGGTGGAGCATGGCTGTTGACTGGACCTTGGTGTGGTCAAGTGTGGGTGAGCACTGGGGGGCTGCAGTTCTGTAGTCGGACTGGGGGATGATGGGGAGGTGCAGGGGACGTGGCTGTAGGGATGCCACGCACTGCGACCGTGCCCCCCAGGGCCGAGGTTGTGTGTGCGGTAGTGTGTGTTGTGGCAGCAAGTGCTCACCACATTGGCCAGCTGGGGCTGCTGCAGCTGTGTTCCTCGCAGGGGGGCCGAAGGATGGATGGTGGGTCGCACCCTTATGGACACTCATGGGCCATGTTGGCGTTTTGACTGCTCACCTTGTCCCGGTGACCCTTGCACGGTGGAGGTGCAGAGCTGACGTGGCTGTAGGTAGTTGAGTAGTGATGATCACCGTTGGATGCGGATCCACATACCTGCCAGTGTAGTGGGGACAAAAGAGAAATTTGGAAGTATTTGGTAGGCCCAATGTGAAATTTTGGGAATTGTATGGGTGGATTGCACTTTGAACCTGACCAACCTGCAACTACCTGCACTTGAGGTGAGTGTTTTGAGGAGTACTGTCCCAGGCTTCAGGAGTTGCTTTGGAAATTGGGGACATGTAATTTGGAGTTGGGAGGCGAGTGTGAGTGATGACATGGCCGGTGAGGGGATGGAATGGGAGCCACAGTGTCTTGTGGGTGGCGTATGTTTTTGTATTGTGGTTACGTGTTTTGATGTGGTCGTGAGAGTGGAACCTGGAGAGTGTGTGATGATTATTGGAGATAATGAGGGGTGATAATTGTGCTTTTGGAAATGTGCTTTTGGGAAGATGTGATGGTTTAAATGTGAACTGGGGGAATTTCACATGTAGCAGGCCATGGCAAGCCTTGTAACACCTTTTACACCATCTATGGAATTGTACTGAATTGTGCTGAGTTGTGTGGAGAATTGAATGGCAGCGGGGGAGGAAGTGTGTTTTGGGGTCTTGTGGGTGGGGAAGGTGTGTGTGTCCGCAGGTACAGAGCAAGCTCTGAGGAGCGATGCCTGCGGGCCCCCCTCTGCGGCAATTACCCCTGGCAGCCGGTGGTAACTGGAAATTGGAGCTCGTCGGTGGAGGGTCTGGTTGGGCGCCGCGGGGTGAGGAAGTCCCCCGGTGACCCGTGTTGCTGCGCGAAAGCAGGAGGCAAAGGAGCCTGGTGTGTGTGGAGACCCTCACCGGCGAGGTAACGGCGGAAAGGGGCTGTTGGGCTGTCACGGGGCCAAGAGGTAAAGGGGGGGGGGGCAATGAACTTGTAAGTCGGTTGACTTGTTTTTGGGACTGCGGGCACCACAGCCTGATGCGCCCCCACCATCTTTTTGTGCGGTACCTCCCCGCTGCCTAGTTGAGGAATGCACACACACGTGAATGACATCAATGCCATGGTCCTGCAGGGGGGTGTATTGAAGAAGAACCTTATTGATTTTTGAAATGCCTTGATGACCTATGGAATGAGAATGAGTGGTTAAGGGGTCTGTGTAGCATGAATGTGGGCGAAATCCACCGAGCCGTGTCACTCACCTGTAACATCTGGACAGGGCCGTGGAAAATTTAGGGGGATGCATTGGGGATGGCCCCGCAGGTAAGGTTGTGTCTTGTGGCATCCACCGGGGGACGCGGTCTGTAGACCGGGGTATGTACAAAGGTTAGAGTTTTGAGTTTTGGAAAGATGGTTAAGTTTTGTGGTTAAGTTAGTGTTGTGTGTTGTTGTTTCCTCCCTCCACAGGAACAACGAAGAAGATGTACATGCTTGCATGATGGTTAAGGGGTTCAGCATGTTAAGGAAGTGTAGGTAGGTAGTCCGACTCACTTCCCACAGCCCTTCCTGATTTATTTCATAGGTTAATTAAGTGTGTGACAGTAAGTGTTAAGGCTGGAATGGTAGCCCTGCGGTGAACCTTGCAGGAGCTACGGTTCCAGGGGGGGGGCTGTGTTATGAATTTGGTAATGCAACATCTAGAGCTAGGTAGATCTGAATAGGTAGGTATTCGGCTGTCGTGACAGGGACTCTACATGTAATAAGTTATTGATGTTCAGGCGGTTGTCGGGGTAAGATGTATGAGTGTGGATCTACCTGGAGATTCGAGTGTTAAATAGTGAGGGATTAAAGGTAACGCCCCTGTGAGTCTCACCTAGTAGTCAAACCTTTGTCCATTATGGCACTGCAAACCACATAAACATTAGTTAGGTCCTTAGCGCAACATTAAATAATCCCCTTTCCCTGACAAGGACTTCGTATTAAATTGACAGGAAACCAGGTCAAAAACACCACCACAATTGGCCGCCACCGTGTACACCTCCAAAGGCCTACAAACCTGGCCGGCACGTGTTATGCCAGGACCGCGGGGTCACGGACGGGAGATGTCAGGAGTCGCGGGAGGCTTTGATTGGCTGAGGAGTGCGCCAATGTGACGTCATCGGCCACCAATATAGGCGACGGTCGGACGCCATTTCGTGGCAGACGCAGGCAGGCACCAGAGAGTTGAGCGGTGGTGGAGAGTTGGAGAGGACACGCCATTCCAGTCGCAGTTCGAGTGCAGTTCGGGTTGTAGGGAGTCGCAGGAGACACACGAGAGCACACCCAGTTGGCACTGAGCAGTTCGTTGGCACTTGGCTGCCAGCACTCCCGCGTCGAGTCGAGTGGAGTTGAAAGGAGTCCTTCCTGTCCCTGGTCAAGTGGAGCCGCTGGCCTGCGTCGGACGCGTGGTGCTTGGAGCGAGGGGCCTCGTGGTGTGCGATCGGGCCGGAAGGAGCGGTGCTGGACACCAACAATACAAGACGACAAAGACAGATAAGCCCGATCTCCGCGTATATTTTGAACGACGGGACGTGTTATTTTCGTGATTAATCTCCCTCGTTTGTGTTTGCTGTCAGTCGTGTGGGGACGTCCCGATTTAGGTTTATTAGAGTTATTAGATTTACCGGCGGGCTTTTTCACTGGCTTTACTTTTCCTAATAAACCCTCATATTACTTTTTGTACATAATATCTGAACGCAGTTTTCCTGGGTGTTTGATTTTAATAGATAAGGTTGCGGAGCCTTCGCTGCGTCCCGCCATTAAGTGTTCCGGACTTGAGTCCGCCATTGAGTGTTCGCCTCGGGAGTTAAAGTCTCGCAAATCGGTCATCCGTAACTGTGGTGTTAACCACGGTTACGCGACAATATATATATACACAGTCACATGAAAAAGTAAGTACACCCCATGTAAGGTTTTGACTTTTTCAACATATTTCAACATACAGCTATTTGATCTTCATTTCAACAATATTGATAGATAAAGTTGATATAATATAACAAATATCATGAAACATTTACATTTTGTAGTCCATTGTATAATTTAAATAAACATAAATGCAAATTTCGCATGTGGAAAAAGTAAGTACACCCCGACATTTATCACTTCTTCAAATACCTAAAATTAGAATCAGGTGCACCAGCTCAGGTGCAAATGATTAGAACATCGTTAGAGAGGATCTTGGAGGAACCTGTCGTATTTAAACCTCAGACATTTAGTTTGGTTTGCTCTTTGTTGTTGAAGTGTGCGGCATCACCATGCCTAGATCAAAATAGCTCTCTGAGGCCTTCAGAAAGAAGGTTGTAGATGCCTACGAGTCTGGGAAGGGATTTAAAAAGATCTCCAAACAATTTGAAATCAATCATTCGACTGTCCGGAAGATCATCTACAAGTGGAGAAGATTCCAAACAACTGCCAACTTGTTCAGGCCAGTTCAGCCAGAGAGCAGACCGCAAGATGCTGAAAGAAGTCTCGAAGAACCCCAGAATGTCATCACGGGACCGACAGGTAGCTCTTGCCACTGTTGATGTCAAAGTGCACGAGTCTACCATTAGAAAGAGGCTGCACAAATTGGATCTACATGGGAGGTGTGCCAGGAGGAAACTTTTGCTGTCCAGAAAGAAGATCAGGGCAAGACTAAAGTTTGCCAATGAACACCTAGGCAAAGACCAGCACTTCTGGAACAATGTGCTCTGGATAGATGAGTCAAAGGTAGAACTATTTGGCCACAGTACCAGAAGACATGTTTGGCGAAAACCAAAGACAGCATTTGACCACAAGAACCTGATACCAACTGTAAAGCATGGTGGTGGAAATATTATGGTTTGGGAGCAGCTTTGCTGCATCAGGGCCTGGGCAGCTCACCATCATAGAATCCATTATGAATTCTTCATTGTACCAGAGGGTGCTTGAGGATAATGTGAGGCTATCTGTCGAAAAGTTGAAGCTCAACCGAAGGTGGACCTTGCAACATGACAATGACCCTAAACATACCAGTAAATCCACCAAGGAATGGCTGAAAAGAAAGAAATGGAGGGTTCTGGAATGGCAAAGTCAAAGCCACGGATCTAAATCCCATCGAGATGTTGTGGGGGGATTTAAAACGAGCTGTGCATGCAAGAAACCCCTCAAACATCGCACAGCTGAAAGAATTCTGCATGGAGGAGTGGGCAAAAATTTCTCCCAGTCGATGTCAGAGACTGGTAGACAGTTATGAGAAACGTCTACTTGAGGTTGTTTCTGCCAAAGGGGGCAATACCACCTATTAGAGCCAAGGGTGTACTTACTTTTTCCACATGCGAAATTTGCATTTATGTTTATTTAAATTATACAATGGACTACAAAATGTAAATGTTTCATTATATTTGTTATATTATATCACCTTTATCTATCAATATTGTTGAAATGAAGATCAAATAGCTGTATGTTGAAATATGTTGAAAAAGTCAAAACTTTACATGGGGTGTACTTACTTTTTCACGTGACTGTATATATATATTTGACTGTATATATATTGTTACGGTTTTTAGAACCTTCACTTTGTAAATTTAGTATTAAAATTTCCTCTGTACATTTCCCCTTTAATTGGCTGTTAATTGAAATGAGTGCACCGTAGCTAGTCCATATACAAGCACGCAGGCCACCATAGAACCTCTCTATAGTTATTTCTTATTCTATGTTAGTATAAGGCTCTGTTTCCCATTAGTTGACTGCATTGCACCAGATGAAATAAGATAGATCCCCTTACAATTGCCCAAAACCTCCATTTCCAACTGCGTCATTGCCATTCGCATTGCCAACTACATTTGCCGCCATTATGGCGAGGTCATCTCGGAGAAGAAGGTGGGAGGAGTAAACCAAGCGCCAGGAACAAGGCGTGGCTTTGCCAACGCCTCATCAAGGGGGCGGGATCGGTGAGCCCTCGCGACCAATCCAGGCCGAGGCGAGCTCACCGATGGGCGTTTCTAAAAGGCCGGCGGCTTGATCGCCACGCGCCATATAAAAGGAAGTTGGGAGGGACTGCTGGAGGAGATGACCAAAGCAGATGACCGAGGAAGCCCCCACCAGCGGATGACCGAGGAAGCCCCCACGAGCAGATGAGTAAGGAGTCCACCGCAGCGGAATCCACCGCAGCTTTGAGACCACCGCAGTTTTGACCACCGCAGCTTTGAGCTTTGACGGCAGTTGCGGCCGCGAAGTAACGCCGCCGTGCGAACACGCTTGAGGAGGGTCGGCGGCTGCTCACCTCGAGCCGCGTCATCACACCAACCGGGCTCGCATCCTTCCCGCCGTGTGATCCCACCTTCTCGTCCGTCCAGCCATCCACCTCCTGCCATTCATTCCTGCTTCATTCCCCGTGTAAGTCTGATTGTCGTCTGTCCTTCGTGTTGTCCCTGGGGATAAGTAAGACTGTATAGGTAAGTTAATAATTGCACTGTGTCTTCTTCTCCTTCTGTCTTTATTTTCGTTTCTTTCCTCCTCCTTGGTTCCTTTGATTGTGTAAATAGTAATTGGTTAATAAATCCCTGTTCTTCCTACCTTGCCTTCTTTCCTTCACATCCGTTCGTCTTTGTGATTTCCCCATTGAACACCTGTGGCACGATTTGGCCAACGTTTAGGATCGGGTGTAGTATTGCTAATGGTTCGAGCCGCGGCTGCTAATCCGCTCGGCAAATAACATCTTGTCCACGGTCTCGAACGAGGTTGCTCACCTGCCTCTCTGGAGGGAGCTGGGCAACTTCAGGACTCACGTCGGTCAGTTACAGACAAGGGGACTAATCCCCCCTTGGTAAGGGAAAGAAGGGCCGACGGAGAGATCCGCAACAATATATTTGACTGTATATATATATTTGACTGTATATATATATATATATATATATATATATATATATATATATATATATATATATATACATATATATATATATATATATATATATATATATACACTCGTATATCTGTGCACTGTCTGTGTTGTGTTGGGTTGTCACCGAAATGCTCCCTCAAACTTTTGTGAAATCGTACCAAACTTTTGGTATGCACCTATTGCTCCCCGTGTGTATGTCCTTAGCATATTTAACAACAACAACAAAAAATTCAACTGAAATCTTCAACTTCAATTGTTTAGAAAAGGGCAATTCCATGAGAAATGGTCCGCAGAGGTCAAATTTTTAATTTGACTGAAAACGTTCATGTTATGTACAAAATGGAAGCTGAAAACATGTACTTTCAGATAATATCAAGATCACTGAGTTAGCTTGCTCTGTTGGCTTACATCACTCATTGCAATTAATGAAGTCATTCTACTGAAAAGCGCAGTAAAATTGGCCCTCGATAATGCAAAGAACTATTAATTCATTCATTCTCTCAATTCATTGGTATGAAGTCAACAAATGCTATCCATCAGAAGCTACCTGTATGAAGATTATTTCAAAACCAATTGAAAAAATATGAGTTGTCCTTCTATGCTTTAAAATTAAAACTCAAATTAGGAGTCAGATGTCACTCCGTGACGTGTCACTCCATAACGAAAATTTGACATTTGGTTACTTTTCTCTTTAACTGGTGGATGAAAAACCAAATAAATCCAGGGTCATTAAGAACTTATACCACCCAATCATTGTGCAGTATAAATTTTTTTTTTTTAATCTACAGAAAATAAATTAAAACGAAAACTTGTCACTCCGTAACGTTACAGAGTGACCCATTCTGTCAAACAATTGATAACTCAGCCTGGAAAAGGTGAGTTCCTTCAGGAATTGTTCAAGATTCAATTATCCTGGAATTTCTTTGCCACATCTCATGGGAAGGGTGCTGTTGATGGGATAGGAGGTGAGGTAAAGAGGAGAGTTTGGTTGGCAAATCTGGCTGGGGATCCTGTATCTGATGCAGAATCCTTCTTCCGCGTAGCAGCGGCACAGTGCAAAAAGATCGAAGTTTTATTCATCGAAGCAGGAGACATTGAGAAGTGCCAGTCGCAATTGGACGAGCGCTGGCAGTTAGTGACGTCGCTTCCGAAAACACACCAAACACACTGTGTGAAACCTGTGAGGAAATATGTTGTGAGCGCCTCTATGTACTCAACAGCGGAACAATTTGAATTGGTGAGTCTTCACCCCGAGTGCCATGTATCATCCTTGGAATGTCAAAATACTGCTAGTCCAGCACCTGCTGAGCGCCCCAGGTCAGACAGTCAACCCCAAGTGCACCCTGGTGACTTTGTGACTGTGCAGTATGTCACAAAAAAATCTAAGAAGTTGTTTGTTGGCCAGGTGACTCAGATATAGTAGATGATGGTTGTTTGGAAGTATCATTTTTGCGAAAAGCGGGCCTATCTGACTTGGCATATACATTCCCAGAGGTGGAAGATAAATCCTGGATTGATTCCAACCAAGTCGTCAGATTCCTTCTTCAGCCATCCCTCGACCATCGCAATCATTATGTATTTGCTGAATGTCCTTTGGGAAAGGGAACCTTTTGCAGGGCAGTCATGTGAAGTTTTGTGATGTGGCCAACTGATTAATTCCAAACTTTGTTTTGTTTCTGGTCATCCACTTGTAAATTGTTCTCAATTTCTTTAGTCTATTTCTTGACTTTTTTAATATGTTTATTGTATATTTTTTCAGTTCAGATTTTTATTTTTATTATTTATCTAAAGTGTTAGATGTTGAAACGCCAGCACAAGTCAGCTGGGTTCAGAATGAAAGCCTGGCGTTATCTAGAAATAATTTGTTGCTTTGGGAGAAATCTCAAAATTGACTCGTCACTCCGTAACGGGATTTTTCGTCACTCCGTAACGGGACTATTGTAATTATTTCAGAGTAATTAGGTCATGTCTGGAATTTTGAAACCCCTGTACTGAAGGCACAACTATTAGTGTATCTTCCCATTATTTCATTACAATTTTATAACTATTGTGAGAGCAGAGTTTTCAATAAATGTTGTTATTGTTTAATAAATGACAAAAGACAGTGTCACCCCGTAACACAGTTTTTGAATGTTAATTACTTGACAATGGTCCAACTTACAGGAACTCCATTAATATCTCTGTAAAGTGCAACTCTTCCTTTACAATATGATATATAGAGAGTAGGTACTAGTGGCTTTATCACTATGCTAGAGCAATCAAAGTTCACAAAAATCACTCAAAGTGTCACTCCGTAACGTCGTGGAATTGCCCAAAATGTAATATCACGTGTATTACAAATACATTTGTGCAAAATAATTGTTTGTATCATGATTGGTGTAAATCATGACAAAACAGCAACTCAGGAACATCATCTATCTATAGTCTATACAGTCGTGGCCAAAAATATTGGCACCCTTGCACTTTTTTCAAATAACTCACAATTTTCTCAAAAAATAAGTTGAAATTGACAAAAGCATTTGGTCTCTACAATTCTTTATTTCACTATTAATATTACAGAACCTTTGTTTTTGATTCAGAACTTAATATATTATTTTAAATCAGAAAATAAAAAGAAATGGCCTTGACAAATTATTGACACCCTCGACTTAATATTTGGTAGCACAGCCTTTGGACAAAATAACTGCAGTCAAGCACTTCCTATAGCCATGAATGAGCTTCCTACACCTCTCTACTGGCAAGTTGGCCCACTCTTCTTGTGCAACCTGCTCCAGTTCTCCGAGATGTGAAGGGTGCCTTCTCCCTACTGCTGTTTTCTGATCTCCCCACAGGTCCTGAGATTTTCAATGCTTGGCTACAATCTTGTGTCTGAACCTCCTCAGACAATTCTCTGGTTTTCTTTCTTTTCTCCATGCTCATTGTGGTACACACAGTGACACAAAGCAGCAGAATGACTCCTTTTCTCTATTCAAACTGGTTGAATGGTTGATTTTTATATTGCAGGCACCTGCAACTCACCACAGGTGAGTTCAATTCCAAAGTAAAGGAGAATCACCTGCTTGAAATCCAATTATTTCTAACAACTTCTAAAGGCTACCAATAATATTGTTACAGACACGACTTTGATGTTAAGGTGGGCCGAGCGGAATGGCCGTCGTGTCCGCACAAATTACCCGATTGTACTCGAACGTTGACGAAGCCGCGCCACGCTGGCTCAATAAGGAAAAAGAAGACACACGGCTGAATTATAATGACAGACACCAGGGATACGGTTCTCAAGACCTCCGGAGGAGATTATATTCGTGCGGAAGGTCAGATTACAGGGACGAGAGGTACAACATAGAAAGACAAGCACTTAGACACAATCTTATATTATTCCCGGACAGACGACAGACAAACGGGACAACGGCTGACTCACACGGGGGTTGATGGCAGGAAAGCGGGTATCGATGGCTCAAGGTGCACTCTTGGCTCAAAGCAGGGTACACGGTTCGGTCCAGAGATGCGGGGAGGTCTCGTCGCAGCGCTCAGAGGTGACGTTCTTTCTCAGGCCTCTCCAAACTCAGGCGCATCTGTTTCAGCGCTCGCAGGTCCTTCTTTCTTCCAGCTGGGGGCGCATCTGACGTCACGTCCGCTACGTGGCCGCGTATATCCGGCGGGGAGTGACACGCCCTCGGCTCGCTAGCGCCGCCCCAGATGGAATCGGTCCGCCCTTCTGATTGGGTGCGGGGGGTTACCAGGCTCCGCCCTTGAGGAGGAGCTGACAGCCAGCCCCTCCGTGGTAACCCCGTGGAGCGCGTGGTCAATGGCGCTAATCGAGCCGGTGTGAGGACGCATCCTCCCCCGCTCCGCCGCCATCTCCTCTGTTGTTGTTGTAATTGTTGGGGAAGAAGATGGAAGGAGGTATGGGAAAGGTCCTAAACTCACTACTGATGCCATATAATCACATTCTGGTGCAACGAAGAGTCATAATTAATGGAGACGAGGCCTTAACTGACATAGAATAAGAATAACTAGGAAGATGTCCGAAAGTTGTCTACGTGTGGTGCGGTGGACCTGGGCACGACATTTAATGGGGGAATAAGGGGAAGGTCGGCTCTACTGATTGTTATTTACATGCAATGGGACTAGGGAATGGGGGATTGGGGAAAGTTGGGGAGTATTGGAGAAAATAGGGGAATATTTACAAGCGGATATGGAGGCCAAATTCCATATTCGCAACATTGCACCCTTCTCTACCCTCGGGGCGTCCCGACCCGATAAATTTTTACCTACTTTAGTGTGGCACGCAATGTAGTTCCCTCTACTATTAACTCTACCCTGAGTGCGACAGTTTTACAGATATTCACAAATGAGTAAATATGTCCCCCTGCGACGTTGCACCCTTCTCCTCACAGAAACACACCCACAGGATAACCGAACCCGGAAAGAATTCTCAAACTAAACATACAGCCGGTAGGGAGCATTATTTACAAGATTACGCTGATATCTACACTACGATCCAGGACCTGTTTTTGGAGGAACACATGCAGATGTTATGCATAGAGAGAGCGCGCTTGCCAGCATCGATACACCAACCCACGAGTGCTCTGTGGCCGACGGCCTTTAATAACGTGCAGAGCACCCTTTCCCAGCATCAAAAGCACCACCCCACCACCAATCGGTGCAGTCACCATTGTTCATTGGAATAAAAATAAATTCGACAACCCCTAACCCTGCAGGTGTCTCTTGCTCTTCTTGTGGTGCACTTGGTGTTAACTAAAAGTGGTTCACCTGTATGGCATAGGTGCCACGTTGACCCATAGGTCCATCCCCGGGTGGTGCTTGGCCGCAAACGAACTGCGGTCCATTGTGGGTGGCCACAAACATTGCGGTCCATATGGTGTATCGATCCCGGCAGCAAACAGCGAAAGTGCAGGCCCACAACTGCGCAGCCAGCACCTCTCTCTCCTCTCTCTCTACCCCAAAGCCAGATCCTCGGAGGTGGGAGACAAAAGAAGCAGACAAGCGAGTAAGGTGGTAAGGGCGCAAAAGTGCACGCAATGTAAGGTGATGCACACTGGGGGCACATGGGAACCAGGTGAGACAGGTACGTTCCTATCGTACGCCCCCCCCCACCAGGTAACCTACATGGCCCCTCCCTTACCCCTTACTGCATCCACAAAACACAACACTACCCATAAACATCTACTTTACAAATCAACAAACATCCCTACTGTCTTCCCCGTTCCTCCCATATACCAAATTCGTCTTCTCTCCCTCCTAACCAATCAAATTTGCCATTTTCAACTCTCATCAAAATTTGCCATCTCCAACTCAACATCATAATTTGCCATTACCAATTCATCATCAGTCCCTCCTAGGGAGGGAGAGATGGAATCACCCCAATGTCTCATCCACGTCGTGATGCGTCTCACAAATCCACACAGCGATTCATCTCCTGCAACAAAACAAAGAAAACACAGGTGTGGAGTCATCATCATCACCACAGGTAAGTGGCTGCGTATGGTGCGACAGGTTCATCAATCCTAACTATTTCCTAAATGACTTTAACAACTTTACACTACCCGGGGTCTTTCTCCGGCCAAACCATTGGCCCTCTTACACTATGGGTTCTAAAAACCAATTCCCATTGGCCAAACTGTGGTGCTTTTCAATTTGGGGTCTCACTCCCCCGATTCATCTCCCGGTGCCCTCGCACAATTTCCGGGCTGTGGCGTGTACCTCTCCCAGCGGGTCTACCCACCTGCACACCTCCACCACTGCAGTTGCCACCCGAGCTTACCTAGCTCCTCACCCTAACCTAACTAACTGGGGCAGGCCCTCTGGCGCTCTCCCCACTCGGTGCCCTCTCTGGCACTGGGCTACCCGATCCACACCCGGGATCCTCAGGCACCCACTCACAACTACCGGCTCCCAGAGCCCACCTGCGGCCTCACCTGGCCGACATCCTCACAGTGGTGGAGTGCCCAACCAACTACACACACTAACAGGCTACACGCCCAGCCATTTCCACAACACTAATGCACCCATCCACAACACCATTCTGCAACCGCACCACAAATGCCAATATCCAACCACAATTTACCTGTACCCTCTACCTAACACTTACACTACCCGCCCCGGGTACTCGTGAAAGGGGTCCACTCTTCCCCCATCCACACCTTCGCACCATGCACACCACTCCGTACCACTCACTCCAACTCTCTCCACACACCTGTACCTGCACACCTGTGCTCTCACACCTGGTGCCACCTGCACCCTTCTCTCCCCAAGCGCATTCGCGCTGATCCACACACTCACTACTCATACACTGCTCCACACACCTGTCCAATTGCACACCTGTGCAATCACACCTGTTCCATCCTCACACACACGGCATCATCTCAGCTAACTACTCCCTTCTGAAACTTGCGCTTCCCAGTCGTCCCTTTAAACTATTGCGCTCCCTCGTCATTATCATCCATACTAATCTACCTGCGTCCCCACTACAGGTATCAGTCACTAACTAAACTTAACGTTACCTAATGTCATCTTCTAGATCCCTACACACAATATCCTAACCCACCCGGGCTAGTTTTCACTGCCATACACCCCATAAGCTATTGCTCCTTTGCCCCCCACCATGGGAAGGATGGTGGATTTGCCATCCCACCACATCGGGGGTCTCTCACTACCAATTTTGCACATCAAATTTCAACAAATTAAAAATTTGCCAATCACGGCCCATCATCTGCCAATTACTACTGCCAATCCTTTGCCAATCATCAAATTTTGTTTTTCTCTAATTTTGGGTCCAAAACACTAACCTCATCACCCAGTCGACTCACTAATACCTCTCGGTGCGCCAATCCCTGTCCAAAGCCCGGCTTCGTAAAGCCAAGCAATGGATGCTGGTTGTTTTGTGCCAGCGGCTGGACACGTCCGGTACTCGGTGCAGGGACGGGGGTTTACCCGTGCCGAGATCCCACGCACCCCCTCGGCGTGGAGCGATCCAATGTCCCGATCTCGACCTGCCGGCACGTCTCCACAAAACGTGGTCGCCATGACGACCCTTCCTATCCAGCTGCCCGCTCCACCTAGTGGAGCCTGGACACGGCCGTTCAAAGCGAGGCCCGGCACGCACCGAGGGCCCGCTTCGGCTAAAAGTCGCTCTAACCTCTAACCCGTGTAACGTCGATGCTTCACCTGGACGCTTACACCCCGCAGCCGGTTCCTTGCTCACACATCCAGCCGTTTCCATGCTCCTCGTACCTTTCCTTACACACCCAGGTACCCTCATTCCACTCACAGCCTTGGTCACACACCTGACCACCGAACACTTCGGCACACATTCGTTGCTCGCACACCTCACCAATACACCGCTTCGCGCCCCCTCCTCGGTCACCTCCTCTGTGACAATCACAGGTGTGCCCTCATTCGCACACCCAACCACGTGCCTCACCACCAACTCCAGCGTGCATTCCCACTCACGCTCTACCATTCCAGGTGTGCATCCTTCCATCCCAGGTGTACATCCTCGCTCACCTGTCACAACTAACTCACGCTCCATGTCACTCTCACTACTTTCACCTCCACTCGTGACAACGCACTCACCCTTACTCTTGACAGCACACTCTTTCCCCATGCACCTGTCCGTCACACACCTTTCTCGCGCACACTCTCCCGTTACACCCTCTGTAACACTCACCACAGGTGGACACTCTTCCTTACTTCTGACAGCGCACTCTTTCCTCATGCACCTGTCCGTCACACACCTTTCTCACGCACACTCTCCCGTTACACCCTCTGTAACACTCACCACAGGTGGACACTCTTCCTTACTTCTGACAGCGCACTCTTTCCTCATGCACCTGTCCGTCACACACCTTTCTCGCGCACACTCTTGCGCACACTCTCCCGTCACACCCTCTGTAACACTCACCACCCCGCGCTTCCACGTGCTCCCTCGCACACGCGCTACGACCGACTCACTCTCGCCAGCACACTCACTCCTTGGCACGCACTTTTTCCTCACACACCCCAGAGTCGGACTTTCTTGCACACCTCCATTTTCGCACACCAGACCTGTCGCACACTTCACCAACGGCCTCTCACGAACACCCGGGTCTATCTCGACCCCCAAGCCTCTTAAATCACCTGGCGCATCATACGCACGACCATATTGGTCACCACTTACACCGGGTCCTCTTCCTCTTCGCTTCTCCTCCATCACCTGCGAATCCCTCATCCGGTTAACGAGCACATCACGATCCAAACACAGACTTTGGACCAATTCTTTTATCTCCTCTTTTATCTCTTTGTTATCCCCTCTCCGTCGCTTCTTAATTTCGCTCACCCCTTCTTCCACTTCTTCTAATTTGTGCCTCACCTCTTTTATTCCCCGGTACGTCTCCTCAAGCTCGTCCTCCAAGGCTACCTTGACCGTTTCCATGTGCGTCCTCACCTGCCGGTCCTTCGTCTCCATTACCTCTATCACCTCGTCCAACCTCGTTGTCAGTCCCTCACGTACTATCTGACATTCCCTCTTTGTCGCTATTAAGTCGTTTTTTATGTCGTTTTGTGTCGCTTTTAAACCTCCTAATACTGCAGTGTTCCTTTGAACCTGCTCCGTTAGTCCTTTTTGTCCCTCCGTCAGCTGTTCCACCTCCTGCGTCAGGTCCTCTATGCCCCCTTGTAACTTTACAGTCCCCTTTCTCACCTCCTTTTCCATGTGCTCCTCACAGTGCCTCACCTCCTCGCGCACTCCTCCGACCTCCTCACTCACTCCTCTTCTGATCTCCTCTCCCATCACTTGCATCTCCTGCCCAGATGCCACCCTCATCTGCTCCATTTCCTCCCTGTGAGCATCCAATTTGGTTTCTACCCCCATTCTGACCCCCTCTATCTGCTGCCCCATTTGGTTAACTTCCCTTTCCGCTTGGTCCCTCATGTCCCTCAATTTGCCTTCCATGGTGTTTTCTAACCCCTCTAACCCATTTTTCACTCCCTCTATTTGATTCTCCTGGGCAGCCATTCTATTTTCTACCCCCTCTAACCCATGTCTCACCTCTTTTATCCCATTGTCTAACCCCTCAAAATTTTTGTCTAACTTCTCAAAATTATTGTCTAACTTCTCAAATTTCATGTCTAATCCCTTAAAATTATTGTCTAATCCCTTAAAATTATTGTCTAATCCCTCACTGGTACCCCTCGCTTCGTCCCTCATTACCCCCAATTGCTCACTCCGAGCCCTCGCTTCGTCCCTCATTACCCCCATTTGGCCCTCCAATCGCTCACCCAATCGCTCAATTTGGCTCCCCATACTCATCTGTACAGCTGCCTGTAGCTGCGCAATGAGGGCCTGTATGTCAATCGGCTGCATGTTAAAGCCCGTTGATACAGCGGGCTCGGCTACCGCGTGCTCTTGCGAGGCGCCATTTTGCGTGCCTGCTACCCTCGCTGTTTCGCTCTCCTCATGTCCCTCAATTTGGTCCTGGACCGACCCTGCTTCACTCTCCCCTACCGGACCCCAGCCGTCTTGATCCGCCATAGCGCGACTTGCAAAATTCGAGTTTCGTAAAACAAATCCAAATTTTTTTTTTTTTCGTTATAATTTCGGCGAGCGCAGTAACCGCGCTCCGGATCGATTTCGTCGAGCGCAGTACGCGCTCCGAATCGATTTTCCCTCCCAAAATTTGGGCCTAACTAATTTAGTCCCGGGTCCGAATCTCACTCCTCGACACCAATTGTTACCGTACTAACACAATTGGTGTCCAAAATTTGGGCTAAATAAATTTAGTCCCAGGTTCGAATCCAACTCCTGACAACCAATTGTTACAGACACGACTTTGATGTTAAGGTGGGCCGAGCGGAATGGCCGTCGTGTCCGCACAAATTACCCGATTGTACTCGAACGTTGACGAAGCCGCGCCACGCTGGCTCAATAAGGAAAAAGAAGACACACGGCTGAATTATAATGACAGACACCAGGGATACGGTTCTCAAGACCTCCGGAGGAGATTATATTCGTGCGGAAGGTCAGATTACAGGGACGAGAGGTACAACATAGAAAGACAAGCACTTAGACACAATCTTATATTATTCCCGGACAGACGACAGACAAACGGGACAACGGCTGACTCACACGGGGGTTGATGGCAGGAAAGCGGGTATCGATGGCTCAAGGTGCACTCTTGGCTCAAAGCAGGGTACACGGTTCGGTCCAGAGATGCGGGGAGGTCTCGTCGCAGCGCTCAGAGGTGACGTTCTTTCTCAGGCCTCTCCAAACTCAGGCGCATCTGTTTCAGCGCTCGCAGGTCCTTCTTTCTTCCAGCTGGGGGCGCATCTGACATCACGTCCGCTACGTGGCCGCGTATATCCGGCGGGGAGTGACACGCCCTCGGCTCGCTAGCGCCGCCCCAGATGGAATCGGTCCGCCCTTCTGATTGGGTGCGGGGGGTTACCAGGCTCCGCCCTTGAGGAGGAGCTGACAGCCAGCCCCTCCGTGGTAACCCCGTGGAGCGCGTGGTCAATGGCGCTAATTGAGCCGGTGTGAGGACGCATCCTCCCCCGCTCCGCCGCCATCTCCTCTGTTGTTGTTGTAATTGTTGGGGAAGAAGATGGAAGGAGGTATGGGAAAGGTCCTAAACTCACTACTGATGCCATATAATCACATTCTGGTGCAACGAAGAGTCATAATTAATGGAGACGAGGCCTTAACTGACATAGAATAAGAATAACTAGGAAGATGTCCGAAAGTTGTCTACGTGTGGTGCGGTGGACCTGGGCACGACATTTAATGGGGGAATAAGGGGAAGGTCGGCTCTACTGATTGTTATTTACATGCAATGGGACTAGGGAATGGGGGATTGGGGAAAGTTGGGGAGTATTGGAGAAAATAGGGGAATATTTACAAGCGGATATGGAGGCCAAATTCCATATTCGCAACAATATTGTCTGGGCCATTTTAGGATTTGTGTGTGGAATAAGCTAAGATTTAGTAATTTTTCAGCTTTTTTTTGTTTTGTTCCACTGCAAACCAAAGAAATACAAATGTGGATAACAAAATATTTTTTTATTTCAATAATTTTCTGGAAAAAATGGTGAATTATTTGAAAAACGTGCAAGGGTGGAATGTAAAAAGTGCAATGGAATCTCCTGCGATGAAGCTAACTCCGATGGCCTTTCACTCACTCACCGCAGGCAGGTTGGTGGTCTTTCTGTCTTCTACCGACTCCTCTCCGGCCTTGCTCCCCCAGCTCTCTCTGTGCTCTGTCCCACAAATATTCCTACAGGTCGCACAAGATCTGCCAGCAATCCTCTTATGGTTAAAACTGCCAAAATCTAGGCTCTCTGCTCACCTTCACTCTTTCATTCCCCTTTTCTCCCACCTCTAAAACAAACTCCCCCACTCCCTTCAATCCCACTCCTCCCTCCAGGTCTTTAAAACAGCTGTTCACCACCATCTCTTATCTTCCCCCATCCAAAACCTTGATCTTTTCTACCCCCGCTAATTCACCCCAGATACATTTTTTTGAAATTCAAATTCTTTCCTGGATGTCCTTGCAGTGTCCATATGTTTTATACCTCTCCCACCTCCCCCCAAGCCCTCTCCTTCCCACATTTCTCTCGATGTCCTGCTCTCAAATGTTGTGTTTGTGTCCTTCTCCCTCTCTCCCCATCTTGTCTACCGCTCCCCTTATTTTGTGTTTTATGTATCGGTTTGAATTTTTGTGTGATTAATGTTAGCTCTTTCACGAGCCTCGATCTTGTATACAAAAAAAAAAAAAAAAAAAAAAAAAGGGTTCCAACATTTTTAGCCACGACTGTATATCTACATATCTGGGCAGTGTCTGTGTTGTCACTGAACTACTACCTCAAACCTTTGTTTCCCTGGTTGTGAAGTGTTTTTAATAACGTGGTGGTGAGGTGTTTTTAATTACGTGGTGGTGAGGTGTTTTTAATTGATACGATTGATTGGTATATAGGCCGATACGTATCGAATACATCGTGCGAATTTGTTTCAGATGTTACTTCAACACCGTGATTAATCATCGATTCCGTCCGCCATTATGGCTCACAGAGCTCGTATATGCATCAAGTGTATTGTGTGAGCTGTCAGAACTATAGTGCAGGCCCCATGGATGGAGTAATATAGAATTCAGTTTAGAAGAGATATTAAAATGGATTTGAAAGAAAAACCTCGTTCACAAGCCCGAGAACTCAAAATGCTCGGAAATCACAGACAGACACACTACAGTCTACAAACTAAAGAGTTCATAGAACACCTTACTCCCGCAGTGTTGAGAAAGAAGGACATGGGTGGGGTCTGCAAGCAGAAAATTTGATTTGTGTTGCCGATGTCAAATGCCGAAATATTTTGGCCAAGTCCTGCTAAACGGAAGGTTTTTGAAAGTGCCAAAAGGCGATTTGTGTTCTACAGTGCCTATACAGGAGAGCAAACCTATACAGCATTCAAATTTATAATTAAATCAAAATAAAACAAGAGGGAGAATTGCTTTGCAAAGCATGTCCCCTTCCCAGTTTCAGATCAACATGTCAAAGGGTTAAGTGGAAAAGTCTGGAAAACTGACCCATGAATAATATGTGATATTTTCTAAGTTCAAAAAGGGCACAACTCTGTGAAAATTGGTGAAATGCCCAAAAACTCAAACTTGTTAGACTGCGACTTATCATAACAAAGCCATGTACCAAGTTCCAGTTGAATATGTTAAAGGGTATGGAAAAAAATGTACCGAAAAACCACAGGTGGGACAGACGGATGGACAGACAGAGACAGAGAGAGCAAACCTGTAGTCTCCTCCAGGTAGGCGACTAAGATTTAAAAGGTTGTAGAAAAAAAAATTCGGAAGTTTACCGCCGTTGATGCAGCGTCTTTTACATCACCTTATTTAACACGTTACGTTAGTTATTAGTGCCTGTTTGTCACCTTTACGACGTCCTTAAAAACAATAAGCTTCCTGTTTGGAATGATTCCCGATTTTGATTGACTGCCAGACAGGCAGACAGAATAAGAAAAGTATCTCGCTCCTCTCTGCGCACGTGCGATCGGGTACATATTCAGAGCCAAAGTACTGATAAACTACAGGTTTGTTTTCCGATTCGTGTTCAGAATGTTACATTCAATTTAAATCAAGTCGTTCCTCGATCATAAACTCACGTTTGTGGACAGGACAGACAGACAAAGTGAACCAAATGCTTCACACCACTTTTTGCTTAACACCACGAGTGGGGAAACAATAGAACAAAGACACATACAAGACAAATATGTTCAACGAACTGTATTAACCACAAAATGGCCGAACTATATTGTGGGTCATACAGTTTGTTGAACAGCATTTGGCTCGTCTCTCCAACAACTTTTATCAAAACAAAACGAGTTCATCTGTTCAGAGGTTTTTATGTTTTGCTGACAACAATCACATATGAAAGACCAGTCCAGTAACATTACAAAAGTGAGCCTTCAATGACAGACAGCAAGGGATGTTTTAATGGCGAAAGTAACTAAAATGATCATCAAATTCTCCTCTGCACAAAAGGCTTTCTCGAAACAGCTGAAGCCCCGCAGGGGACCAATCGAGACAGAGGTATAAATAATGAGGGTGTAAGTTGATGCGAGACCCGAATAAACCGTGGCGGGGAAACATTCGCTGACGACAAAAGGCACTTGCAACATGCTCAGACGAGGTTTGCCATGGCATTGGATCCTGCCCAT
This sequence comes from Myxine glutinosa, assembly GCF_964187855.1. Lineage (NCBI taxonomy): Eukaryota > Metazoa > Chordata > Myxini > Myxiniformes > Myxinidae > Myxine > Myxine glutinosa. The sequence goes on along the minus strand of NC_136268.1, from coordinate 23,824,746 downwards.
AACAAGTACAAGTCAAGGTTTACAAAGGAAAGCGGACGACGTGACATGGACAACAACAGACCATAAGGCCGTGCCAAGCCCTCCTTCCTCTCGGTAAAGCTCAAAGAGCATCAGTTTTGAGAAAAGCAAAGCGGCAGGCCTACCTTGGCATGCCATGCCTACCTACCTAGTGCACCTAGGTCTGCATAGGCCAACATGCGACACCATTTTGTTTTACGTGGTCGGGAACACCAGAGTTACCTTGTGACTTCGATGCAGAGACCACGGTCACTGAAAAACGTGATCAATCAAAAAACGAATTTGGTAAGAACGTTATCAAATGAAGAGTAACAATCTACATTTCAAAATCTCCACAACGCTCCGGACCATTACCTAGAATGAAGATCCCACATGATGTCAAACAATTTCTACCTTTTAAAAAGTAGTTTTGTTTTTCATATGTGGGAACAAAACAAATATTTCCACTTGAATTGCAAGGCAGCATCTTGGAAAGAAAAAAAAAACAAAGAAAATATATTTCAAAATAAAATACATCCAATGCAAGGTCTAACTAGAACGGGCACTCGGTAGAGCGCATACCTTCGCCGCAGCTACTGTTCTGTACTTGGCATGGGAGTGTAGGGAACAGAACAGTGAACAGTTTTGACCTTTTCGTGACCTTGACCTTGACCTTTGACCCGATTGCTCCCAAAATCTAATCAAATGTGTCCCGTATAATAACCAATCATCCCACCAAATTTCATGCAATTCGGTTGAATACTTTTTGAGTTATGCGAATAACATACACACACACACACACACACACAGACATACAAATAAATACACAGCGATCAAAACATAACCTTCCGCTTTTGCGAAGGTAATAAAGTCAAAACAGTTATAACAATAATTAAACAAAACTACCTGAACCTATTGACCAACACCTTGGAAAAATAGACACAATGGGTACTGGTATCTGCACAATAAGGAATTGGAAGCAGGCCAAGCATATACAGGATGGCAAAATCCGCAGGGATTGCACAAGGTCTTCAATGTTTTAGGAAACCGAGCACTTTACCACCACCATTTCCTGCTACCCATCCACTACCTACCACACATGTTCGCCGTTTTAACTGAACATTCTGACACCCGCCATAAAGGGGTCGATCTTCCTGGAGCAAAATCTGAGAAAACGGATGTCTCCGCCTCAATATTGAACCTTGTGCTACTCTTAAAGGCCGTCGCTTCCATCGACCGATGAAAGATACATAATACATCCCGAGATCCTGCTATTTGCTCACACAGTGAATGCTGAGACCTTTTTCTATTGAGGTTGCACAGGGTATATGAAAAGAATGAGATCGTCCAGTTGTCTCTACATCGAAACATGCGCCAGCAGGTGGAATGCAAAACTGGTGGAACAGCCGCAAGCGGCTGTCCATCACATACCAACTGTTCAGCTGAGAAAGATTTATATCAATTCACAACTGAAGTCTCAAAATGGTCACCCGACACACCCGCCATACCTGTAATAGCGTGACTGCAGATAAGTGGAACAAACGGCCTTCGAAACATGGGAAGCTGAGCCAAAGTCGATGACCTTTACTCGGAAAGGCTGCCGTATGGGGTCGACAAGCATGATGTTTTCAGGTTTGAGATCAGCATGAATTAGGCCCAAGCTTTTCAGTTTGGCCAATGCTGTGGCCACCTGCTTCAGCACTGGTCGTACAGCCCAGAGACCCATCGGCCGGAAACGGCCTCGTTTCAGGAAGTCGTAGAGACTGAGCGCGAGTAGCTCAAAGACAAGGCAGGTGTGCCCACGATGTGCAAAGCATTCGAGTGCACGAACTAGGTTCCCATCATCGCCGTCAGTGCTCGCAGCTGCCAACCGTGCCAGAATACCCGCTTCAACCCTGGCTTGCCGTGCATAAGATGCTGGACGCCGCTTCAAAACTTTAACTGCCACTTGGCGCCCTCGATGACGTGCCTGGCATCGTGCCACCTGCCCAAATGTTCCGCGACCCAAGAAGCCGAGGACCTCATAGGCCTCGGTGGGCGAAACCAACACGTCACGTGGCACCAGTCGATAGTCTCCTTCCGCATCATCTGGAGAGCTACTCTCTGGGAGTGCAGGTTCTGGGCCTATAATTTCTTCGGCCTCATAAGGCAAAATGGCCGGAGGACATAATGGTACCGGTGCCTCTGTCAAGCAGCAATTTCCTCCCATACCAACTGCAATAAAGTTCCCCTCCATATCCTCACTTTTTCTCTTCAATCCACCTCGATGTTCTGAATCCCACCCTAAAGAATCCATGCAATAGGGCGCGGGCATGATGGCGAGCGAAGATTGTTGCGGCATCACGCAGCCTGAGTCGATATCAGGTATCTGGCCTACCCCGAACCTGGCTCCCGGCGCAAAGGCCATGTTAGAAACTGTGTACGCCGTGAAGGAGGGATCGGCGAAAGCAAAGTGCCGTTGCGCCTGCGGAGGTAGCTGGCCTCCATATCCTGCAGCGTCGGTTGTAAAGCCATAAGTTCCCATTGGAGTATGTGGTAGGATGCTGGGTGCGGTAGGGCCGTAAGGGCAGGGGTAGGCTGCCGCATGAGAGTGCCCTTCAAGTTTGAGCTTCTTAGCTGCAGCGTATGGTGGCACATAAGGTGGGCCTTGGTCAAGTTGGATAGCCATACCTATGGAGTGGCAAAATGGAGAGGTTTGAGATTAGGAATATCTACCGAAAACAACTCGGGGAGAGGAGTGGGGATAATACCTCTCATAGCTTATCATTTTATACAATGGACGACAGGTAGGTTTACATAAATGGTGGAATGTGCAATTATATTGCTTCATAAACATAGACTAATGCCCAACAACACAACATATTCCAAACAATGGAACATCCTTGGAACTGCATCATTGTTCTTTATTGTTCTTTTCTGTGTAGATGGCAAAAAACAATTTATAAAAATAATTCCATATTGTGATAATATATTTGCTTTTAGCAGGATATGGGGGAGAGAAAGATGGGGAAGGGAGGGGAGAGAAAAGACATGGGAGAGAGGGGGGACAGAGAGAGATGGGGGAGAGGGAGGGGGAGACAAGGAGGAAAGGAGAGAAGTGGGGGAAGACAAAGAGAGAGAGAAAGAGAGACACACACATACAGAGATATAGAGAAAGACACAGAGATATAGAGAGAGACACAGAGATATAGAGAGAGGCACAGAGATATAGAGAGAGACACAGAGATATAGAGAGAGACACAGAGATAAAGAGAGAGACACAGAGAGAGAGACACATATATATATATATATATATATATATATATATATATATATATATATATATATATATATATATATATATATATATATGGAGAGACACATAGATATATAGAGAGACACATAGATATAGAGAGAGACACAGAGATATAGAGAGAGACACAGAGATATAGAGAGACACAGCTATATAGAGAGAGACACAGATATAGAGAGACACAGATATATAGAGAGACATATATATATATACTAGCAGAGGTACCCGGCTTTGCACGGGAGTGGGAGGAGGAGGGGAGGGGGAAGAGGAGGGGAGGGGAACGGGGGGGAGGGGGGAGGGGGAAGCGGGGGAGGAGGAGGGGAGGGGGAAGAGGAGGGGAGGGGAATGGGGGGGAGGGGGAAGGGGGGGAGGGGGGAGGGGAAGGGGGGAGGGAAGGGTGCGGGGGTGCCCAGGGGAAGAAGGGCCCCTCCCCTCCCCCTCCCCTCCCCCTCCCCCCCCTTTCCCCTCCCCCCTCCCCTCCCCCTTCCCCCTCCCCCTCCCCCTTCCCCCTCCCCCTCCCCCTCGTTCCCCTCCCCTTCTCTTCCCCCTCCCCTCCTCCTCCCCCTTCACACCAGGGGGGTTGACTCAGCCTGTCATCCCACCGAGGTCGGAAGTCGGAACTCATTGTCGTCAAATAAATGTAGCCTGTATGTTTCACTCTTTGTCACATGCCGTTGGTCCCATGTCAATCGGATGAAGTTGAAAAATTAACGTTACGAAGGTTCTCTGGGACGTACTGATTCCGAATAATGAAGTTGAAAAATTAACGTTCCGAAATACGCTAATTACGCTAACAGAAGCGCTGGAGGGAGCACTGCGCTCCCTCCCTTAGATTCCCTCCCTCTTCTGCTAGCGCTAATTACGCGTAACACACTAATTTTAAAACCCGAAGTTTTTTTAATTTTAAGGTGTGCTGTAGTCAGAAGCGCTAGAAGCGCTGCGCTCCCTCCCTTCGAATCCCTCTCTCTTCTGCTAGTGCTAATAATACGCTAATTTTAAAACCCGAAATTTTTTAAATGTTTATGTCTCCGTGACATTCCTGGGACCATCCCGAGTCGAACAGTACTTTCCGCTCGCAAATCCGTCCACGGGTTCTCGAGATCTTAGAGATCATAGATAGATCAGGATACAGACACAGAGGCCAACTCTACTTTATATATATAGATACAGACTTGGCATTTAATATGGAATTTTTTTTTTGTGGGGGTGAACTTACTTTTCAAGATGACTGAGAACCAAAAGTTCATTGGAATTATGTTGAAATTATTAGTAGATTTTGTTAATGTGACCTTTAAAAGAAACAAAAACCACATTTGATATTTTGAAACAAATAAATTGATCCTTGAAAGTGATGTAAACTGATATCGAACTCAATTCATGGACAGTACTGTGTTAAACTTCTGTACGTTTTCAGGAAGTATCTCTTTATTTTGCACATTAGCCAAATTTCTTTTTAACAAAAACAAAAGTTAAATTACGACTGGGATTACGGACAGTAAAATTACAGTTCAATACTTCGTGTAACCGCCACGAGCATTCAGGAGAGCACGTACACGTTGAGGCATGCTGTTGACGAGATTTGCCAAGGTTTGGACAGGAATCGCTTGCCATGCAGTGACAATAGCCTGCTGCAATTCACGCACAGAGGTCGGCTGCTGGTCCAAGTGGTCGATTTGACGCGTTAATTCTGCCCACAAGTTCTCTATCGGATTCATATCCGGGGACATGGCAGGCCACTCCATATGCTCTACACCACGGTCAGCAAGAAAGTGTTGGATCGTGCGAGCGCGATGAGGCCGTGCATTGTCATATTGGAAGACAAAGTTTCCTCGAAAGGCTGCACGAGCAAATGGAAGCAATGTTTCTTCCAGAATGGCCCTGTACTTGAACTGGTTCAGGTTTCCATTCAAAACAACCAGGTCAGTTTTGCCCCGTGCATGAAAAGCAGCCCAAACGGTCACCCCACCACCTCCAGCTTGGACTCTTGGCACTATACAATCTTTGTTGTAGGCTTCATGCACTTGTCTGCGCACTCGGACGCGGCCATCTTGACGATAGACCAGAAATCTAGACTCGTCACTGAAGATCACGTGATTCCAGTGTCCTGGCTGCCATTGACGGTGCTCTCTGGCCCACTGCAATCGGCGCCTGCGGTGTTGTCTGGTCAGGCGTGGCTTTCTCAGGACACGCCTGGCACGATAGCCTGCTTGAACCAGTCGTTCGTTGACTAGCCTTCTGGATACAGGCACATTTGTCAGTTGCTGCCACTCAGCCCTAAGCCGATTAGCTGACTTGGTATGGCCATTGCGGACTAACCGGTGCAGCTGGCGATCATCCCTCCTTGTGGTTCTGCGGGGACGTCCTGGCCTTGGTATTGGAGTAGGGACACCCCTCTGAGCATTTCGTTTCAGGATCTTTGACACCTGACCTTGAGTGATGCCATACTGCCGAGCAATAGCACGCTGTTTCATGCTGTAATTTCGTAAAGCCACCACTCCATGACAAACAGCATTGTCGAGTTGACGGACCATCTCCAGAGGAAGCGGCAATAACTTTTGTAGATGAGCAGCAGTTGTTTTCCACTAATACAGAACGCAACAACCCTTGTATACCCGACTGTGAAGCCAATCATCAAATGCACCTGTCCGTACATTTTGCCATGCCACCTGTGATATAATCCTGTTGTTGACTTCTTGCTGCGACAGACAATCAGTGACATGGTTCTTTTAACAAATAAATCACCAAAGTGTAAAAAAAACTCACCAGACTGATATACTGAGTTAAGAAAGTAAACCCAAGTCAAGGAAAAAATATATTCCACATTAAATGCCAAGTCTGTATATAGAGAGAGACACAGAGATACAGAAAGAGACATATATATAGAGAGAGACACATAGATATAGAGAGAGAGACACAGAGATATAGAGAGACACATAGATATAGAGAGACATAGATATAGAGAGAGACAGAGATATAGAGAGAGACACAGAGATATAGAGAGAGAGACAGATATATAGAGAGACACAGATATATAGAGAGACACAGATATATAGAGAGACACAGATATATAGAGAGACACAATTATATATAGAGACACAGATATATAGAGAGACACAGATATATAGAGAGACACAGATATATAGAGAGACACAGATATATAGAGAGACACAGATATAGAGAGACACAGATATATAGAGAGACACAGATATATAGAGAGACACAGATATATAGAGAGACACAGATATATAGAGAGACACAGATATAGAGAGAGACACAGATATAGAGAGAGACACAGATATAGAGAGAGACACAGATATAGAGAAAGACACAGATATAGAGAGAGACACAGATATATAGAGAGACACAGATATATAGAGAGACAGATATATAGAGAGTCAGATATCTAGAGAGACAGATATATAGAGACACAGATATCTAGAGAGACAGATATATAGAGCCACAGATATATAGAGAGACAGATATATAGAGAGACAGATATATAGAGCGACAGATATATAGAGAGACAGATATATAGAGAGACAGATATATAGAGAGACAGATATATAGAGAGACACAGATATATAGAGAGACACAGATATAGAGAGAGACACAGATATAGAGAGAGACACAGATATAGAGAGAGACACAGATATAGAGAGAGACACAGATATAGAGAGAGACACAGATATAGAGAGAGACACAGATATAGAGAGAGACACAGATATAGAGAGAGACACAGATATAGAGAGAGACACAGATATAGAGAGAGACACAGATATAGAGAGAGACACAGATATAGAGAGAGACACAGATATAGAGAGAGACACAGATATATAGAGAGACAGATATATAGAGAGACAGATACATAGAGAGACAGATATATAGAGAGACACAGATATATAAAGAGACACAATTATATAGAGAGAGACAGATATATAGAGAGACAGATATATAGAGAGACACAGATATATAGAGACACAGATATAGAGAGACACAGATATATAGAGAGACACAGATCTATAGAGAGACACAGATATATAGAGAGACACAGATATATAGAGAGACACAGATATATAGAGAGACACAGATATATAGAGAGACACAGATATATAGAGAGACACAGATATATGGAGAGACACAGATATATGGAGAGACACAGATATATGGAGAGACACAGATATATGGAGAGACACAGATATATGGAGAGACACAGATATATGGAGAGACACAGATATATGGAGAGACACAGATATATGGAGAGACACAGATATATGGAGAGACACAGATATATGGAGAGACACAGATATATGGAGAGACACAGATATATGGAGAGACACAGATATATGGAGAGACACAGATATATGGAGAGACACAGATATATGGAGAGACACAGATATATGGAGAGACACAGATATATGGAGAGACACAGATATATGGAGAGACACAGATATATGGAGAGACACAGATATATAGAGAGACACACAGATATATAGAGAGACACACAGATATATAGAGAGACACACAGATATATAGAGAGACACACAGATATATAGAGAGACACACAGATATATAGAGAGACACACAGATATATAGAGAGACACACAGATATATAGAGAGACACACAGATATATAGAGAGACACACAGATATATAGAGAGACACAGATATATAGAGAGACACAGATATATAGAGAGACACAGATATATAGAGAGACACAGATATATAGAGAGACACAGATATATAGAGAGACACAGATATATAGAGAGACACACAGATATATAGAGAGACACACAGATATATAGAGAGACACAGATATATAGAGAGACACAGATATATAGAGAGACACAGATATATAGAGAGACACAGATATATAGAGAGACACAGATATATAGAGAGACACAGATATATAGAGAGACACAGATATATAGAGAGACACAGATATATAGAGAGACACAGATATATAGAGAGACACAGATATATAGAGAGACACAGATATATAGAGAGACACAGATATATAGAGAGACACAGATATATAGAGAGACACAGATATATAGAGAGACACAGATATATAGAGAGACACAGATATATAGAGAGACACAGATATATAGAGAGACACAGATATATAGAGAGACACAGATATATAGAGAGACACAGATATATAGAGAGACACAGATATATAGAGAGACACAGATATATAGAGAGACACAGATATATAGAGAGACACAGATATATAGAGAGACACAGATATATAGAGAGACACAGATATATAGAGAGACACAGATATATAGAGAGACACAGATATATAGAGAGACACAGATATATAGAGAGACACAGATATATAGAGAGACACAGATATATAGAGAGACACAGATATATAGAGAGACACAGATATATAGAGAGACACAGATATATAGAGAGACACACAGATATATAGAGAGACACACAGATATATAGAGAGACACACAGATATATAGAGAGACACACAGATATATAGAGAGACACACAGATATATAGAGAGACACACAGATATATAGAGAGACACACAGATATATAGAGAGACACACAGATATATAGAGAGACACACAGATATATAGAGAGACACACAGATATATAGAGAGACACACAGATATATAGAGAGACACACAGATATATATAGAGAGACACACAGATATATAGAGAGACACACAGATATATAGAGAGACACACAGATATATAGAGAGACACACAGATATATATAGAGAGACACACAGATATATATAGAGAGACACACAGATATATATAGAGAGACACACAGATATATATAGAGAGACACACAGATATATATAGAGAGACACACAGATATATAGAGAGACACACAGATAGATAGAGAGACACACAGATATATAGAGACACACAGATATATAGAGAGACACACAGATATATAGAGAGACACACAGATATATAGAGAGACACACAGATATATAGAGAGACACACAGATATATAGAGAGACACACAGATATATAGAGAGACACACAGATATATAGAGAGACACACAGATATATAGAGAGACACACAGATATATAGAGAGACACACAGATATATAGAGAGACACACAGATATATAGAGAGACACACAGATATATAGAGAGACACACAGATATATAGAGAGACACACAGATATATAGAGAGACACACAGATATATAGAGAGACACACAGATATATAGAGAGACACACAGATATATAGAGAGACACACAGATATATAGAGAGACACACAGATATATAGAGAGACACACAGATATATAGAGAGACACACAGATATATAGAGAGACACACAGATTATATAGAGAGACACACAGATATATAGAGAGACACACAGATATATAGAGAGACACACAGATATATAGAGAGACACACAGATATATAGAGAGACACACAGATATATAGAGAGACACACAGATATATAGAGAGACACACAGATATATAGAGAGACACACAGATATATAGAGAGACACAGATATATAGAGAGACACAGATATATAGAGAGACACAGATATATAGAGAGACACAGATATATAGAGAGACACAGATATATAGAGAGACACAGATATATAGAGAGACACAGATATATAGAGAGACACAGATATATAGAGAGACACAGATATATAGAGAGACACAGATATATAGAGAGACACAGATATATAGAGAGACACAGATATATAGAGAGACACAGATATATAGAGAGGCACAGATATATAGAGAGGCACAGATATATAGAGAGACACAGATATATAGAGAGACACAGATATATAGAGAGACACAGATATATAGAGACACAGATATATAGAGAGACAGATATATAGAGAGACACAGATATATAGAGAGACACACAGATATATAGAGAGACACAGATATATAGAGAGACACAGATATAGAGAGACAGATATATAGAGAGACACAGATATATAGAGAGACACACAGATATATAGAGAGACACAGATATATAGAGAGACACACAGATATATAGAGAGACACAGATATAGAGAGACAGATATAGAGAGAGACACAGATATATAGAGAGACACACAGATATATAGAGAGACACACAGATATATAGAGAGACACACAGATATATAGAGAGACACAGATATATAGAGAGACACACAGATATATAGAGAGACACAGATATATAGAGAGACACACAGATATATAGAGAGACACAGATATAGAGAGACAGATATAGAGAGAGACACAGAGATATAGAGACATAGAGACACAGATAGAGAGAGATAGAGATAGAGATAGATAGAGATAGAGACAGGTGGGGAGAGAGAAAAGGGGGTTGGGTACACACAGACGTACACGTACACACACGTACACACACACACGGTTCGAGTCAACAAGTCAAGGCGTTCTGATCACAGAGCCCGGTCTCACCCACACTGGTAAATATTTCCCCATGAGCTAATGAACAACTCCCGGGTAAACAAGGAGGCAGAAGTGATGATCCTTGGAGTGCCCACCCTGCATACCCCTCCCACCCAACCCCCACCTACTCCTCCGGGTATCACAGCTCCGCAGGTTTGGAGCTACACAGACCGTTTGAAGTTGGAACTGGAGGAGTGAGACTGGAGACGGACATTGCGGGTTCAAAGCCTGAGGAGCCGTGTGGAAACAGAATGTCCTGGACATTGGGAAACATACAGTGCCTCCATTTTATTAAGCAACGCGGCATACCACGTACAGTCGTGCTGGTCACGATACGTCAGCCGTGCACGTCGGCCGTGCAAACTCACGGTACGTCCGCCGTGCAAACTCACGTCAGCCGTGCACGTCCGGCCGTGCAAACTCACGGTACGTCCGCTGTGCACGTCCCGCCGTGCAAACTCACGGTACGTCCGCAGTGCACGTCCGGCCGTGCAAACTCACGGTACGTCCGCCGTGCACGTCCGGCTGTGCAAACTCACGGTACGTCCGCCGTGCACGTCCAGCCGTGCAAACTCACGGTACGTCCGTCGTGCACGTCCGGCCGTGCAAACTCACGGTACGTCCGCCGTGCACGTCCGGCCGTGCAAACTCACGGTACGTCCGCCGTGCACGTCCAGCCGTGCAAACTCACGTCCGGCCGTGCTGGTCACGGTACGTCAGCCGTGCAAACTCACGATACGTCAGCTGTGCACGTCCAGCCGTGCAAACTCACGGTACGTCCGCCGTGCACGTCCGGCCGTGCAAACTCACGGTGCGTCCGCCGTGCACTTCCGGCCGTGCAAACTCACCGTACGTCCGCCGTGCAAACTCACGGTACGTCAGCAGTGCACGTCCGGCCGTGCAAACTCACGGTACGTCCGCCGTGCACGTCCGGCCGTGCAAACTCACGGCACGTCCGCCGTGCACGTCCAGCCGTGCAAACTCACGGTACGTCAGCCGTGCACGTCCGGCCGTGCAAACTCACGGTACGTCAGCAGTGCACGTCCGGCCGTGCAAACTCACGGTACGTCCGCCGTGCACGTCCGGCCGTGCAAACTCACGGCACGTCCGCCGTGCACGTCCAGCCGTGCAAACACGGTACGTCCGCCGTGCACGTCCGACCGTGCAAACTCACGGTACGTCCGCCGTGCACGTCCGGCCGTGCTGGTCACGAAACGTCAGCCGTGCACGTCCGGCTGTGCAAACTCACGGTACGTCCGCCGTGCAGTCCGGCCGTGCTGGTCACGATACGTCAGCCGTGCACGTCCGGCCGTGCAAACTCACGGTACGTCCGCCGTGCACGTCCGGCCGTGCTGGTCACGATACGTCAGCCGTGCACGTCCGGCCGTGCAAACTCACGGTACGTCAGCCGTTCACGTCCGGCCGTGCTAGTCACGACACGTCAGCCGTGCACGTCCGGCCGTGCTGGTCACGTCAGCCGTGCACGTCCGGCCGTGCTGGTCACGACACGTCAGCCGTGCACGTCCGGCCGTGCTGGTCACGACACGTCAGCCGTGCACGTCCGGCCGTGCTGGTCACACGTCAGCCGTGCACGTCCGGCCGTGCTGGTCACGACACGTCAGCCGTGCACGTCCAGCCGTGCAAACTCACGGTACGTCAGCCGTGCACGTCCAGCCGTGCTGGTCACGACACGTCAGCCGTGCACGTCCGGCCGTGCTGGTCACGACACGTCCCACAGCCTCACGTGGTTCGGTGGTGCCCGAAATAGTGAACCCACGTCCACGCTCACAGCACGGTCCCCACTTTTGACACATAAACAAAAACAACAACAACAACAACAACACCAACAACAACATAATAGGCACAACAGAGCGCGCCCGCCATCGCTGCACGTCGCGGCCTCAACCGTTGCGCAACACGAGTCGCTCAACTTTGTCTCCTGACGCCTGGAACAGGCCGAGTCCAGAACCCAAGAACCCGGACCCGGGAATGGTACCAACCTTGCTCGTACACGGGAGCCATCCACAGCCGTGCGCGGCATTCCGCTTCGGCTATGAGTCGATCGGCCGGGGACATGCGGGAGAGCGCGCAGTCCGTCCGGAGGTTACAACGGCCATGGCGAGGTCGGGCCGGCGGGAAGGGAAAAGGGGCTGGGAATGGGACGCGGCAGCGGCAGGCGCGCTGACGCAAACACGCACGCACGCCCACCACAGAAGAGTGAGGTGGGGGTACGCACCATACGCTACGTGATTAATTTATGTTCCAGACGTGGCTGGATATTTTGTGGTTGTATTGGCTTTGGAGTGATGGACGTGTGCGAAGTTCCCACTAGGAACAACTGCGTGCGGGATTCTCGAGCACCGTGTGGAATTGAGGAGAGCGACGAAGAGGGAAGGAAATGTTGGTGATAGAACGACGAAAGAACAGACGATGGTGATGGAGTCAGAGAGGAGTGCGAGATGAGGATCGACAGGGATAGAGGGATGGATGTGGGCTTGATCGAGGATGGGGAAGAGAGAGGAATGTAAGGGGGAAGAAGAGAGCGAGGAAGAGAGGGAGGGAGGTGGAAGAGAGGGAGGGAGGGAGGTGGAAGAGAGGGAGGGAGGGAGGTGGAAGAGAGGGAGGGAGGGAGGTGGAAGAGAGGGAGGGAGGGAGGTGGAAGAGAGGGAGGGAGGGAGGTGGAAGAGAGGGAGGGAGGGAGGTGGAAGAGAGGGAGGGAGGGAGGTGGAAGAGAGGGAGGGAGGGAGGTGGAAGAGAGGGAGGGAGGGAGGTGGAAGAGAGGGAGGGAGGGAGGTGGAAGAGAGGGAGGGAGAGAGGTGGAAGAGAGGGAGGGAGGGAGGTGGAAGAGAGGGAGGGAGGGAGGTGGAAGAGAGGGAGGGAGGGAGGGAGGTGGAAGAGAGGGAGGGAGGGAGGTGGAAGAGAGGGAGGGAGGGAGGGAGGTGGAAGAGAGGGAGGGAGGGAGGGAGGTGGAAGAGAGGGAGGGAGGGAGGGAGGGAGGGAGGTGGAAGAGAGGGAGGGAGGGAGGGAGGTGGAAGAGAGGGAGGGAGGGAGGGAGGGAGGGAGGGAGGTGGAAGAGAGGGAGGGAGGGAGGGAGGTGGAAGAGAGGGAGGGAGGGAGGGAGGTGGAAGAGAGGGAGGGAGGGAGGTGGAAGAGAGGGAGGGAGGGAGGTGGAAGAGAGGGAGGGAGGGAGGTGGAAGGGAGGGAGGTGGAAGAGAGGGAGGGAGGGAGGTGGAAGAGAGGGAGGGAGGGAGGTGGAAGAGAGGGAGGGAGGTGGAAGAGAGAGAGGGAGGGAGGGAGGTGGAAGAGAGAGAGGGAGGGAGGGAGGTGGAAGAGAGGGAGGGAGGGAGGTGGAAGAGAGGGAGGGAGGTGGAAGAGAGGAAGGGAGGTGGAAGAGAGGGAGGGAGGTGGAAGAGGAGGGAAGGAAGAAGTGAGTGAGGAAGAAGGAAGACTGAGGAAGGACGTGAAGGGAGAGAGGGAGGAGCAGAGGGAGGAGCAGAGGGGGTGGGGGTGGAAGAATAGGAGAGGAAGAAGAGTGAAGGAGGTGAAAGACAGGAAGAAGGAGAAATAGAGGGAGGAGAGACAGAGGAGAGGAGGGGAGGAAGAGAAAGGAGAGAGAGAGAGAGAGAGAGAGACTTTTGTATCTTTTTATTATAAAAGTATAAAACCATTCCACAAAGCAGTGTCAAACCAAGCAACGAGTTCAAAGAAACATTGTATAAGGATCATAAACACACCAAAAAAGAACAAAGGATATTCAAAAGAAATCAGCAAGTAAAAAAATTTTTACCAACCAAAGGTGAGGACACAAACAGTAACCACAAACAATTTTAAAGGAAATGCTCACACAAGAACTATGAACACATCAAGAGCAAATTAAGCGTTTGATTAAATAAAGTGAAAAATTGAGAAAGGGAAAGAGAGGGGGGGAGAGAGAGAAGGGGAGAGAGAGAGGGGGAGAGAGAGAGGGGGAGAGAGAGAAGGGGAGAGAGAGAGGGGGAGAGAGAGAGAGGGAGAGAGGGAGGGGGAGAGAGAGAGAGGGAGAGAGAGAGAGGGGGGGGGAGGAGAAGGGGAGAAGGGAAAGAGGGAGGCAGAATAGAGGGAGGAGGAGAAGGGAGCGAGGGAGGCAGAAAAGAGGAAGGAGGAGAGGGAGGAAGGAGAAGAAAGAGGAGGGGAGGAATAGAGTGAGGGAGGCGGAGGAGAAGAGAGAGAGGAAGGCGGAAGAGAGAGGCGGAGAGGAAAGAAGTGAGGGAGGGGTTGGTGGAGAAGAGGTGACGGTGGAAGAGAAGGAGGGAGAGAGTGAGGAAGGAGGAAGAGAAGGTGGGAGGAAGGAAAGGAGGAGAGGCTATGATATAACATTACCTATCGAGTGCTCGTCATGAAGATTTAATCCATGTCCATATTTAACGAAGCATGTCACGTGCGTCTCAGAATACCCACCCAGGCTTAACTCAGGACATGGATCATGGATCATGGATGAACGTCGAACCCCTGAACACTTGTACTTGTACTATATATTAAATATGAATAAACAAGGTGTTTATAAGAGGAGGTGACAAACAAGGTTATATAATTCACTTTTATGTGTTTCCTTCACCGAAAATATACCCGTGTGATCGAAAACCTCCGATAACTGACTGTGACCCGTTTACGAGGAGGACAAAGAGGTTCCAGCGCAACGAGGGCAATGGGATGGACTTGGAACATGCGCGGATCTTCCATTTTGCCCCCACCTGGGTACCACGTGGGTACCACGTGACCTCGGGATCCATGTCCAGCGCGAGCCGATCCCGAGCACCTGTTTTGCAGCGACTGATACTCGTGACAGTGCGGTCAATATGGACGCGATGTCTCCAATGTCCGACTGTCCGGACACACCCTAGTAGGTGTACACAGTGTCCCACAGACACACGGTGGGGGACGACGTTGAGGATTACAAAATTACGTTACACACCGAAGCCGAATCGGAATTTCCGAAATAAGCATTGATGGGATTTGCCGGTTTCAATAAATTGGCGCCATTGGCTGCGGTTCGTCAGTGGTCGTCATGATCGGGAAAAATAAAATTAACGTTTATCATCGTTTAGTGTTTAAAGTGAAACCCCCGAGCGAGGGGAGCTTCAATTTCAGGTAAGGTAAAGTTACGTTACTAAAGTTAGCATTCTGGGCAGTGGAGGGCGGTGCAACTTCGTGGGGGGCGTGGCTTGTGAGCGGAGCTTGGTTTGTGAGCGGGGCTTGGGGACCGGTGTAACTTTGTGAGGTCGTGGAAATGAGGGAGGGCCGGTGTAACTTTGTGGGGTCGTGGAAATGAGGGAGGGCCGGTGTAACTTTGTGGGGTCGTGGAAACGAGGGGGGGTCGTGGAAACGAGGGAGGGCCGGTGAAACTTTGTGGGGTCGTGGAAATGAGGGAGGGCCGGTGTAATTATGTGGGGGTCGTGAAAGGGGAGGGAGGGCCGGTGAAACTTTGTGGGGTCGTGGAGATGAGGGAGGGCCGGTGTAACTTTGTGGGGGTCGTGAAAGGGGAGGGAGGGCCGGTGTAACTCGTCTCTGTGGGGGTCGTGGAGGGGCGTGGCTTGTGGGCGGGGCTTGTGGACCGGTGTAACTTTGTGGGGGTCTTGAAAGGGGAGGGAGGACCGGTGAAACTTTGTGGGGTCGGGAGATGAGGGAGGGCCGGTGTAACTTTGTGGGGGTCGTGAAAGGGGAGGGAGGGCCGGTGTAACTCGTCTCTGTGGGGGTAGTGAAGGGGCGTGGCTTGTGAGCGGGGCTTGGGGACCGGTGTAACTTTGTGGGGGTCTTGAAAGGGGAGGAAGGACCGGTGAAACTTTGTGGGGTCGTGGAGATGAGGGAGGGCCAGTGTAACTTTGTGGGGGTCGTGAAAGGGGAGGGAGGGCCGGTGTAACTCGTCTCTGTGGGGGTCGTGGAGGGGCGTGGCTTGTGGGCGGGGCTTGTGGACCGGTGTAACTTTGTGGGGTCGTGGAGTGGAGGGAGGGCCGGTGTAACTTTGTGGGCGTCGTGAAAGCGGAGGGAGGGCCGGTGTAACTTTGTGGGGGTCGTGGAGGGGTTCCAGTGTGACTTTGTGGGGGAAGCGGTGAGGGAGGGCTGGTGTAACTGTGGAGGCCGGGGGGGGGAGGGCCGGTATGACCCTGAGGCGAAGCAGAGAAGGAGGGCTAGTGTAACTTTTTGGGAGATTGCACGACATGGAGAGATTGCACTACATTAGGAGATTGCACTACATTAGGAGATTGCACTACATGGGGAGATTGCACTACAGTGGTAGATTGCAGTCCATGGGGAGATTGCACTACAGTGGTAGATTGCACTCCATTGGGAGATTGCACTGCACTTGAAGATTGCACTACATTAGGAGATTGCACTACAGTGGTAGATTGCACTGCACTTGAAGATTGCACTACATTATGAGATTGCACTCCATTGGGAGATTGCACTGCACTTGAAGATTGCACTACATTAGGAGATTGCACTCCATTGGGAGATTGCACGGCACTTGAACATTGCACTACATTAGGAGATTGCACTACATTGGGAGATTGCACTACACTTGAAGATTGCACTGCATTAGGAGATTGCACTACATTGGGAGAATGCACTACATTGGGAGATTGCACTACATTGGGAGATTGCACTACATTGGGAGATTGCACTACATTGGGAGATTGCACTACACTTGAAGATTGCACTGCATTAGGAGATTGCATTACATTGGGAGATTGCACTACATTGGGAGATTGCACTGCATTGGGAGATTGCACTACATTGGGAGATTGCAATGCATTGGGAGATTGCACTACATTGGGAGATTGCACGATAGCACTACATTTGGAGATTGCACGACATTGTCCAATTTCGCTACACTGGGAGATTGCCAATGTAGTGCAATCTCCCAATGTAGTGCAATCCTCCATGTAGTGCAATCTCCCAATGTAGTGCAATCTCCGAATGTAGTGCAATCTTCAAGTGCAGTGCAATCTCCCAATGGAGTGCAATCGACCAATGTAGTGCAATCCTCCATGTAGTGCAATCTCCCAATGCAGTGCAATCTCCCAATGTAGTGCAATCTTCAAGTGCAGTGCAATCTCCCAATGTAGTGCAATCTCCCAATGTAGTGCAATCCTCCATGTAGTGCAATCTCCCAATGTAGTGCAATCTCCCAATGTAGTGCAATCTTCAAGTGCAGTGCAATCTCCCAATGGAGTGCAATCTCCCAATGTAGTGCAATCTACCACTGTAGTGCAATCTCACAATGTAGTGCAATCTTCAAGTGCAGTGCAATCTCCCACTGTAGTGCAATCTCCCAATGTAGTGCAATCCTCCATGTAGTGCAATCTCCCAATGTAGTGCAATCTCCCAATGTAGTGCAATCTTCAAGTGCAGTGCAATCTCCCAATGTAGTGCAATCCTCCATGTAGTGCAATCTCCCAAATGTAGTGCAATCTCCCAATGTAGTGCAATCTTCAAGTGCAGTGCAATCTCCCAATGGAGTGCAATCTACCACTGTAGTGCAATCTCCTAATGCAGTGCAATCTTCAAGTGTAGTGAAATCTCCCAATGTAGTGCAATCTCCCAATGTAGTGCAATCTCCCAATGTAGTGCAATCTCCCAATGTAGTGCAATCTCCCAATGTAGTGCAATCTCCTAATGCAGTGCAATCTTCAAGTGTAGTGCAATCTCCCAATGTAGTGCAATCTCCTAATGTAGTGCAATGTTCAAGTGCAGTGCAATCTCCCAATGGAGTGCAATCTCTCAATGTAGTGCAATCTCCCAGTGTGGTGCAATCTCCCAATGGAGTGCAATCTCCCAATGTAGTGCAATCTCCCCATGTCGTGCAATCTCCCAGTGTAGTGCAATCTCCCAGTGTCGTGCAATCTCCCAGTGTCGTGCAATCTCCCAGTGTGGTGCAATCTCCAAGTGTGGTGCAATCTCCCCATGTGGTGCCATCTCCCCATGTAGTGCAATCTCCCCATGTCGTGCAATCTCCCCATGTCGTGCAATCTCCCCATGTCGTGAAATCTCCCAGTGTCGTGCAATCTCTCAGTGTCGTGCAATCTCCCTGTGTAGTGCAATCCCCCAGTGTGGTGCAATCTCCCCATGTGGTGCAATTTCCCCATGTAGTGCAATCTCTCCAAGTCGTGCAATCTCCCCATGTCGTGCAATCTCCCAGTGTTGTGCAATCTCCCAGTGTAGTGCAATCTCACCGTGTAGTGCAATCTCCCCGTGTAGTGCAATCTCCAGTGTTGTGCAATCCCCAAGTGTGGTGCAACTCCCCATGTGGTGCAATCTCCCCATGTAGTGCAATCTCCCCATGTCGTGCAATCTCCCCTCGTCGTGCAATCTCCCAGTGTCGTGCAATCTCCCAGTGTGGTGCAATCTCCCCATGTAGTGCAATCTCCCCATGTCGTGTAATCTCCCAGTGTTGTGCAATCTCCCAGTGTAGTGCAATCTCCCCGTGTAGTGCAATCTCCCAGTGTTGTGCAATCTCCCCATGTAGTGCAATCTCCCACTGTAGTGCAATCTCCCCATGTAGTGCAATCTCCCCATGTAGTGCAATCTCCCCATGTCGTGCAATCTCCCCATGTCGTGCAATCTCCCCATGTCGTGCAATCTCCCAGTGTTGTGCAATCTCCCAGTGCAGTGCAATCTCCCCGTGTAGTGCAATCTCCCAGTGTAGTGCAATCTCCCAGTGTCGTACAATCTCCCAGTGTCGTACAATCTCCCAGTGTAGTGCAATCTCCCAGTGTGGTGCAATCTCCCCATGTAGTGCAATCTCCCACTGTAGTGCAATCTCCCCATGTAGTGCAATCTCCCCATGTCGTGCAATCTCCCCATGTCGGGCAATCTCCCAGTGTGGTGCAATCTCCCCACGTCGTGCAATCTCCCAGTGTAGTGCAATCTCCCCGTGTAGTGCAATCTCCCCGTGTCGTGCAATCTCCCCATGTCGTGCAATCTCCCAGTGTAGTGCAATCTCCCCATGTCGTGCAATCTCCCCATGTCGTGCAATCTCCCAGTGTAGTGCAATCTCCCAGTGTAGTGCAATCCCCCAGTGTGGTGCAATCTCCCCGTGTGGTGCAATCTCCCCGTGTCGTGCAATCTCCCCGTGTCGTGCAATCTCCCCGTGTCGTGCAATCTCCCCATGTAGTGCAATCTCCCCATGTCGTGCAATCTCCCCATGTCGTGCAAGCTCCCAGTGTAGTGCAATCTCCCAGTGTAGTGCAATCTCCCCATGTCGTGCAATCTCCCCATGTCGTGCAATCTCCCCGTGTCGTGCAATCTCCCCGTGTCGTGCAATCTCCCCGTGTCGTGCAATCTCCCCGTGTCGTGCAATCTCCCCGTGTCGTGCAATCTCCCCGTGTCGTGCAATCTCCCCGTGTATTGCAATCTCCCCGTGTCGTGCAATCTCCCCGTGTAGTGCAATCTCCCCATGTCGTGCAATCTCCCCATGTCGTGCAATCTCCCAGTGTAGTGCAATCTCCCCATGTCGTGCAATCTCCCAGTGTAGTGCAATCTCCCCATGTCGTGCAATCTCCCCATGTCGTGCAATCTCCCCATGTCGTGCAATCTCCCAGTGTAGTGCAATCTCCCCGTGCAGTGCAATCTCCCCGTGTAGTGCAATCTCCCAGGGTCGTACAATCTCCCTGTGTAGTGCAATCTCCCAGTGTCGTGCAATCTCCCAGTGTAGTGCAATCTCCCCATGTCGTGCAATCTCCCCATGTCGTGCAATCTCCCCGTGTCGTGCAATCTCCCCGTGTCGTGCAATCTCCCCGTGTCGTGCAATCTCCCCGTGTAGTGCAATCTCCCCGTGTCGCGCAATCTCCCAGTGTAGTGCAATCTCCCCATGTCGTGCAATCTCCCCATGTCGTGCAATCTCCCAGTGTAGTGCAATCTCCCCATGTCGTGCAATCTCCCCATGTCGTGCAATCTCCCCATGTCGTGCAATCTCCCAGTGTAGTGCAATCTCCCCGTGTAGTGCAATTTCCCCGTGTAGTGCAATCTCCCAGTGTAGTGCAATCTCCCAGTGTCGTGCAATCTCCCAGTGTCGTGCAATCTCCCAGTGTAGTGCAATCTCCCAGTGTAGTGCAATCTCCCCATGTAGTGCAATCTCCCAGTGTCGTACAATCTCCCAGTGTAGTGCAATCTCCCAGTGTGGTGCAATCTCCCCATGTAGTGCAATCTCCAATGTTGTGCAATCTCCCACTGTAGTGCAATCTCCCCATGTAGTGCAATCTCCCCATGTAGTGCAATCTCCAATGTTGTGCAATCTCCCACTGTAGTGCAATCTCCCCATGTAGTGCAATCTCCCCATGTAGTGCAATCTCCCCATGTAGTGCAATCTCCCAGTGTGGTGCAATCTCCCCATGTAGTGCAATCTCCCCATGTAGTGCAATCTCCCAGTGTAGTGCAATCTCCCAGTGTAGTGCAATCTCCCCGTGTAGTGCAATCTCCCCATGTAGTGCAATCTCCCAGTGTCGTACAATCTCCCAGTGTAGTGCAATCTCCCAGTGTGGTGCAATCTCCAATGTTGTGCAATCTCCCACTGTAGTGCAATCTCCCCATGTAGTGCAATCTCCAATGTTGTGCAATCTCCCACTGTAGTGCAATCTCCCCATGTAGTGCAATCTCCCCATGTAGTGCAATCTCCCCATGTAGTGCCATCTCCCTATGTAGTGCAATCTCCCCATGTAGTGCAATCTCCCCATGTAGTGCAATCTCCCAGTGTGGTGCAATCTCCCCATGTAGTGCAATCTCCCCATGTAGTGCAATCTCCCAGTGTGGTGCAATCTCCCCATGTGGTGCAATCTCCCAATGTAGTGCAATCTCCCCATGTCGTGCAATCTCCCCATGTCGTGCAATCTCCCCATGTAGTGCAATCTCCCAGTGTGGTGCAATCTCCCCATGTAGTGCAATCTCCCCATGTAGTGCAATCTCCCCATGTAGTGCAATCTCCCCATGTGGTGCAATCTCCCAGTGTGGTGCAATCTCCCCATGTAGTGCAATCTCCCCATGTCGTGCAATCTCCCAGTGTAGTGCAATCTCCCCATGTAGTGCAATCTCCCCATGTAGTGCAATCTCCCCATGTGGTGCAATCTCCCCGTGTAGTGCAATCTCCCAGTGTGGTGCAATCTCTCCATGTAGTGCAATCTCCCCATGTAGTGCAATCTCCCACTGTAGTGCAATCTCCCAGTGTAGTGCAATCTTCAAGTGTGGTGCAATCCTGCAAAAGCCGGCCGTCCGTGCGGGATGCGTGATGCGGTCACGTGCATCGCGCGCCAACTTTAGCATCTCGCGCCTCACCTCAACATCACGCCCCCACTCCCCACCCCGGGTCCTGGGATCGGACTCGAACGTGAAACCTTAAAGTTGAGAATGTCGGATTTATTCATGTTCTCACTTTGTTTGTTGTTGCTGTTGGTGTCGAGTTCACGGATCATCGATGATTGCACGGGACAACTTGAACTACCTGCAAGTATAGTTTGGCCAATAAGTGCTGTGCCGACGTCAAAACATGTCCCGTGACGGCATTCGGGGTCACCAATTGTAACAACGTCTGAAGCTCTGATGGCGGATGTAGACGTGTAACTCGCTTTCACTGCACTTCAGGGACCGTGGAATCGGAGGGGGAGTCGGAGCGGTAACTCACAGAGGTGGGGCGTTCGCAGGGAGGGGTAAAGCCCCTCCGGGTGCTTCGTTCGCTCTTCCTGATCACGCGCACAGCTGTCCTCGTACTTCAGGTTCCCAACAGCAAGGCGAAGAGAACAAGTCGCTACTTCCTTGGGGTCTTTCAACAACTTGTACGAACCTCGACTGTCGGACAAATCACAATCTAAGGACCATCCTGCGATTGTTGTTGCGACAGTCGAGTCCTTAACGGGTTCTACTTGTCTATCCTTGTGGAGACCTCTCGCTACTCAACAACGATGAAGGTCGCGTCGTTAGGCCGCATTCCCGCGTTTTTGGTGCTCTGCCTCGTCGGCGCGTCCCTGCTCAGTACTCGGACCCGAGCCCAGGAGGACGCGACGCCCCGACATGACGAGGCGGACAATGGGCGGGACGCGGACGCCGAAGATGTGGATATTTTTGAAGAGGAGAGATTCATGGGTGGAGCTGCTGAGGACCCCGAGGGTGTCGATGACATCGACAATTTCCATGAAGATCACGACAAGGAAGACGGTGAGGAATCTCAAGATCCCTGGGACGTCGAAGAAGAGTCGGCCGAGTCTGAAGAAAACGACGACGATGACGAAGCTGGAGATGAAGATTCGGTTGAAAACCAGGTCGATGTCAATGATGGTGAAGAAAGCAACGACGGGAATGAGGAACTGGAAGAGGATGAGCAGGAGGACGATGTGGACGAAGATACGCTGGAACAGGAAGAGGAACCCGAAGACCATGAGGAGCACGCGGATGGAGAGTTGTCCAACGAACAGGAGAACGAGGAATGGGTAGAGGAAAGTGAGACCCAGGGTGAAGGAGATGAGAAGGGGGATCAAGAAGAGGAGGAGGAAGCTGAGGAAGAAGATGAGAGGTTGGAGGACGAAAAAGAGGAAAAGCAAGAAGAGGGTGAACTACTGCAGGAAATTAAGGAGGAAGGTGAGACCATGACCAGCGGATTTGTACATCGAGTGATTGCAATAATATAATGCTGAGAAGCGATTACCTGGGATGTTGAAAAGGTTATTACCAACAAGGTACTCCCAATGTTCAAGACAGATCACAAGAAAGTATAACGAGGCGTGCATATAAATAACAATACTATAGTCACAACCTGCTACAAAATCCGGTTAACAGGCCACGGGCCGATTGGGAAACACATCTAATGCGCTATTAAAAGATGAACAGTGATTGGGAAACGCACATTTAATGCACTATTAAAAGATGAACAGTGAATGGGAAACACACATTTAATGCACCATTAAAAGATGAACAGGGATTGTGAAACACATTTAATGCGCTATTAAAATATGAACAGTCATTGGGAAACGCACCTTTAATGCGGTATTAAAAGATGAACAGGATTGGGAAACACACATTTAATGCACAATTAAAAGCGGAACAGTGATTGGGAAACACACAATTAATGCATTATTCAAAGAGGAACAGTGATTCGGAAGCACACATTTAATGCGCTATTAAAAGAAAAATAGTGATTGGGAAACACACGTTTAATGTGCCATTAAAAGAGGAACAGTGATTGGGAAACACATCGAATGTGCTATTAAAAGATCAACAGTGATTGGGAAACACATTTAATGCGAAATTAAAATATGAACAGTGATTGGGAAACACACATCTAATGTGCTATTAAAAGAGTGACAGTGATTGGGAAACACACATTGAATGCGCTATTAAAAGAGGAACAGTGATTGGGAAACACATCTAACGTGCTATTAAAGGAGGAACAGTGATTGGGAAGCACATATTAAATGCGTTATTAAAAGAGGAACAGTGATTGGAAAACACACATCCAACATGCTATTAAAAGAGGAACAGTGATTGGGAAGCACACATTTAATGTGCTATTAAAAGAGGAACGGTGATTGGGAAACACACATTTAATGTGCCATTAAAAGAGGAACAGTGATTGGGAAACACATCGAATGTGCTATTAAAAGATCAACAGTGATTGGGAAACACATTTAATGCGAAATTAAAATATGAACAGTGATTGGGAAACACACATCTAATGTGCTATTAAAAGAGTGACAGTGATTGGGAAACACACATTGAATGCGCTATTAAAAGAGGAACAGTGATTGGGAAACACATCTAACGTGCTATTAAAGGAGGAACAGTGATTGGGAAGCACATATTAAATGCGTTATTAAAAGAGGAACAGTGATTGGAAAACACACATCCAACATGCTATTAAAAGAGGAACAGTGATTGGGAAGCACACATTTAATGTGCTATTAAAAGAGGAACGGTGATTGGGAAACACATCTAATGTGCTATTAAAATAGGAACGGTGATTGGGAAGCACACATTTAATGCACTATTAAAAGAGGAACAGTGATTGGGAAACACATCTAATGTCCTATTAAAAGAGGAACGGTGATTGGGAAACACACAATTAATGCATTATTAAAAGAGGAACAGTGATTGGGAAGCACACATTTAATGCGCTATTAAAATAGATTGGGAAGCACCCATTTAATACGCTATTAAAATATTATCAGTGATTGGGAAACACACATTGAATGCGCTATTAAAATATGAACAGTGATTGGGAAGCACACATTGAAT
The DNA here is from genome assembly GCF_964187855.1 of Myxine glutinosa. Lineage (NCBI taxonomy): Eukaryota > Metazoa > Chordata > Myxini > Myxiniformes > Myxinidae > Myxine > Myxine glutinosa. The sequence goes on along the minus strand of NC_136268.1, from coordinate 23,799,799 downwards.
GCGCTATTAAAATATGAACAGTGATTGGGAAGCACACATTCAATGCGCTATTAAAATATGAACAGTGATTGGGAAGCACACATTCAATGCGCTATTAAAAGACAAACAGTGATTGGAAAACACACATCTAATGTGCTATTGAAGGAGGAACATTGATTGGGAAGCACACATTTAATGCGCTATTAAAATATGAACAGTGATTGGGAAGCACACATTTAATGCGCTATTAAAATATTATCAGTGATTGGGAAGCACACATTTAATGCGCTATTAAAAGAGGAACAGTGATTGGGAAACACATCGAATGTGCTATTAATGGAGGAGCAGTGATTGGGAAGCACACATTTAATGCGCTATTAAAATATGAACAGTGATTGGGAAGCACACATTTAATGCGCTATTAAAATATTATCAGTGATTGGGAAGCACACATTTAATGCGCTATTAAAAGAGGAACAGTGATTGGGAAACACATCTAATGTGCTATTAATGGAGGAGCAGTGATTGGGAAGCACACATTTAATGCGCTATTAAAATATGAACAGTGATTGGGAAACACATCTAATGTGCTATTAATGGAGGAGCAGTGATTGGGACGCACACATTTAACATCCTATTAAAATATTAATTTGACACCTCTTATCCAAGTTACACTCCCCACAGTTATATCAGGACGAGCTGATTCGTCACACAGTCACGGATTGCTTCGGGCCCGTTCAAAAATTGTGTTGCTATTTATTTTTCGTAATTTGCGTAATATAAATGTTTGATTACATAATGTAATGTAACACTTGATTACCACGCGTTCTGACGTACTGTGCATTCTGATGGGCTTGAATAAACCTTACTATTATTCGACATATGATTTGATTGTCCAGGCCCCTCATGTGAGATGTCAGTAATACTCAACCCGAACAAAGCCAATAGAAATGTGATGCAACAAACCCGAGCAGTGTATAATCAGCAGTGGCCTACAGGCCTAATGTGTTCGGCCCACCTGAAAGCCAATATGGCGGCCATATCATTGTGTGTCGTTGGTGGGTGGAGTCAATGGTGGGTGGAGTCAATGGTGGGTGGAGTCAATGGTGGGTGGAGTCAATGGTGGGTGGAGGAGTCAATGGTGGGTGGAGTCAATGGTGGGTGGAGTCAAGTGCCAGATGTGGTGTGGTCCGGAACCTGTTCAACCAATAGGTGCACATTTCAAACATCGACCGCGAACAAGAACCCCAATAACAACAACACAAAGCTCTTGCAGACCAGCCACATGTCGCAGGTAAAAACGGTTATCTAATTTATTGCTACAAGTAATTAAATAAACTTCTAGACATTGCAGAATAATACACCTTGGCAGGTATTTGACTAGTGTGAGTATCCCGTTCGTATTTCCTATTGAAGCTCCTGCGTATATAGCTCCTCCATGTTAATATCCCTTATAAATGAGCTTGGAATTTCTTTAACATTAACCCCTTGGCCATTTATGTGCCCGGTGTGCAGGAGTACACACGTTACCTGCAGGTGGAAGCGGAGAAGAGGAGAAATCTTACGAGGATGGCTCTCTTTGTCATATCTGCTCATTGTGTCAGGTCAGCTTTGCAATATGTGTGGCAGAGGTGTTGAGGCAGGTGTCCTGTTTAGGAATGTATGGGGCGAGTTGCAGGTAAAGCTGGAGGGAGGGTTACAAATAATGCTTTTATTAACTAAACGGGGCTTTGCGTGCTTTTCAATACAACGGTGAATCCCAACCGAGCTATAAACGGACATCCCGGTGTTTCCCAGGATTCATCCATGTGTGTGCCATCCCTCGGATGGATGTTAAACGAGCGTCCCGTCTGCCGACATTCATTGGTGGACGTTAAAGATCACACGGTGTCCTTCGCAAAGAGTAGGCAAGCTGTCGCCGGCACCCTGAACAAATTACAAATTCCGACCCTAACTTACAAAGGGCAAAATAGTCACAGCAGACATTTTCAGACCATAAAAATTTTTTGGTCAATAATCAAATGTTATATTTTAATTTTTATCAATAATAAATGTTAAAGAGAAAAAATGGATTTGATTGTCACCTGTCAGTCTGCCTGCACCTTGTTTGCGAGTCTGCATCGTTTAATTCCTTTATTGCCCTCCAAGCAAACAAAACTCGATCAAACCCAACCCAGGTCATCAACCTATTGCAACCCAGGTCATCAACCTATTGCAACCCAGGTCATCAACCTATTGCAACCCAGGTCATCAACCTATTGCAACCCAGGTCATCAACCTATTGCAACCCAGGTCATCAACCTATTGCAACCCAGGTCATCAACCTATTGTAACCCAGGTCATCAACCTATTGCAACCCAGGTCATCAACCTATTGCAACCCAGGTCATCAACCTATTGCAACCCAGGTCATCAACCTATTGCAACCCAGGTCATCAACCTATTGCAACCCAGGTCATCAACCTATTGCAACCCAGGTCATCAACCTATTGTAACCCAAGTCATCAACCTATTGCAACCCAGGTCATCAACCTATTGTAACCCAGGTCATCAACCTATTGCAACCCAGGTCATCAACCTATTGTAACCCAGATCATCAACCTATTGCAACCCAGGTCATCAACCTATTGCAACCCAGGTCATCAACCTATTGCAACCCAGGTCATCAACCTATTGTAACCCAAGTCATCAACCTATTGCAACCCAGGTCATCAACCTATTGTAACCCAGGTCATCAACCCAGGTCATCAACCTATTGTAACCCAGATCATCAACCTATTGCAACCCAGGTCATCAACCTATTGTAACCCAGGTCATCAACCTATTGCAACCCAGGTCATCAACCTATTGTAACCCAGATCATCAACCTATTGCAACCCAGGTCATCAACCTATTGCAACCCAGGTCATCAACCTATTGTAACCCAGGTCATCAACCTATTGTAACCCAGATCATCAACCTATTGCAACCCAGGTCATCAACCTATTGCAACCCAGGTCATCAACCTATTGTAACCCAGGTCATCAACGTATTGTAACCCAGGTCATCAACCTATTGCAACCCAGGTCATCAACCTATTGCAACCCAGGTCATCAACTTATTGCAACCCAGGTCATCAACCTATTGTAACCCAGGTCATCAACCTATTGCAACCCAGGTCATCAACCTATTGCAACCCAAGTCATCAACCTATTGCAACCCAGGTCATCAACCTATTGTAACCCAGGTCATCAACCTATTGTAACCCAGGTCATCAACCTATTGCAACCCAGGTCATCAACCTATTGTAACCCAGATCATCAACCTATTGCAACCCAGGTCATCAACCTATTGCAACCCAGGTCATCAACTTATTGCAACCCAGGTCATCAACCTATTGTAACCCAGGTCATCAACCTATTGCAACCCAGGTCATCAACCTATTGCAACCCAGGTTATCAACCTATTGCAACCCAGGTCATCAACCTATTGCAACCCAGGTCATCAACCTATTGCAACCCAGGTCATCAACCTATTGCAACCCAGGTCATCAACCTATTGCAACCCAGGTTATCAACCTATTGTAACCCAGGTCATCAACCTATTGCAACCCAGGTCATCAACCTATTGCAACCCAGGTCATCAACCTATTGCAACCCAGGTCATCAACCTATTGTAACCCAAGTCATCAACCTATTGCAACCCAGGTCATCAACCTATTGCAACCCAGGTCATCAACCTATTGCAACCCAGGTCATCAACCTATTGCAACCCAAGTCATCAACCTATTGTAACCCAGGTCATCAACCTATTGCAACCCAGGTCATCAACCTATTGTAACCCAAGTCATCAACCTATTGTAACCCAGGTCATCAACCTATTGTAACCCAGGTCATCAACCTATTGTAACCCAAGTCATCAACCTATTGTAACCCAGGTCATCAACCTATTGTAACCCAGGTCATCAACCTATTGTAACCCAAGTCATCAACCTATTGTAACCCAGGTCATCAACCTATTGTAACAGGGGTGTCAACCTGGGTCCGAATCCACTCGTCCACAAATTTGTAACATGTGCAGGACCCATTAGGCCTGAGGCCTCAGTGAGCAGTATGGATCAAGCCATTTTATATGCCAAATCTAAGGGCCACCACACTCACTGATGTGATGAAACAAGATCGTTGGTGACGGACCTTGGACAATTTTGTTTTGTCTGGGACTGCCACACAGTGTGTGGCTGTCGATCACAATATTTTCCTTAAACAAAATGGCGATGCAGAGGAAATGCAGGAAGAGGATGAGAAGGGTGAAAGCTCTGAGCACTGCTACTTTGGCATGAGTACGTCGTTGACGCCATGCCGGGAGAAAGAAGCAACTGTGGGTAAATCCCTGAGTGATGAGAAGCCTGGTTGAGGGAGCGTTCAACAAACATAAAGGAACTCCTATTTATATTCATAAGTCCGTTCCCTCTGAGAACGTGCCACTGAATAAAGCTCACGTTCCCGATTCTTCTTCTTCAATCCCCAAAAAGACATGCTTCTAAACCAAGAGTGTTTACAACGCAGCCCATAGGACAATGCCGCATGGAACAGCGTTTGTCTGTCTGTCCGGTGTCTGTATGCATGTATGTATATATGTATGTCCCTCACAAACGTACACCAATCAGAGCTGAGGATCTGATCACTTGACAGAGGGACAGCGTTTATTAACCATTACATTTGCATATTTTACTAAAAGGAAATATAATTTACTTTCTGTGGAATGTTTTGGGGTCCCAGCAGGTGCCGTAAGGTAGGAATGAGGTTTCAGAAATTTCTCAATACAATTATGATTTTGTAAATACACGGACCTTACTCCTGAATCCGGAAGTGAACAGATGACGACGGTTCACTGGTTCGATATTTCAATATAATTGTGATTTAACGTATTTTGATATATTAATACCATAGTATTAATTTTTGATTGGAATGATAAATGATGCTGTTTGGAATGAATATCTAGAGATATTGAGGTTAATAGTTAATAGTTTAATAATTTTAATAGTTTAATAGTTAATAGTTTTAATAGATATAGTTTCCATCCATGACATTCACAGATTCTCCATTTGCAGTTTCACCATTGACTCGATATAGCAACATTCAGACTGGGTACGTTTTTTTGTCCAAGTCCTTCACGAACCTGCTGTCAATGCCTGACGTTCGACTGAAGGTGGAGCAGGAATGTGGAATTTATTGAAAAAAATGTAATACTTGCATTATTTGCTAACTGGTATCCCCACCCAGGTCAAACTATCCTCTTCAACTAAAGTATCAAACAAGCCCGGCTACGCCGTTGTTAGACTATCGGTCTTGTTTATGATTAAATGGACACGAATCTCTGTTCCAAGTAAATCCGTTTTCCAACCAAGTAAATCGGTTACAGTATCTTCTTTCAAAGAGTGTCATTTTATTTTTATATGACAGCGGATACCAGGTATTCGACAAACACTCTTTAATGAGGTAGTGGAGCATGCCAGTATGCGGATATAGCGAGGAGATACATGACACTAAGGGATGCTATTAATTCTGCTGCAGAGCGAGTCGCAATAACTTTATGTTTTTTGATCACAGGTAAAGGCAGAGACTTTGTCATTAAAAGTGTTTATAACACATTGCACAATGTACATGGAATATCAACAATAACTTTATGTTTTTTGATCACAGGTAAAGGCAAAGACTTTGTCATTAAAAGTGTTTATAACACATTGCACAATGTACATGGAATATCAACAATAACTTTATGTTTTTTGATCACAGGTAAAGGCAAAGACTTTGTCATTAAAAGTGTTTATAACACATTGCACAATGTACATGGAATATCAACAATAACTTTATGTTTTTTGATCACAGGTAAAGGCAGAGACTTTGTCATTAAAAGTGTTTATAACACATTGCACACTGTACATGGAATATCAACAATAACTTTATGTTTTTTGATCACAGGTAAAGGCAGAGACTTTGTCATTAAAAGTGTTTATAACACATTGCACACTGTACATGGAATATCAACAATAACTTTATGTTTTTTGATCACAGGTAAAGGCAAAGACTTTGTCATTAAAAGTGTTTATAACACATTGCACAATGTACATGGAATATCAGCAATAACTTTATGTTTTTTGATCACAGGTAAAGGCAAAGACTTTGTCATTAAAAGTGTTTATAACACATTGCACAATGTACATGGAATATCAGCAATAACTTTTTGTTTTTTGATCACAGGTAAAGGCAGAGACTTTGTCATTAAAAGTGTTTATAACACATTGCACAATGTACATGGAATATCAGCAATAACTTTATGTTTTTTGATCACAGGTAAAGGCAGAGACTTTGTCATTAAAAGTGTTTATAACACATTGCACACTGTACATGGAATATCAACAATAACTTTATGTTTTTTGATCACAGGTAAAGGCAGAGACTTTGTCATTAAAAGTGTTTATAACACATTGCACAATGTACATGGAATATCAGCAATAACTTTATGTTTTTTGATCACAGGTAAAGGCAAAGACTTTGTCATTAAAAGTGTTTATAACACATTGCACAATGTACATGGAATATCAGCAATAACTTTATGTTTTTTGATCACAGGTAAAGGCAAAGACTTTGTCATTAAAAGTGTTTATAACACATTGCACAATGTACATGGAATATCAGCAATAACTTTATGTTTTTTGATCACAGGTAAAGGCAAAGACTTTGTCATTAAAAGTGTTTATAACACATTGCACAATGTACATGGAATATCAGCAATAACTTTTTGTTTTTTGATCACAGGTAAAGGCAGAGACTTTGTCATTAAAAGTGTTTATAACACATTGCACAATGTACATGGAATATCAGCAATAACTTTTTGTTTTTTGATCACAGGTAAAGGCAGAGACTTTGTCATTAAAAGTGTTTATAACACATTGCACAATGTACATGGAATATCAGCAATAACTTTTTGTTTTTTGATCACAGGTAAAGGCAAAGACTTTGTCATTAAAAGTGTTTATAACACATTGCACACTGTACATGGAATATCAGCAATAACTTTTTGTTTTTTGATCACAGGTAAAGGCAGAGACTTTGTCATTAAAAGTGTTTATAACACATTGCACAATGTACATGGAATATCAACAATAACTTTTTGTTTTTTGATCACAGGTAAAGGCAGAGACTTTGTCATTAAAAGTGTTTATAACACATTGCACAATGTACATGGAATATCAGCAATAACTTTATGTTTTTTGATCACAGGTAAAGGCAAAGACTTTGTCATTAAAAGTGTTTATAACACATTGCACAATGTACATGGAATATCGCGATTTCATTGTTTTTGAAGGGTTTTTTTTTTTTTAATACAGGTAACAAATTCCCATCTTTCCCCCTTATTCAAATTCCATCAAATTCCCTCTTATCTTCCCCCATCCAAAACCTTGATCTCTTCTACCCCGTTAATTCCCCCCTAATCCACTTTTTTGTCTGAAATACCGACTTCTTTCTTTCCTGGAAGTTCTAGCAGTGTCCATGTGTTTTATACCTTTCCAACCCCCCCACCCCCGCCTTGCCATGCCTCCTCCCCCCAAGCCCTCTCCCTCCCACAGATCTTCCTATGTCCCTGCTCTCTGCTGTTGTACTTGTGTGCTTCCCTCTCTCTCTCCCCATCTTGTCTCCCGCTCCCTTTATTGTATGTTTTGTTTGTCCGTTTTTTTGTGATTGATGTTAGCTCTTACACGAGCCTCGATCTTGCATACAAAAAAATAAAAATAAATAAAGGCAGGTTCATGCTACTATATTGAACTTTCATAATACATTTCTGTGCTTCAAAGTTCACAAAAGCTACAGTTATTAAAAACAGAAAATGCTGCAGATGATGCGAGATGCTACCGACGGCCAGTAGCTGCTGAAAGCAGAAGTTGAATTGGTCAATGCGTTGCGTGGCGTCGGTGATTGTCGGAGACTCACACTACACGATAATGCACGATTGTCGCTGATTGTCACTGATTGTCACTGAACACGTTCAACTTTCACAATTGTCACCGATGCATCTGAAAACGAAATGGTCGACGATCGTCAACCACTACACATGACACGATTGTCAACAACTGTCACCGACAATTTGTTTGCACCGGTTAGTGGGCAGTGGCACTAAAGCCACCAAATCCTTCCCACCAAAATGACAGTAAGAATGTGACACCCACTGCAGTAACAAAAAGTTTCATAACAATGATAAATTGGAATAGTTAATTTACAGAACAATAGCTTAGAGCCTCTCTTGGAACTCACTGTGTGTCTCTCTATGACCTCACTGAGGGTCTCTCTCTGGCCTCACTGAGGGTCTCTCTCTGGCCTCACTGTGAGTCTCTCTCTGGCCTCACTGTGAGTCTCTCTCTGGCCTCACTGTGGGTCTCTCTCTGGCCTCACTTTGGGTCTCTCTCTGGCCTCACTGTGGGTCTCTCTCTGGCCTCACTGAGGGTCTCTCTCTGGCCTCACTGTGGGTCTCTCTCTGGCCTCACTGTAGGTCTCTTTCTGGCCTCACTGTGGGTCTCTCTCTGGTCTCACTGTGGGTCTCTCTCTGGTCTCACTGAAGGTTTCTTTCTGGCCTTACTGTCGTTCTCTCTCGGGAGTCTCTGGTTACACTTGATGTGTGCACTGACATGTGGTGCTGCAGTAGAGATATACATGAAAGTCTGCATTTTGCTTGTACAGTACTTGCATTACAATTTACACCTTTCACTGATGTAATTTTACTGTTACCATTTGCTTTTACCTTGCAGCAGTGGGTCATTTTTCACTTTGTGACGTTGTGCTCTCAGCATTTTAGGAAGATGCAAAGGGAATTGTTTTTGCATCTGGAAAGGACATTTGGCCCAATCGATATCTGTCGTACATCACCAGGATAACCACAGCTAATATCCTCGTAGGACATCCCGATAATTTTTGTCCCCAACCCCTCCGACAAGGTTGGAGGAGGACACATTAAAATGAGATCTGTCCGACCAACCGACTGATGACCGACCGATGTTCCATCGATGTCGTTTTGGGTAAATTATATTTCAAAATCGGTTCAACATTTAGTTTTCATATTGCAGACATCTATCCTCATTACATTATCTCAACCTGATGCGATCACGTCTGTGATTGCTTGAATTATGTTGCCATGGCAACCACCTAGGTAATTTGGCTTGTGTACGACTCTGAGGCTCTTCTTGCCTTGATTCTTGCTAAGCAGGGTGTGCGTGTGTGTGTGTGAGTGTATGTTGTGACAAACATCCAAAAGTCAGGGGACCTAGAGTATCAGCTCCTTGTTTTGTATTAAAATGGTTGATGTGGAAAACACCTGAGTTAAATGTTGCCCAGAAAATATCTCCAAAAAAGAGAGAATGTATTGAAATGTTATTTTTGGAAGTTCATCTATCTATAATTCCAGTAATCTCTGTGTGTATGTGTGTGTGTCTGTGTGTGTGTGTGTGTGTGTTTGTCTGTGACCGCTGTTTCTCGACAACCACGGGTCCGATCTAATTGAAACTTGCCAGATATATTGCTGGGGACCCGAGGATGTGCCTTTTCAAGGTTTGAAATTAATCGGACAAGTGGTTCCCAAGGTATGGTCACCGTACTCGCAAGCCGTTCGCTTTGGCTTTGCGAATGGACCAAACCATTTCATGTAAATAGAGGGGGGGGGGGGGTTCTACCGTACTCGCAAGCCGTTCGCTTTGGCTTTGCGAATGGACCAAACCATTTCATGTAAATAGAGGGGGGGGGGGTTCTGTGGTCGTTACTGCCACGTGGTTTCAAAGTTTTTTTTTGTTGTTGTTGTTTGCACGCATGTTTTTTTGCACCCACGTACGGGCACGCCCTAGTCTATCTATAATTCCAGTAATCTCTGTGTGTATGTGTGTGTGTGTGTGTGTGTGTGTGTGTGTGTGTTTGTCTGTGACCGCTGTTTCTCGACAACTACCGGTCCGATATACTTGAAACTTGCCAGGTATATTGCTGGGGACCCGAGGATGTGCCTTTTCAAGGTTTGAAATTAATCGGACAAGTGGTTCCCAAGCTATGGTCACCGTACTCGCAAGCCGTTCGCTTTGGCTTTGCGAATGGACCAAACCATTTCATGTAAATAGAGGGGGGGGGTTCTACCGTACTCGCAAGCCGTTCGCTTTGGCTTTGCGAATGGACCAAACCATTTCATGTAAATAGAGGGGGGGGTTCTGTGGTCGTTACTGCCACGTGGTTTCAAAGTTTTTTTTTGTTGTTGTTGTTTGCACGCATGTTTTTTTGCACCCACGTATGGGCACGCCCTAGTATAAACAATTACATTTTGCTACAATGAGAGCTGGACAACACAAAAATGTACAAATCTATATACGGACACCCAGACTCAGTGGTGTAATGGTTAGAGCGTCCGCTCCGAGTCTGGGAGGTCGGTGGTTCAAACCCCGGTCCAGTTACACCAAAGACTTTAATAATGGTACATGTCCTCCATCCTTGCTTGATGTTCTTGCTTGATGTTCAGCATTTCAAAGGATAGAGTATGGACAAAACGCTGGGAAGGCAATGGCAAACCACCCAGTATGGTATGACCCTTGCCAAGAAACTGCTTCAGCAGCACAATGCTCTGTAAAGATTACGGTACATCAATATATATATATATATATATATATATATATATATATATATATATATATATATATATATATATATATATATATATATATATATATATGTCCTGTGTATATGGATAAAAGTCGAGCGTATTAATTAGGGAAGCACATGTACCACGTATTAAGGAAGCACATGTACCACATATTAAGGAAACACGTGTACCACAAAAATTCAATGTTCATTTCTTCTCACGCAAGTGTTGTCATGGTGATAAAGCACTTGTTCTAATTAGAAAGTCATGGACCAAACAAAAATGAAAAAACGTGTAACCTTTTCCTGAGAAATAGGACACGAGAAACAAAACGCAAGTTTATAAATATACAGTGCCTTCAGAAAGTATTCACACCCCTTGACTTTTCACATTTTGTTCTGTTACAACCTGAATTCAAAATGAATTTAATATGAGATTTTTTTTTGTCACTGATCTACACATAATACCCCATAATGTCAGAGGTACAAAATAATTAAAAATCAAAAGCTGAAATGTCTTGAGTCAAAAAGTATTCACTCCTGTGCTATGACACTCCAAATTGAGCTCAGGTGCATCCAATTTCCTTTGATCATTCTTGAGATGTCTCTACAACCTGATTGGAGAACACCTGTGGCCAATCCAATTGATTGGAGATGATTTAGAAAGAAACACATATAATGTCCAACAGTTAGTAGTGCATGTCAGAGCAGAAACTCCACCATGAAATCCAAGGAATTGTCCGTAGAACTCCGAGATAGAATTGTGAGGAGGCATAGATCTGGGGTAGGGTATAAAACAATTTATAGAGTGTTGAAAGTTCCCAAGAGCACAGTGAGCTCCATCATTAGTAAATGGAAAGCATATGGAACCACCAAGACTCTTCTTTGAGTTAGGGTTAGCACCAAACTGAGCAACCGGGCAAGAAGAACCTTGGTGAGGGAGGTGACCAACAACCCAATGACCCCTCTGACAGAACTACAGAATTCCTTGGCTGAGATGGGAGAACCTGTTGGAAGGATATCAGTCATGCAGCACTTCACAAATCTAGCCTCCATGGGAGAGTGGCCAGACGGAAGCCACTCCAGAGAGAAAAAGGCACATGACAGCACACCTGGAGTTTGCAAACAGGCACGTGAAAGACTGAGGGCATGAGATTAAAAAAACTTCTGTGGTCTGATGAGACGAAAATTGAACTCTTTGGCCTGAATGCAAAGTGCTACATATGGTGGAAACTGAGCACAGCTCATCACTCATCTAACATCACATGGTGATGGCAGCATCATGCTATGGGGATGCTTTTCAGTGGCAGGGACTGGGAGACTTGTAAGGATAGAGGGAACAATGAATGGAGCCAAATGCAGGCAAATCCTTGAGGAGAACCTGCTTCAGAGTGCAAAAGACCTAAGAGTATGGTGAAGATTTACGTTTCAACAGGACAATGACACCAATTATACAGCCAAAGCAACACTGGAATTGCTTCATAACAAGAACATGAAAGTCCTTGAGTTTCCCAGACTTGAATCCCACTGAGAATCTGTGGAAAGACTTGAAGATTGCTGTTCACTGACGCTCCCCATTCAACTTGACAGAGCTTGGACAAATCTGCAAGGAATAATGGGAGAAAGTCCCCAAATCCTGATGTGCAAAGCTCATACAGACATACCCACGAAGACTCAAAGCTGTAATCCCTGCCAAAGGCGCTTCCACAAAGTATTGACACATCTCTCATTGTCATTGCACATCACTGCTGTCAAATGTTATTTTACTACAACTTGTGGTTTTTCTTGTTATAAAATGATTCTGCTGTTCACAACTGCACACAACGGTCCTCTTTTCTGGTACATTTTCATCGATCAAAATTAAATTTCAAAAAATTGGTTTAAAACTTTTTTTTTTAAATAAAATTGTGTCGCCCGAAAACATAAAACCTGAACCCACTGAGGTACCTCATTAATGAGAAGGACACGGACACACCCTGATCTTTTATACCCCTGTTAAACCAATGACCCCCTCCCCAAAACTACCTCTTTCCAAATTTCCAGTTTTTCCAAACTGAAAGTTTGCTCCTGCATCCGTCTCGTCCACCCTGCATGTCCTCCCCTACCCCTCACATCCCTTATTTTTCCAAGTATCCCTCTATTTTGTCCCACAACCCTGCTGTTGGTGTGTTCCCTCCTCCTTCTTTTTTTCTACTGTTCCTTAAATTCTGTCGCATCCTGATCTGTTCTGTTTTATGTCTCTTCCAACGAGCCTGTACTTTGTCTACAAAAAAGGTATTAGTCTGCTACATGTACACACATGTCCCTTCGATGCTGTAACACCTTGATGCCATCTGCACATAAATCTTTGGGAGAGTGTGCAGCCATGAGGGTGAGCACTATCATGTGGTAGTGTCATGCTCTGAGACAGCATGCCAGGGCGTCGTGTCTCACTTCATTGTGTAATGAGTCACTGTAGTTCGGTGCATTCATTGGTGGTTTTCCCACACTCAAGAAATCTCACAATCACCTTATGAATGCTGAATCTTGAGGGTTCTTTTCGTTGTTAGGGACGAGGAATGTCTCCACTGTCTCGACTCCGTACTAGTCATACGTCTCATCACGAGTCACAATCTTCTCCAATAAAGCATCTTCCTCTCTCCGATAGCATTGCAGGTGCTCTATTGCAATGGCTATACCAGTTCCCTTATGATCACACCTGAGGTTTTTTGTTTCCACCCCTGCACTAACTTCATGAGATTTCAATTGGAAATTATTTGTTTCCACATTTGAAACACTGATATCCAATTATTCTGCAATTTCACATCGATGTTTCCTTGAGGTTGGTTGCTTGTGAAAATGCTCAAAATCACTCACTAAAATCACAACCATTTAAATACACAACTTCATGAAGGATATGTAACATCTAGTGCAGGCAGTCTACTATGAATTTCACCGACATGGACGGTCTCCTTCACCAGCAACATGATGATACACCTCTCTTTCATAGCACATGTGTCTGTGTTAGTCGCCATCTTGGTTTTACCCAGATTGCTTTGACCAGCATTGACATCACTTCCTGTATAACCTGCTCAGGGTCGACATTATCGTCTTCTTCTTCTCCTCCTCTTCCCTTTATAAGGGATGAGGTCCAATATGGCACCATGCTTCTGCCCTGCCTTGGCCATGATTCTCGTCCACCTCCCTCTGTCCTCAACCAACTCTCTCCACTCTCCAACCACCCCCACCTTACTGATATCCCTCCTCACACAATCCTCTCATCTCAACCACAGTCTATTTCTTTTCCTCCTACCTTTCTCCTTCGACCTATCCATTCTCTTTGCCATTCTCTCTTCCCCCATCTATATAATAATAGCGTAAGGACTCGACTTTGTTATCCCTTTTACGCCGCACCCAGTGACCCAATGCCCACGGCACTAATGGATTTACGATCTACGAACCGCGCTCTTTGTTTATCACATACAGCCATACTCGAAACATCTGAATTAGCCGACGTTGGGGCCCAAAAGCATCCGATTAACTGCCGATACGACGCCATCTTACGACGCCATCGTATTGGCGTCTGCTGGGCGAAGGCGAAGCAAGCCGTCCGCTGATTGGACAGTTGAAGGCGACAGCAAGCCGTCCGCTGATTGGACAGTCGAAGGCGACAGCAAGCCGTCCACTGAGTGGACAATCCCAGAGTGGTGCTATGCCGATTCCTATTGCGAATCCATTCATTTTTCAAAAGTATATCGTAGCGTTGTCATTTAAGTAGATTGCAATAAATACGTTGTTCATATACGCACTCTTCATTCTCATCTTTCTTCCTAACTCTTACTCGGACAAGCAAATCCCCGATGCCATCCATAATGGTACACTCTATCCATACACCACATCCTCCCTTCCGTGAATGTTCCACGGGTTTCGGCTTGTCCACACTAAATGTCCAGGCCATATGAAATGCCGGCTAAATATCAGCCGGCATTTCACCAATCTCCCCGTCAAGGGCTCATTGGCACACCGATCTCCTCCCTCAGTTCATCCATTCTCCTTCTATCCACCCTCTTCACTCCCGCAATCCTCCTGACCCAGTTGTTCTCACAAACCTACAGCTTATGTTGTTGTCTCTCTGACAATGCAATTATGATTGCACAAAATTTCAAAATTCACCTTTCATTTTAACATTTTTACCTGGACTGTACTACAATAGAAAGTACATGTCAACTTTGAACAGCTCTCGAAAGTCCTCCTCCATCATTTTGCTCAATATACTGTACATTTCTACATTTGAATTGCCTGCTATACCATCACTCTGGGAGGCCTCTTGTGTGGACTTTCAGTATACAGAACATACAGTGCATTCAGAAAGTATTCAGACCCCTTCACTTTTTTCACATTTCGTTATGCTGCAGCCTTATGCTGAAATCGTTTAAATTCATTTTTTCCCTCATCAATCTACACTTAATACCCCATAATGACAAAGAGAAAACAGGATTTTGGAAAGTTTTGCAAATTTATTAAAAAGAAAAAACTGAAATATCACATTGACATAAGTATTGAGACCCTTTGCTATGACACTTGAAATTTAGCTCAGGTGCCTCCCATTTCTCTGAATCATCTTTGAGATGTTTCTACACCTTGATTGGAGTCCACCTGTGGTAAATTCGATTGATAGGACATGATTTGGTAAGGCACACACCTTTCTATATAAGGTCTCACAGCTGACGATGCATATCAGAGCAAAAACCAAGCCATGAGGTCGAAGGAACTGCCTGCAGAGCTCAGAGACAGGATTGTGTCGAGGCACAGATCTGGGGAAGCCTACAAAAAAATCTCTGCTGCATTGAAGGTTCCCAAGAGCACAGTGGCCTCCATAATTCTCAAATGGAAGAAGTTTGGAACAACCAGGACTCTTCCGAGAGCTGGCCGCCCGGCCAAACTGAGCAATCGGAGAACCCGATGGTCACTCTGGCTGAGCTCCAGAGATCCTGTGTGGAGATGGGAGAAACTTCCAGAAGGACAACCATCACTGCAACACTCCACCGATCTGGGCTTTATGGCAGAGTGGCCAGACGGAAGCCTCTCCTCAGTGAAAGACACATGAAACCTTGATCTTTTCTACCCCCGTTAATCCACCCCAAATCCACCTCCTTCAAATTCCGTTTTCTTTCCTGAAATCCCCTGTAGTGTCCAGCTTGTTTATCCCGTGTACCCCGCCCCAGCCCACTTCCTTCCACAGATCTCCTGATATCACTTTTCTCTACTGGTGTTGTACTTCCCTCTCTCTCTCTCTCTCTCCCCCACTTTTCTCCTGCTCCCTTTATTATATGTTCCATGTGTTAGTTCTCATACGAGCCGAGGCTAAGTATACATTAAACTAGAGTCCCTTTATACAAAGGGACTCTACATTAAACAAGACCGAAAGTCTAACAGCAGCGTAGCCGGGCTTGTTTGATACTTTAGTTGAAGAGGATAGTATGACTTGGGTGGGGATACCAATTAGCAATTAATATAAGTATAAAAAATATATTTGCATTGACACACTGGTTTATTCTATGTTTCGAGTGAACAATGAACCAACCATACACCGCTTCAATCTGGAAACTTTGCAATAACGACAAAGGGCACAGTGGTGATGTCATGAATAAACAGCACAACTTTGGTTAACATCTCTAAGAATTTGTGCTTTTTTAATGGCCTGTTGTAATATTCTTACACGATGTTGGTGTGATATACCCTTGTGGTTACAGTTAGTAAGGAATACAGTCACTCAGGAGGATTCCCTTTGCATTACAGAAAATCGAGGCCAAGATAGTATCACCTGAGGGTTGGTTGTGAAATTTTTTGTGTGGGTGATACCACGTGATACCGTGTTGCTGCCATTGCATGGATTCCAATTTGGTTTCAGGATCCCAGAGATGAAGCATATCGTCGGTTGGATTTGCATTGAACAGTTTGAGAGGCTCATGTCAATATGGCAGCCATTGCTATCGATCATGATTGCTGTAGTTTATAGTTTTGGTGACCTTGATCTTGTTGAGACCTTGGCCAGAGACAACCCTTGATGTTGTTGAGACCTTGGCCAGAGACAACCCTTGATGTTGTTGAGACCTTGGCCAGAGACAACCCTTGATGTTGTTGAGAC
This sequence comes from Myxine glutinosa, assembly GCF_964187855.1. Lineage (NCBI taxonomy): Eukaryota > Metazoa > Chordata > Myxini > Myxiniformes > Myxinidae > Myxine > Myxine glutinosa. Next base: position 23,783,051 of record NC_136268.1, on the reverse strand, counting down.
CTTGGCCAGAGACAACCCTTGATGTTGTTGAGACCTTGGCCAGAGACAACCCTTGATGTTGTTGAGACCTTGGACAGAGACAACCCTTGATGTTGTTGAGACCTTGGACAGAGACAACCCTTGATGTTGTTGAGACCTTGGACAGAGACAACCCTTGATGTTGTTGAGACCTTGGACAGAGACAACCCTTGATGTTGTTGAGACCTTGGCCAGAGACAACCCTTGATGTTGTTGAGACCTTGGACAGAGACAACCCTTGATGTTGTTGAGACCTTGGACAGAGACAACCCTTGATGTTGTTGAGACCTTGGACAGAGACAACCCTTGATCTTGTTGAGACCTTGGACAGGGCCAACCCTTGATCTTGTTGAGACCTTGGACAGAGACAACCCTTGATCTTGTTGAGACCTTGGACAGAGACAACCCTTGATCTTGTTGAGACCTTGGACAGAGACAACCCTTGATCTTGTTGAGACCTTGGCCAGAGCCAACCCTTGATCTTGTTGAGACCTTGGCTCAAGGAGTGGCTTCAGAACAAGAACGTAAAAGTCCTTAAGTGGCCTAGTCAGAGCACCGACCTAAATCCAATGGAAAATCTGTGGCGTGACTTGAGCATTGCTGTCCATCAACACTCCCCACGCAACTTGACTGAACTTGAACAGTTTTGTACAGAAGAATAGGGAAATATTGCCCAATCAAGGTGTGCACAATTGGTAGTCACCCATCCCAACAGACTCACAGCTGTAATTGCTGTCAAAGTTGCTTCCACCAAGTATTAACTCAAGGTGATGGACACTTATCCAACCAAGATATTCTAGTCTCGTATTTTTTATTAATTTTCTGAAATTTGTAGAATTTGTTTTTCACTTGGAAGTTGTTGGCTACGATGTGTAAATAAAGGTGGAAAAAGTCTGATTTAATGCAATTTAATTCCAGGCTATAAGGAAGCAAATGGTGAAAATTTTGAAAGGGGGTGTAGACTTTCTATAGGTGCTGCACTCTGAACACCAAATAATGACAAATTAATGAAAATAATGGCATGTAAAAAACATATGTGTAAGTTTAGAGTGAGGAAAAAACACGGTCCTTGGAAATCAACAAATATGCCCTTCCTATAATCTTTTTTAAACCCGTCGTAGAACTTTGAGAAGCTTACCTCGGGGGGGAATTCCGCTCCCTGGAGTTTGTCGAACGTCACCATGTTTCTTCTTCAACTTGCCATATGTCTATCCAAAAGGGCTTCCAAAAACCATGGATCTCAAATTTTTTATAATACAAAGTCAGCATTTTTCCCTCTAGTATCAGTTAGTGCAAATTACAATAAAGAAACAAGAAAAAGCAATCACACATTGCTGACTCTCGCCAGGACTTGTTTTGTGTGGTGTTTGTGTTTGTGTGGTATGCAGATGATGCATTGGCAATGTAGGTTTATGTTCATACAGCGGACAAACCGACCTTTGCGGTATTATTGTATCGTTATTTTTACGTTCCAATCTTATGTATTTTATAGACGTAGTCAGGTTGCGTACTTATGGACTAATGCACATTCCAATAGTACGTACTTTATAGATAAACTCATGGTCTTAATACACTACTTTATAGACTTACTCACATTCTTAATCATATACATCCTTTTGACACATACATGCATTATAATACTGTAGAACCTACTTTATACACGTGCTCACATTGTAATGGTACATATTTTACAGATGTACTCGGTTGAAAAAGACAACGTGTAATACTGGTGAAGGACACCGATTTTAACGTCCACCAACTAATGTCAGCAGACAGGATGCCGAGTTTAACGTCCATCCGAGGGACGGCACACACATTGATGAATCAACCGGCCTATGAAACACCGGGACGACAGTTTATAGCTGGGTCGGGATTCATACCCAGGCGAGACAGCTTAGAGACGAGTGTGGGTACCTCCAATCAAGGCCATCCTGCTAGCCCACCCTCTCCTCTGGTTAAGGTAAAAAAAAACACCTTGCTACGAGAGAGATCGACCTTAATCTTCAGACAATCAGTATTTTCATGCAATATTTATGCTTCAATTCACCAAACTCCCTCGATTCATAAAATAGATCACATAAATGAATCCTTCAGCATTGTTGATCCTTTTCAGCATCAGTGTCACACACTGCAAGGACCGGAATTACTTCATCTTTGGTGTTCCTTGCACTGTGACCAATAAAAGCTCTTTTTCAGCTTCGGTTGAACTGGTTTCCATCCCTGTTAGGTCATATTATCTCTCCTGGAACAGGCTTTCAGACTTGCCCAGACCTGCCGTTTCCCATAGGCATCAAAATCCGTCAAGCCTTTTGCACCTGTTACCACAACATCTGCTTCAATCTTTGTCCTTTTCTGAGATTTAATATTCCGTTCAGCACATTTTAAACTAGAACAGCACTCGGTATACCTCCGCCAGATTGAGCAGTTTACGTTTTGTATCCCATTGTTAGGCCAGATCTGGGTTCGGAACTGAACGAAAATCGAATCGGCTTGTTCTTCTCGTATAACCAACTCATCCACCAAGTTTTGTCATAATTTGTCCACAACTTTCCGAAATATCATGCTACATATCGTATTTGGCCCTATCACTCAAGTGTGAAGAATACCCTGGTGTTGGCTTAGCGGTTTGGGTGCCAGCTTGGGATCCTAGGAACCTGGGTTGAATCCCGGTTGATCACTGAATTTACACCAGGGGGGTTGACTCGGCCTGTCACCCTTCTGAGGTCGGCAAATTGAGAACCAGTTCACTGGTAATTCCCTGTGTGTCGCAAGAGGTGACTAACAGGGTTGGCGCCAGGAAGGGCATATGGCCATAAAATATTGCTTCAAAAAGGGGACCACGGTGCCCGAAAAAGGCCAACCCCGGTGACGGCACAGATTGGACGGTGACGGTGATGGTGACGGCCTGGACGGTGACGGCACAGATTTTCGAAACTGGACACGTTCTCCACGTTTTCAAAGTTAAGTCATTGTTCACAATTGTATTTTGTCGAAACTGTATTTATCGTTCGGTGTGTGAACCTATATACCGATCCGATAAGGACGATCGTGCCCCCTTCGCCGATAGGCGGCGCTCTTGCGTCCGCCATTACAGGGAGGCGTCCCGATCCAAACTTAACTCCAGCTGGCTGCGCCAGCACAACTATCATCGCGATCGTACATGAAAAGTGTCCGTGATAATCGTTCTCAAGTGTTTCTCCATATGTGTGGAGCGGTCGTGGACACCTGGCACCTGAAGGCACACGATACAAACCCCGTTTTCGGCGATATCGGCTGAAGGCATCTGGCACCTGTGGGTACCCGGTTTTCACTTCCACCTGCACCAAACCTATTTTGTTAGCAACCACGTACACTATGCTACGCCATGCCGAGCCCCCTTCCGCCTTAGCCCCGAGTTTCTCGACCACTACGATAACGACTCCTCTGACCGACCCGACTAGGTGCCCGTCCCTTCATCGACTCCTCCATATGGCCAGGTCATGGCGGCCGTACCACAGCCGCCCCGCATGGATTCTTCCCTCAGAGTCCACCTCCTCCCGGGCCGGCCACCTCTGGCAACTACGGCTAGGCCCCGAGTGGCCGCTGCCGAGCCCCAGGTTCCTTGATCACTAGGGTCGCGACTCGTCTGGCAGACCCGACTGGGCCTCGGTCCCTTCGCGCAGGCCGCCTCACCGGCTCCTTATCGCTTCATCGACTCTTCCATACGGCCAGGTCACGGTTGGTGTATCACTGCCGCTCAGCATGGATTCTTCCCTCAGAGTCCACCTCCATGCGGGCCGCCACACCGGCTCCTCACCGGTCATATAGCTCAGTGGACCGGTCGTATCTTCCACGATTCCATCTTCTCCGATGAATCTAACAAACAAATATATTTTGTATCGATATTCTTTCGGCAAAGTGAACTGAGACCGGTAACCTTTTGCCCTGTTCAAGTGACTCGTGGTTGTCCATCAAGGCCCTCTCCCCGTTGGTATTTTTGTGAATATAAGATTGTTCTTCACGGTTCTGTTTAAATATGTTTACCTCTCCCACCTCCCCCCAAGCCCTCCCTCTCCCACATTTCTCCCGATGTCCCTGCTCTCAAATGTTGTGTTTTGTGTCCTTCCCCCTCTCTCCCCATATTGTCTACCGCTCCCCTTATTTTTTGTGTTTTATGTGTCGGTTTGACTTTTTGTGTGATTAATGTTAGCTCTTTCACGAGCCTCGATCTTGTATACAAAAAAAAACAAAAAAAAACTTCCCCAAACATCTACTCTTTGTCTAACGTTTTAACCTCCCCCCCCCCCCCAAAAAAAAACAAAAATAAAACCAACAACATTTATTTCCCATTCTCCGCATGTGAAGTGTCCCATCGTGTGATTCTGTCCACATGCGCTGTCTCGCCCCGCCCCCATTATCTCATTGCCTTCCACCTTTTCCCCTGTTCACATGACTCGTGGTTGTCCCTCTCGGTGCCCTCTCCCCGTTGGTATTTTTCTGAATATAAGACTGTTCTTCACGGTTCTGTTTAAATATGTTCAAACTTTCCCCTGCAGTGTTTTATTCAGTGGTATATTACAACACGCTGTTTTTCTTCCCATTTAAAAGGCTTTTTTCAATTTCCTCTCCAACTCATTCCATTTCAAAAAAAAATTCAATCTCTTATAATTCTAAATCACTACATGCCCTAAATTCACATTCATTCCACCCCTCCTCCATCGTTCTTAAACGGATCGCTAACTTGAAAACCACAATAAACCCAAATTGTTATAAATGTTCGTCTTTCATTAATCATCCACTTTCTAAACTCCCCCCCAACCCCTCCCCTTCAAATCTCCCCCCCAACCATCCCTCCCAAAACCTCCCCCCTCCCACCTCCTCCTCAAAGCTGCCTCCTCCCCACTTCGTCTCCCTTCTATCTCATACCTCCACCTCCCCCAACCTTCTACTTTCCTCTGGCCTCCCCTCAAACAACCCCTCACTGTGCCTCATCCCATCACCATCAAACCTTCCCTTTCTTGTAACTCTTCTGTAATCTCTGACACACTATCAACTGCTCTCCCTACCTCCCGCTCTCATCCTTCATTTGACCCTACCCGTTCCCTCCCCTGTCCTGCACCCGATGCTCCCCCTCTCTCCTCATTAACGGTATGGACCTCAAACATCCGGGGCCTTCGCTCAAACCTGATTGATCTCTCCATTCAGGTTGCTTCTGACAATCCAGACTTGATCTGCTTAACAGAAACTTTCCTCCTTCAAGATGTCTCTGATTCCCTAATATCTCTTCCTGGTTACTCCCTCCTCCGGTATGATAGACCTGAGCCTCGTCCTGGTAGTGGGTTGGCTATCTTTATCAAAAACTCTCTTCCTCACTCTCCTTGCACTGCCCTCTCTCCACCCCACCCCAGGAGTACCTCTGGCTACGGCTTCCTCTCCGCTCCCACCTTTTGTTCATATGTGTTCTGTACCGTCCTCCAAACAGTGATGACTCCATTTACATTTCGCTGTCAGAAAACATGGACCAACTTCTATCAACTCATCCAAACTCTCGCTTCCTCATATGTGGCGACTTCAACTGTCATCATTCCAGCTGGCTGGGTGTGGGTTCCTCTCTCACCAGCCATGGCACCTTAGCAAAGGACTTCTGCGACTCATTGGGACTGACACAATCTGTCAATTTCCCGACCCGGATCTCAGTCAATGGAGTATCCTCTTTACTAGACTTGGTTATGACAAACTTCCCTGCAAATGTCTGCTGCTCTTCTTCTGCTCCAATCGGTTCTTCTGCTCATGTGCTTGTTAAAGTGGACATCTCTCTGGCCATTCTCAGAGAGCCTCCTCAGCGCCGACCAGTCTGGCATTTCACCCAGGCCGACTGGCACGGTCTGCAAGCAGCCATCAATCATCTGGACTGGTCTCCTATCTCTACTGCCTCTGACATCAATTCTTCCTGGGAATTCTTCCAAAGCAAACTGCTCTCTCTCATGCACAGATTTATCCCATCTCGTCTTCAGTTGTCTTACCCTTCCTCCCGTCCATGGCACACTGAATGTTGTGGTGAGGCAGTTGCCCTGAAACAACTTGCCTTTGCCTCTTGGAAGGCAAATCCATCTGAAGGCAATCTCAGTTCCTTCCACCAAGCATGATAGTTTCAATCCGGACAAGTGTGTGTCTACCCACAGGAGTGCCAGGAAGCACTATCTCTCCACACTCAAGATTGAACTCTCAAACCTGTCTCCTTCCTCCAAATCCTGGTGGCGTCTGGTTAAATCCATTTCTGGTGTTTGTTCCCCCTCCATCCCCTCCCTTACCTCAAATGGCTACACAGTTGACACCACACGTGACAAAGCCGAATGCCTCAACTCTGTGTTTGCCTCAAAATCTTGGGTCCCAAACCCATCTCTCTCTGTTCCCACCTTTCCCAGTCGAACCCAACTGCTCCTGGACGCTGTGTCCTTCTCTCCTGACAAGGTGGAGAAGTTTTTGTCAAACCTCGACTCTGATTCTGCAACTGGACCAGACGGCATCAGCCCACGGGTCCTAAAATCCTGCTCTGCCGCTCTATCTCACCCTCTCTCTGTTCTTTTCACCCTCTCTTTGCTCAAGGTCATCTGCCAGCATCTTGGAAATCAGAAAACATTACCGCTTTACACAAAAAATGTGCAAAAACAGATCCTTGCAGCTACAGACCAATCAGCCTGCTCCCAATTATCAGCAAAGTCATGGAATCCATCATTGCTTCGGATATCAAATCCTTCCTCTTCTCCAATGGCTTGATCTCTGATCATCAATTTGGATTCAGACCAGGTCATTCTACTCTGGACATGTTGCTTCTGCTGTCTCAACAATGGATGGAGGTCCTCAATGCCAAACAGGAAATCAGAGCTGTCTCCCTTGACATATCACGTGCCTTCAATACGGTCTGGCACCCAGCTCTGCTCACCAAACTCTCCTCCTATGGTATCCATGGGAATCTCCACTCATGGCTTGCGGACTTCCTCTCTGGTCATAGGCAACGTGTGGCCCTGAATGGATTTCTCTCATCTCCCCTTCCTGTTCTGGCTGGAGTTCCCCAAGGTAGTGTTCTGGGCCCTGTGCTATTTCTGTTCTTCGTCAATGATCTATCCGACTCTCTGGAAAATCCTCTCTATCCCTTTGCTGATGACTCCACTATCTGCCGCTCCATTCCTCATCCCTCGGATCGGCAGTCTGCAGCCTCCTCACTCTCTGCAGACCTGGACAAAATCACAGACTGGTCAAACAAGTGGAACATGTCTTTCAATCCTGACAAATCTCACACTCTTACTATATCTCTCCGAAAAGACCGACTAAACCCTCCCATCTACTTTCTCAACAATCCTCTCCAAGGAGGTCTGTCGCTCAAGCTTTTGGTTCTCACTATCTGCCATGATCTTTCTTGGGAAAACCACATTTCCAAGCTGGCCTCCAAAGCCAGTCGCCGACTGGGCATCCTCCATCGTGCGAAGTCCTTCCTTGGCACACCTGAGCTCCTCACCACATACAAGGTTTTCATCCGCAGCTCATTGGAATACTGTTCCCCCCTCTGGGCTGGTGCTCCTACCTCACACCTAGCTCGGCTTCACGCTGTTGAAACCAAAGTTTTCAGAATCATTGGAATCTCCTGCGATGAAGCTAACTACCGAGAGCCTTTCACTCACAAACTGTAGGCAGGTTGGTGGTCTTTCTGTCTTCTACCGACTTCTCTCCGGCCTTGCTCCCCCAGCTCTCTCTGTGGTCTGTCCCCCTAATATTCCTACAGGTCGCACAAGATCTGCCAGCAACCCTCTTATGGTTAAACTGCCAAAATCTAGGCTGTCTGCTCACCTTCACTCTTTCATTCCCCTTTTCTCCCGCCTCTGGAACAAACTCCCCCACTCCCTTCAATCCCACTCCTCCCCCCAGGTCTTTAAAACAGCTGTTCATCACCATCTCTTATCTTCCCCCATCCAAAACCTTAATCTTTTATTCCCCCACTAATTCACCCCAGATACACTTTTTTTGAAATTCCAACTTCTTTCCTGGAAGTCCTTGCAGTGTCCATATGTTTTATACCTCTCCCACTTCCCCCCCAAGCCCTCCCCGTCCCAAATTTCTCTCGATGTCCCTGCTCTCAAATGTTGTGTTTGTGTCCTTGCCCCTCTCTCCCCATCTTGTCTACCGCTCCCTTATTTTGTGTTTTATGTGTCGGTTTGACTTTTTGTGTGATTAATATTAGCTCTTTCACGAGCCTCGATCTTGTATCCAAACCCCCCCCCCCCCCCCCCCAAAAAAAACCCCTGCTCTGCGGGAAAAAAATGGCCTCTGAAGGTGGTTCTTCTACTCAAAAGTGAAGAATCACTTTAAAAGTTTTCGGATCTTTTCTTTTGCATACTTAGTCGAGGTTGGTATAACCGCTAACACATGGAACATATAATAAAGGGAGAGGGAGACAAGAGGGGGAGAGAGGGAGGTACAACAACAGTAGATAACAGGAACATTAGGTGATCTGTGGAAGAGATGGTTGGGGTGGGGTACACGGAATAAACAAGATGGACATTACAGGGGATTTCAGGAAAGAAAACAGGGAATTTGATGGAGGGTGGTTTGTGGTGGATTAATGGGGGTAGAAAAGATCAAGCTTTTGGATGGGAGAAGATAAGAGATGGTGGTGAACAGTTGTTTTGAGGACTTGGAGGGAGGATTGGGAGTGAAGAGAGTGAGGGAGTTTGTTCCAAAGGTGGGAAAAAAGAGGAATGAAGGAGTGAAGGTGAGCAGAGAGTCTTGATTTTACCAGTTTCACCAGAAGATGATTGATGGCAGACCTTGTGTATACTGCAGGAGTATTTGGGGGACAGGGTGAAGACAGAGCAGGGGGTGCAAGGCCGGAGATGAGTCGGTAGATGATAGAAAGACCACCAACTTGCCTGTGGTGAGAGAGTGAAAGACCTTCAGAATCAGCTTCATTGATTCTTCAGAAATGATTCAGATCTTCAGAAATGATTCTAAATCCTTGGTTTCTACAGCGTCAAGCCGAGCTAGGTGTGAGGCAGGAGCACCAGCCCAGAGGGGAGAACAGTATTCCATTAAGCTGTGGATGATAGCCTTGTATGTGGTGAGGAGCTCAGGGGTGCCAAGGAAGGACTTCGCACGACGGAGGATGCCCAGTCGACAACAGGCTTTGGAGGCCAGATATGAAATGTGGTTTTCCCAGGAAAGATCATGGCAGATAGTGAGACCCAACAGCTTGAGTGACAGAACTTCTTCGACAAGATTGTTGTTGTTTTTGTTGTTGTGTAGCCCCGGACAATTCTCTCTCACAAGCCCGCGGTACGGAGACAGCCTATCGATCTCGCAGGAGCGATCCGAGACCCCCCAGGATGGTGTATCCCCACCCTCAGGAAGTCAGAGCCACAACAAAGTTAGAGAGAGAGAGATAGAGAGAGATAGAGAGATAGAGAGATAGAGAGATAGAGAGATAGAGAGAGAGAGAGAGAGAGAGAGAGAGAGAGAGAGAGAGACTTTTAAACTCTTTTTATTATAAAAGTATAAAACAAGAGTACCACCAAAAGCAATTCATCCAGGAAAATCAGTAAAATCATAGCAATCCCGGAAGGAAAAAACAATCGGTGCACTGCAAACCAAGCGACAGAAAAGGTGGAAATACCAAAAAAAACACGAGGAGAAAATCTAGGAGTAATTTCTAAACTAGGCATAATTTTATATGTACAAATTTACAATCGCATCTGCAACCCTGAGGAGAGACTTAAGAAAGAAAGAGTAGGTCAAGACCAGGGGGAGAAAAAAGCCGGCAAGGAGAAGCATGGAACAGTGTATAAGAAACACCCGCACTGTGTTATACAGAAATTTACAATTTGTTATCTTGGACCTCACAAATCCCTCCAACACACCAGGTCGCAACAAAATTTGCAAGGTCGTTTGCAGTTTGGACACAGCCAAATTCAAGCTTGAGCCTTGCTGACACCAACGAACTAAAAAACACCATAATACTGCATTCCTGCATGGGTCTGCCGCCCAGCTTCGCCTTCCGCGACAGGTATACGGCCAGTTTAGCGGTAGCGGTTAGGAACCCGAATACAATAGATGTGGTTCCCTTTTTGGGAGGAAAGCCAAAGATGTAAGCTTTCAAAGAAAAGGTAACCCGCAATCTATGGGAAATAAAATTTAACCAATGAAACAAAGGAGAAAGTCTTTCACAATTAATGAAAGCATGAAACAAATCTTCCCGCACTGGACAAAAGGGGCAACAGCCGGAAATGGGGGGAAAAAAACGAATGACAGCATTGGAAGGAACAATCCAGTGGGCCAAACGCCACTGAAGGTCACCTGTTCTTTTAGAAATAAGTCCAGCATACATTGTATCCCATAAAGGCTCAGAGGGGGGACCGGGAGGCAAGAGTCCTTTCCACCGGGTAACCCCAGCTAGAGGTGGGTCCCCAAGAAGAAGTTTCACACAAGACCTATAAATACTCTTGCTGCTCATAGCATGGAAGGGGGGTGACCCTGTGCTCATGGGGTGGCAGCTCGTTTGGGGTAAAAGCGACACCTAATTTTGGGACTGTGGGCTCAACCTCTGCGTCCTGCGTCCAATGTAGGCCTAGCTGGTGGCCCCTTCGGATCACCGCTCTTAGTATGTTCCCGATTTGCCTCCTGGACCGAACACCTGTTAGGTCCGCCAGCTCGTTCGCAGGCTTCCATCCCTGTCCAGAGTCGTGCCGGAGATGACACACTTTCAGGATGTTGGCCACTATAAAATGCTGGCAGAAGTCGCGACTCCTCGGGATATCGGGGAAAAGTGGGTTGAAAAATAAAGGCTCGTGTGCATACATGTTAGTGCCATACGAGTCTGTTTGGCGACTTATCGAAACGCCCTGCCAGGCATTCAAGAGGCTCTGATAAAAGACTGGGAGCAGAGATGTATCGACGTGTTGAAGGTTGGTCAGGAAAGGTTCCTGTCTGTATCCGAGCCTCCCAGCTCGTTGAAGAATGGAGCAGGCTAAGGGCTTTCCTGGTAGGTGTTCTACATAAAGCAAGCGTTGGATGGAGCGGAGCCGGAAGGCCAACAGGCGGCATTTCACATCGACTAGGCCATGACCACCCTCGGCCGAGGGACAACATATGGCGCTGGGTCGAAGCCAGTGGTAGCCTCCCCCAAAAAAATCCACCAGTTTCCTCTGGATAGCTTGGAGCAAAACCTCCGGTGGTTGCAGGCAGATGAACCGGTGCCACAAAAGGGTAGTGACGAGGTTGTTGACAACTAGCGCGCGACCCTTATAGGAAAGGTGGGGTAGAGCTCTTTTCCATCGGCTCAAACGCCCATCTACCTGGTCAATGATCCTGTCCCAATTGTTCTGGGCATACTGAGGAGGACCGAGGAAGACGCCCAAATACTTGATGCCATCGTTTGCCCACACTAGCTCTGCAGGAAGGGGAGGTGGTGGTAATAACGGTGGCATAGGTAAGTCATTTTTTGGAAAGGGGATCCACAGAGCCTTGCTTTTCCCCCAATTACACCTTAATGATGAGGCAAGGTTGAAGTCCGACAAACACTTTGCCATGGCGTCACTGTCGCATTTTCTTTTTTAAAAGACACAAAGGTCGTCGGCATAAGCTGACAGGGTCAAAGGTGGGTGTCCTGGAGAAAGGACAAGTCCAGGAATATCCTTTCTGAGTAGGCGATTAAGAGGGGCTCCAAAGCGAGGGCAAATAATAGACCTGAAAGTGGACAACCTTGCCTTACCCCTCTCTAAACCTTTATGGGTGGGCAAAATTCGTTGTTAACTTTGATCAAGCTGGAGATGTTTGCATATAACAAAGCTATGTAGGCTCTAAAATTAGTGCCGAGCCCGCAAGCTTGTAACACATGACACAAAAACTCATGATCAATGCTATCAAAGGCCTTTGCAAGGTCAAGAAACACCAATCCAAAATCCTCTTTGACACATTTACCAGTTAACAAATCTCTGACTAGGAATATGTTGTCATAGATGGATCTGCCAGGGATGCCGCAACTTTGATCAGGTGACACCAGGTCCCCAATAACTGTCTTCAACCGGTTCGCAAGGACCTTGGAAAACAGTTTGTTATCCGTGCACAACAAGGAGATCGGACGCCAGTTTGACAGGTGTCGGAGATCACCAGTCTTGGGTAGCAGGCAGAGTACTGCTCTTCTAAAACTGAGCGGTAATTCTCTGGATAAAAGAGATGCATCCAGAACATTGAGCAGCTCTGGGCCCAAAATGTCCCAGAATGCCGAAAGAAATTCGGCCGGTAAGCCATCGATGCCAGGGGCCTTTCCCGACTCCATCTCAGCAAGTGCACCGGTTAGCTCTGGAAGGGTAATTGGAGCATCCAGTTCCAGACGTTGGGCCTCAGCCACGGAAGGAAGATGAGAGGTCAAAACATTCATCATTTCGTGAGAAACTGTTTTGGCCTTGAAAAGTTCAGAAAAGAAATCGATTACATTTAATCTTATATGACTCGGTTTTGTTAGGATGTTCCCCCCTGGGTCCAAAACCGAAGATATAAGTCGTGCTGGTTTCTCTACAGTTTCTAGGTGAAAGAAAGCCTTAGTTGGGGTATCTGAAACCTTTATATTCTGTATTCTTAGCCTAACTAGTGTGCCCGCTGCTTTTTCATGGATCAAATCCCTTAATTGGGCCTTCTTCTCGAGTAGCAACCGATAGTTCACTGGGTTGCTCTCATTGGCCAACTTGCCCTCTAACCTTAAGATGTCTGCTTCCAAGCAAGCCATCGTGATATGTTTTACATTGGTACAGTGCGAATTAAATTGTTGACAAAATACTCGAATTTGGGCCTTTAGGTTATCCCACCAGAGACTAATTGAGGAGAAAGAAGATTTTTTTAGTACTCATTTCAGCCCAGAAATCACGAAAGGAGTCTGTAAATAAACTATCTTCTAAAAGTTTAACGTTAAACTTCCAGTAACTATTTCTGCATGTGGGTCGAGGAAAAGAAAGATCTAAGGTTACCATATGGTGGTCTGAAAACAATGACGGAAAACAACCTGAAGAGGCCGCGACGTTCCTAAAGGGTACATTAATGTACCAGCGGTCGAGTCTTGCCGAAGACACCCGGCCATTGGCACATCGACACCAGGTATACTGGACTATGTTGGGGGTGATGCAATCGCCAAACATCAAGTAGACCGGCCGTCTTAAAGAAACGGGATAGGTCCGCATGGGACTCGGGGTGGGGTTCTGCAGAGTTTCTGTCCTTCGAAGGGTCAAAGGTGCAATTAAAGTCACCACCAATGCACACACATTGGTCGAGATCAACTGATTTCAGGTGGTTTACCATGGAGGTGAAGAAGGCCTTTCGGTCCCTGCTCTCACTAGGTGCGTACACATTGAAAATGGTACAGCGGAAGTTTTGATGTGCAAGCTGAAGGGAAATAAGCCGGCCTTTTATGCCTTCCTGAAAATGACAAGACTCAAAAGCTAGACCTGGCTTTAGAAAAAACCCAACCCCAGCAGATGAGGCTGACAGATTGCTAAAATAGCATTGCCCTTTGAAAGTTTGGCACCAGTCATGTTCCACGTTAGGTGTGATGTGGGTCTCTTGTAGTAAAAGAACATTTGCCTTTTTACGGTCAAACAAGTTTTTGACTTGGGCCTGACGGAGGTGACTTGCACCCCCACCATTCATGTTTAAGGTCGCAAAGGAAATGTTTTTCATTCCGTGGTAATGAAATCGCCCTGTGCTTGGGAACACTCCGCACCTGCTCGGGTAACAAACTTTCTTAACCTGTGGAATTGAGATTTCGTCAGGTCAAAATCCTCACGCGCTTTGATTATTGACTTTGCGGTGCAAATGAATGCTGCCAAGTCAGGGAAATGGTCTTTGATGGCAATGTTGCGGTGACGATACGTTTCGTTAAGGAAGGTAAAAATGAGTTGAGGGGATACCTGCGAGTGACCTGTCATCGCTTGTGACAGTGCGGTTGCCTCAATGTCATCTTCGGACTCAGACACGTCAGATAACATGTCGTCAGGATCTGGGGTATTACCCGCTGCCCCCGCGGTCTTGTCTGGAGGCACCTTCACAAGTTTCCCAAGGTGTTCCCGAGAGCACTCGTTAACACTTTGGTGAATATTTGTATCTGGGGTCGGAGCTTGGGTTTGAGATCCCAGCAAACTCAGATTTACCGGCCCCGTTTGTACAGTGGGAACGTTTATTGAATCCTTAGTCTGCTCGGTATTTAAAGGGGGGGCAAGCAGAAAAACATTTCCCAGCTCGGAAATGGTAATACTTTCACTGGAGGTTTCGCACTCGGAAACTTCCAGGTGAGAGGTACAAATTTTATTTTTCGGCTCATTTACATAATGAGACTCGCTGGTGTCATTGACAACGGTATTCATGTACTCAGTTAGTGAGGGAATGTCAGAGGGACACTCGGACACATGTGCACCGGAAATGGTGCCGCCCATGACCGCCTTCTTTGCAGCACCAGCGAAATTGCTTGGCGCTGGTGCTCTTTGCTTTTTAGCATACACTATGGATTCTTCGTTCATGGGTTCGGGAAAGGGGGCAATGCTAGTTGTGTCAGTCACATCGGTGGGTGTCATCACATTGGAATCGGAAAGCACCGGTGTGACAGACGACTCAGTCGGGGTGTCAGAAGGTACGGTCGGGGTGTCAGAAGGTACGGTCGGGGTGTCAGAAGGTACGGTCGGGGTGTCAGAAGGTACGGTCGGGGTGTCAGAAGGTACGGTCGGGGGGTCACAGGGTACGGTCGGGGTGTCAGAAAGTACGGTCGGGGTGTCAGAAGGTACGGTCGGGGTGTCAGAAGGTACGGTCGGGGTGTCAGAAGGTACGGTCGGGGTGTCAGAAGGTACGGTCGGGGCATCTGAAGGTGCGGTCAGGGTGTCAGAGGGTACGGTCCAGGTGACGGAAGGTACGGTAGGGGTGACAGGAGATACGGTCCGGGTGACGGAAGGTACGGTAGGGGTAACAGGAGATACGGTCCGGGTGTCAGCGAGCATGGTCGGGGTGTCAGAAGGCGCGGTGGACGGATTGGCCTTTTTACAAACCCTTTCGTTATGTCCCGGTTCACCACACTTCGGACAAGAGGCCTTAGGACAGAATCTTTTAACGTGTCCGAATTCTCCGCAATTGAAGCAAGTTAAGGAGGCTGAGGAAGCATACATGTGGTATTCCCGATCATCCAACGATACTTTAAAGGATATATTTAAACCTGTATCGGCTCCGCGATCCGGGAGAATCATGTACACCTGCCTCCTAAAGCTCATTACGTGTTTAACACGATCGCTGCGACACCCGAGCGGAATCATTGAGATTCGGGAAACAATTTTACCGTAACGAGACAGAACGGATAGGAGTTTCTCGCCTGGCATAAACGGTGGTACGTTGGATATTGTTATCTTGGTCGCTGGCGTATCCATAGGGGATACCGAAATATAATGACCCCCTTTTATGGTTAAGACCGGTACTAACGACGTCATGAACGAATTTTTCTTCTGACACGAAGACAACAAATTTCTGGTTCATTCGTGATGCCGCACGAACATTACCGTCTCCTATTATGGATCCCACGGCCAGGATAATGTCCTCAGTAGGAGCTCCTTCGGGCGGAACACATGCGAATGCATGCTTACGCGTTAAATTTTCGAACGTCTCGTAACGAGAGCGTGTATTCGCCATACCAGCGAAATCCCGCCCCCCCGTCCCCCCCGTCCGAATCGGACAAGAAGGTATCAAACCTAAATAATCGAACTAAAGTAAATAAAAAACGTGCATTAATATAAGCACAAAAATGGCTTACAAAGCGCCGTCAAAGCCAGTAGGCCGCACCCAAAATGGGCTTGCTCTCAATCCTCTCTCTCGAAGACAAGGGTGCAGAACGGATGAAAACACAATGCCGAAGCACACAGGATTTAAAAGGAGAGGGAGGGGGGGGCAGGGGAGGGCAGGAGAGGGGGAAAAAACTCACAACGGACTCACCAAAACACCGAGCAGTTGCTCACAGCCGCCATGACGCTACACCCAACGCACCGACAGCCGATAGGTGGCGACAGAGAGAGAGAGAGAGAGAGAGAGAGAGACGAAAAAAAAAAAAAAAGGAGAGAGAAAGAGAAGACAGGAGGTATATGTAAATCCATTCAAAATTTCACTGTCATTCCCCATTCCCTTGGGAACAAATTTTCATGTTGTCATTTCAAATGTCCCTTCCATGATCCGCCATCTTGCTCACGTGATCTTGCTTTGCTGGCTGATCTCTCAAGCGTTAAACGAAGGCCACACGAAGAACGTGACGTATTTCCGTTTTATTTTTCTACTTCCGGCTTTCTTCAAATTAAGGTTTAATTTCCATTACGCAATGACAGGAAACAATGCTGAATACACTTTAACTACCTTTAGAGTCGACACCACGTAGTTCACATCTCTCAACTAAACAATATAAAAAAGCGATCCTTATTTTGCGAGGGCTGCGTACTCGATCGACTGACCATTGTCGACGAAGCTCTCACTCTACGCAATGCGTATTTTCATGTTATTTGGCTTTACATATCACCAAAATAGCGGCCATTTGATTTTTCATCAGGTTGAAATTGTGGGTGGAGTCAAGCAAGCTGTCCAACCAATGGGTGGAACGGAATGTTACACACAGACGGGCGGACAGTCAAACAAGCATGTTATTATATAATAAATTGATACTTGTGAGCCACCTTCCTGAAAAAACAGGAATAAAGACATGCTTCATCTTTCCATATTTGTCACTAATATTTCTGTTCACCTGATTTATAATCACAGTACAGTATGAAAAATTGCAGGTCCTAATTGTCTCTAATTTTAGACAAAGTCTGTCTGTCATTGATGATGATTATTAGGTTTCCTCTGCATTCAAATGCAGAGGAATACCTATTATTATTCCTAGAGTTTTCTTATTATTATTCTTCCACCATATTTTTCACCTCCGAAAACTTTCAAATTAATGTTCTCAGCAACTGTTGGTCCGATTGACACGAAATTTTCACTAAGTGATTGGCTAGGCATGTATAATTTTTTACTGCTAATGGTGACGTCATAGGTCACGTGGTATGGGCGCCATATTGGAAATGACCTTCAACTCTTCCCCTCTATATCTCTGAAACGGTGCATTCTAAAGAACTCTGCAATGAACCAAAAAATATGTTTATTTAGGATATTAAAAGTGAAAACTTTACGAGGTTAGAATTCGACAAATTTAAGACTTTAAAAATTTTTTTAGGATTTTTTTAATGAAGGTTATTTTTTAAATAACGTTCATTAAAAAAAATTTAGGTTCAAAAAAATTCCGACGTCATACATCACATGGTTCGGCCGCCATATTGTTTTTCGTGAGAAACACTAAAAACCCCTTTTTCCCCGCAACGGCTGAACAGATCGAGCCCAAACTCTGCATGCACAATCGCATGCCCATGACGAACAAAACGTTCCCACATGATGATGTTGTACGTCGCATCGTTTAGGAGTTATGACGTTTTTAACTTTAAATCCTATCTCCTCCCTCATTTTTAGCTCACCTGGAATTAAGTGAGGAATTTAAACAGCTGTTCACCACCATCTCTTATCTTCCCCCATCCAAAACCTTGATCTGTTCTACCCCCGCTAATTTCACCCCAAATCCTCTTTTTTGAAATACCAACTTCTTTCCTGGAAGTCCTTGGTGTCCTTGTGTTTATACTTCTCCCACCCCCCCCCTTCCCACGCTGCCTCCCCCCCCCCCTTCCCACGCTGCCTCCCCCCAAGCCCTCTCCCTCCCACACATTCCCGATGTCCCTCACAAATGTTGTGTTTATGTGCTTCCCCTTCTCTCCCCATCTTGTCTACCGCTCCCCTTTTTATACACTTTGTTTGTTTGTCTGTTTGATTTGTTTGTGTGATAAATGTTAGCTCTTTCACGAGCCTCGATTATGTATACCAAAAAAAAAAAAAGTTTAGGGGAGCTAATGCGTTGGCGCATTGTCTGTCCGCCAGTCAGTCAGTCAGTCAGTCTGTATGTCCATCAGTCCGTCTGTCCGTAAACACTTGAAACTTCTTCTCCGAAACCGCTGATGGAATTGCGACCAAATTTGGCACAAATGATATTTGTTGTGTTGTGACTAAAGTGTCTTCACGGCATTAAAAAAATCGAGGTCTAAAGGGGTCTACCGGGGGTCAAAGTGGATCCAGGTTTGACCCCCCAAAACAGTAATTTCTTTTTTCCTCTGAAACTACACACACTATTTCGATGAAACTTTACCACAACCTTCAATCAACACCCGTGATGTACCAAAGTTTGTTCACGGCATTAAAAAAAAGATGCCCCTTTGGGGGTATACGGGGGAGTCAAAGTGGGTCCAGGTTTGATCCCCCCAAAATAGATATTTGCTTTCTTCTCTGAAACTACACACACAATTTGAATGAAACTTCACCACCATATGTGGGGATCACGTTTGTGAAGTTTCATGTTGGTCGGATAAGGTTCGTTTTTCTACCCAAGATGGCTGCCATACCACGTGACATATGACGTCCCATTTATTATAAAAACATTCTGCATGGGTGTCACTCCTTCCCTGAAAGTTTCGTCTGAATCGGACATATGGTTGCTGAGAAAAATTAGGTTTAGCCCGTACGGACGGACGGACGGAAGGACAACCCGAAAACATAATTGCTCCGGCTACCTCGTCGACCACTTTAGAGGGGGGGCGGGGTTGCCCCCCCCCCCAAAAAAATCGGTGTTTGCTTTCTTCTCAAAAACTACACACGCAATTCCGATGAAACTTGACCACAACTTTCATCACCTGTGATGTACCAACGTTTGTTCACGGCATTAAAAAAAAAAGCTGCCCCTTTGGTGAACTAGGGGGGGGGGGGGTTACCCCCAAAAATATGTATTTGCTTTTTCTCAGAAACTACACATGCAATTCTGATGAAACTTGACCACAACCTTAATCACCCATGTTGTACCAAAGTTTGTTCCTGGCATTTAAAAAATCGGGGTCTAAGGTGGTCTATGGGAGGGGGGGCTTGCCCCCCAAAATAGGTATTTGCTATTTTCTCAGAACCTACACACGCAATTTTGATGAAACTTCACCACAACTTTCAGCATCCGTGATGTACCAATGTTTGTTCAAGGCATTGGAAAAATTGGGGTCTGAGGAGGTAAACGGGGTGGTTGCCCCCCCAAATAGGTATTTTTTAGTTTGTTTGTTTAAAGTCTTATGATTATGTTAGTATGATTCTACATGCTGCCCCGTCTTCTAGCAACCATTGAAATTGGTTTAAAATACGTTCAGTCAGTGCAGTATACTGTTTAATCTTCCAGGTGAGCAGCAGGGGTATTGCCCCTATGTTTAATTCTCTCAAGTGTGCACCTCCCAGTGCGTACGTAATTAATAGATGATCCCATACACAGAGACACCCATCAGTGGACTGAATGTTTTGATTTTGGC
This sequence comes from Myxine glutinosa, assembly GCF_964187855.1. NCBI lineage: Eukaryota > Metazoa > Chordata > Myxini > Myxiniformes > Myxinidae > Myxine > Myxine glutinosa. Next base: position 23,763,579 of record NC_136268.1, on the reverse strand, counting down.
AGTGCAGTGTAAATACAGCATTTTGTTGTATGCTCCTAAAACTTCTGGTATGTTTGTGCTTAAGGTGTTATTGCAAATTATTTTGGTACCACAACTAAATAGCACCATGATCATGGTACGAGGTACTTACGTAAACACCAGTCAACCTGTAGCACTATATTGTACTTGCATTGACTTCCACATGTGTACCTGTACCTTACAGGCCTGTGAGCTGTGCAGCAACTGTCCTTGTGATGACGATGACACCAGCGAACATTGTGAATACTGCAAGGTGTGTTGGACTATTTCGCCTGATTCGGGTAAATGTTTGAATCCGAAACGCATTGCAAAGCCAAGGACACGCGTAACATCTTCTGTGTGCAGTCATGAGGCGTGTGCCAGTTTCCTGTTACAAAATGATTGTTAAATGTGATATCGTTGCGAGTTCCGAGGGCGTTTCGAGGTAGACGTGCACTTTTTATTACTCATCGTAAGGTACAAATGAGCTGATGAAACTTTATCTATAATCTCAGGGTGTGCCTCTAGTATACTTAAACACTTGACCCATCGATGTGGTAGAACCTTGGCGCCATCTGTGTATAAATCTTTGGGATAGCTATGGTCTATGAAACCTTTGGGATGGCTATCTTTGGCATCTTTGCAAATTTTGGCATTTTGGCATTTTGGCATTTTGGCATTTTTGGGATGGCAAATCTTTGGGATAGCTACGGTCTATGAAACTTTTGGGATGGCAAATCTTTGGAATGGCTATTGTCTATGAAACCTTTGAGATGGCTATCTTTGGCATCTTTGCAAATTTTGGCATTTTTGGGATGGCAAATCTTTGGGATGGCAAATCTTTGGGATGGCTATCTTTGGCATCTTTGCAAATTTTGGCATTTTGGCATTTTTGGGATGGCAAATCTTTGGGATGGCTATTGTCTATGAAACTTTTGAGATGCCTATCTTTGGCATCTTTGCAAATTTTGGCATTTTTGGGATGGCAAATCTTTGGGATGGCTATTGTCTATGAAACCTTTGGGATGGCTATCTTTGGCAACGTTGCAAATTTTGGCATTTTGGCATTTTTGGGATGGCAAATCTTTGGGATGGCTATTGTCTATGAAACCTTTGGGATGGCTATCTTTGGCATCTTTGCAAATTTTGGAATTTTGGCATTTTTGGGATGGCAAATCTTTGGGATGGCTATTGTCGATGAAATCTTTGGGATGGCTATCTTTGGCATCTTTGCAAATTTTGGCATTTTGGCATTTTTGGGATGGCAAATCTTTGGGATGGCTATTGTCTATGAAACCTTTGGGATGGCTATCTTTGGCATCTTTGCAAATTTGGGCATTTTGGCATTTTTGGGATGGCAAATCTTTGGGATGGCTATTGTCTATGAAACCTTTGGGGTGGCTATATTTGGCATCTTTGCAAATTTTGGCATTTTGGCATTTTTCGGATGGCAAATCTTTGGGATGGCTATTGTCTATGAAACTTTTGAGATGGCTATCTTTGGCATCTTTGCAAATTTTGGCATTTTTGGGATGGCAAATCTTTGGGATGGCTATTGTCTATGAAATCTTTGGGATGGCTATCTTTGGCATCTTTGCAAGTTTTGGCATTTTGGCATTTTTGGGATGGCAAATCTTTGGGATGGCTATTGTCTATGAAACCTTTGGGATGGCTATCTTTGGCATCTTTGCAAATTTTGGAAATTTGGCATTTTTGGGATGGCAAATCTTTGGGATGGCTATTGTCTATGAAATCTTTGGGATGGCTATCTTTGGCATCTTTGCAAATTTTGGCATTTTGGCATTTTTGGGATGGCAAATCTTTGGGATGGCTATTGTCTATGAAACCTTTGGGATGGCTATCTTTGGCATCTTTGCAAATTTGGGCATTTTGGCATTTTTGGGATGGCAAATCTTTGGGATGGCTATTGTCTATGAAACCTTTGGGATGGCTATCTTTGGCATCTTTGCAAATTTTGGCATTTTGGCATTTTTCGGATGGCAAATCTTTGGGATGGCTATTGTCTATGAAACTTTTGAGATGGCTATCTTTGGCATCTTTGCAAATTTTGGCAGTTTTGGGATGGCAAATCTTTGGGATGGCTATTGTCTATGAAACCTTTGGGATGGCTATCTTTGGCAACGTTGCAAATTTTGGCATTTTGGCATTTTTGGGATGGGAAATTTTTGGGATGGCTATTGTCTATGAAATCTTTGGGATGGCTATCTTTGGCATCTTTGCAAATTTTGGTATTTTGGCATTTTTGGGATGGCAAATCTTTGGGATAGCTATTGTCTATGAAACCTTTGGGATGGCTATCTTTGGCAACTTTGCAAATTTTGGCATTTTGGCATTTTTGGGATGGCAAATCTTTGGGATGGCTATTGTCTATGAAATCTTGGGATGGCTATCTTTGGCATCTTTGCAAATTTTGGCATTTTGGCATTTTTGGGATGGCAAATCTTTGGGATGGCTATTGTCTATGAAACCTTTGGGATGGCTATCTTTGGCATCTTTGCAAATTTTGGCATTTTTGCATTTTTGGGATGGCAAATCTTTGGGATGGCTATTGTCTATGAAACCTTTGGGATGGCTATCTTTGGCAACTTTGCAAATTTTAGCATTTTGGCATTTTTGGGATGGCAAATCTTTGGGATGGCTATTGTCTATGAAATCTTTGGGATGGCTATCTTTGCCATCTTTGCAAATTTTGCCATTTTTGGGATGGCAAATCTTTGGGATGGCTATTGTCTATGAAACCTTTGGGATGGCTATCTTTGGCATCTTTGCAAATTTTGGCATTTTGGCATTTTTGGGATGGCAAATCTTTGGGATGGCTATTGTCTATGAAATCTTTGGGATGGCTATCTTTGCAAATTTTGCCATTTTTGGGATGGCAAATCTTTGGGATGGCTATTGTCTATGAAACCTTTGGGATGGCTATCTTTGGCATCTTTGCAAATTTTGGCATTTTGGCATTTTTGGGATGGCAAATCTTTGGGATGGCTATTGTCTATGAAATCTTTGGGATGGCTATCTTTGCCATCTTTGCAAATTTTGCCATTTTGGGGATGGCAAATCTTTGGGATGGCTATTGTCTATGAAATCTTTGGGATGGCTATCTTTGACATCTTTGCAAATTTTGGCATTTTGGCATTTTTGGGATGGCAAATCTTTGGGATGGCTATTGTCTATGAAATTTTTGGGATGGCTATCTTTGGCTTCTTTGCAAATTTTGGCATTTTGGCATTTTTGGGATGGCAAATCTTTGGGATGGCTATTGTCTATGAAACTTTTGAGATGCCTATCTTTGGCATCTTTGCAAATTTTGGCATTTTGGCATTTTTGGGATGGCAAATCTTTGGGATAGCTATGGTCTATGAAACTTTTGGGATGGCAAATCTTTGGAATGGCTATTGTCTATGAAACCTTTGAGATGGCTATCTTTGGCATCTTTGCAAATTTTGGCATTTTTGGGATGGCAAATCTTTGGGATGGCAAATCTTTGGGATGGCTATCTTTGGCATCGATGCAAATTTTGGCATTTTGGCATTTTTGGGATGGCAAATCTTTGGGATGGCTATTGTCTATGAAACTTTTGAGATGGCTATCTTTGGCAACTTTGCAAATTTTGGCATTTTTGGGATGGCAAATCTTTGGGATGGCTATTGTCTATGAAACCTTTGGGATGGCTATCTTTGGCAACGTTGCAAATTTTGGCATTTTGGCATTTTTGGGATGGCAAATCTTTGGGATGGCTATTGTCTATGAAACCTTTGGGATGGCTATCTTTGGCATCTTTGCAAATTTTGGAATTTTGGCATTTTTGGGATGGCAAATCTTTGGGATGGCTATTGTCGATGAAATCTTTGGGATGGCTATCTTTGGCATCTTTGCAAATTTTGGCATTTTGGCATTTTTGGGATGGCAAATCTTTGGGATGGCTATTGTCTATGAAACCTTTGGGATGGCTATCTTTGGCATCTTTGCAAATTTGGGCATTTTGGCATTTTTGGGATGGCAAATCTTTGGGATGGCTATTGTCTATGAAACCTTTGGGATGGCTATCTTTGGCATCTTTGCAAATTTTGGCATTTTGGCATTTTTCGGATGGCAAATCTTTGGGATGGCTATTGTCTATGAAACTTTTGAGATGGCTATCTTTGGCATCTTTGCAAATTTTGGCATTTTTGGGATGGCAAATCTTTGGGATGGCTATTGTCTATGAAATCTTTGGGATGGCTATCTTTGGCATCTTTGCAAGTTTTGGCATTTTGGCATTTTTGGGATGGCAAATCTTTGGGATGGCTATTGTCTATGAAACCTTTGGGATGGCTATCTTTGGCATCTTTGCAAATTTTGGAATTTTGGCATTTTTGGGATGGCAAATCTTTGGGATGGCTATTGTCTATGAAATCTTTGGGATGGCTATCTTTGGCATCTTTGCAAATTTTGGCATTTTGGCATTTTTGGGATGGCAAATCTTTGGGATGGCTATTGTCTATGAAACCTTTGGGATGGCTATCTTTGGCATCTTTGCAAATTTGGGCATTTTGGCATTTTTGGGATGGCAAATCTTTGGGATGGCTATTGTCTATGAAACCTTTGGGATGGCTATCTTTGGCATCTTTGCAAATTTTGGCATTTTGGCATTTTTCGGATGGCAAATCTTTGGGATGGCTATTGTCTATGAAACTTTTGAGATGGCTATCTTTGGCATCTTTGCAAATTTTGGCATTTTTGGGATGGCAAATCTTTGGGATGGCTATTGTCTATGAAACCTTTGGGATGGCTATCTTTGGCAACGTTGCAAATTTTGGCATTTTGGCATTTTTGGGATGGGAAATCTTTGGGATGGCTATTGTCTATGAAATCTTTGGGATGGCTATCTTTGGCATCTTTGCAAATTTTGGTATTTTGGCATTTTTGGGATGGCAAATCTTTGGGATAGCTATTGTCTATGAAACCTTTGGGACGGCTATCTTTGGCAACTTTGCAAATTTTGGCATTTTGGCATTTTTGGGATGGCAAATCTTTGGGATGGCTATTGTCTATGAAATCTTGGGATGGCTATCTTTGGCATCTTTGCAAATTTTGGCATTTTGGCATTTTTGGGATGGCAAATCTTTGGGATGGCTATTGTCTATGAAACCTTTGGGATGGCTATCTTTGGCATCTTTGCAAATTTTGGCATTTTTGCATTTTTGGGATGGCTATTGTCTATGAAACCTTTGAGATGGCTATCTTTGGCATCTTTGCAAATTTGGGCATTTTGGCATTTTTGGGATGGCAAATCTTTGGGATGGCTATTGTCTATGAAATCTTTGGGATGGCTATCTTTGCCATCTTTGCAAATTTTGCCATTTTTGGGATGGGAAATCTTTGGGATGGCTATTGTCTATGAAACCTTTGGGATGGCTATCTTTGGCATCTTTGCAAATTTTGGCATTTTGGCATTTTTGGGATGGCAAATCTTTGGGATGGCTATTGTCTATGAAATCTTTCGGATGGCTATCTTTGACATCTTTGCAAATTTTGGCATTTTGGCATTTTTGGGATGGCAAATCTTTGGGATGGCTATTGTCTATGAAATCTTTGGGATGGCTATCTTTGGCTTCTTTGCAAATTTTGGCATTTTGGCATTTTTGGGATGGCAAATCTTTGGGATGGCTATTGTCTATGAAATCTTTGGGATGGCTATCTTTGGCATCTTTGCAAACTTTGGCATTTTGGCATTTTTGTGATGGCAAATCTTTGGGATGGCTATTGTCTATGAAACCTTTGGGATGGCTATCTTTGGCATCTTTGCAAATTTGGGCATTTTGGCATTTTTGGGATGGCAAATCTTTGGGATGGCTATTGTCTATGAAATCTTTGGGATGGCTATCTTTGGCATCTTTGCAAATTTTGGCATTTTGCCATCTTTTGGATGGCTATGGTCTATGGTCTATGATGGCTATCGTCTATGGTCTATGGTCTATGATGGCTATGGTCAAGTTAGTTGATGAAACTTTATCTATAATCTCAGGGTGAGCCTCTCGTATACCTAAACACTTGATCCATCGATGTGGTAGAACCTTGATGCCATCTGTGTGGTAGAACCTTGATGCCATCTGTGTGGTAGAACCTTGATGCCATCTGTGTAGACATCTTTGGGATGGCAAATCTTTGGGATGGCTGTGGTCTATGGTCTATGATGGCTATGGTCTATGGCTATGGTCAAGTTAGTTGATGAAACTTTATCTATAATCTCAGGGTGTGCCTCTCGTATACCTAAACACTTGATCCATCGATGTGGTAGGACCTTGATGCCATCTGTGTGGTAGAACCTTGATGCCATCTGTGTGGTAGAACCTTGATGCCATCTGTGTGGTAGAACCTTGATGCCATCTGTGTAGACATCTTTGGGATGGCTATGGGGCCATTTCAGGACTTGCTTTGCATCTTCATCATTTGTAAACTTCATGTCATCCAGATTTCTCTGAGTGGAACGAAGACATGAAAATCCCAACATAACAACTCTGGAGAGTGTGGGGGATGACTTAGAATCTCCCAGCCGATCCTCACAAGATGTGTTCACATGTGATGGCAGGGTAGTCTAACTGCACATATACTTGTCTCCGAGCTGCTTTTGAGTCTATGCCAAGCTCTAAACTGCTGTCCTGGTGTTTCACAGTCTGGGTGATTCATCAATGTGTGTGCCATCCCTCGGATGAACGTTAAACTGGATGTCCCCTCTGCCGGCATTAGTTTGTGAACGCTAAAGATCCCAAGATGATGAAGATTCATGAAGAGTAGGCGAGCTAGGCCATTACCCTAGCCAAATTCCTGCTATCGCTCGCAAGGGGGCACTGCATCTCGGGCCTTTTGGTATGTTTTTTTTTACCCGTCGTCAGCACACCGCTTTTTTTTTTGTTTGTTTTCTTTTATTTTATTTTTGTATACAGAATTGAGGCTCATGTAAGAACTAACACATTGAACATGAAAACATGCACAGATACATAAAACATGCAATGAAGGGAGCGGGAGACAAGAGGGGGAGGGAGAGGGAAGTACACAAGCAAAACAACAGAAGAGAACAGGGACGTCGGTAGGTCTGTGGGAAGGGGAGGGCTAGGGGAGGAAGGGGTACACAGTATATAGCAAATAAACACTTAAACACCCCAGGAAAGAAGTTGGGGATTCAAAGAGGATGATTTGGGGCGTTTTAATGGGGATAGAAAAGATCAAAGTTTTGGATGGGGGAAGATAAGAGATGGTGGTGAACAGCTGTTTTAAAGACCTCGAGGGAGGAGTGGGATTGAAGAGAGTGAGGGAGTTTGTTCCACAGGCGGGAGAAAAGAGGAATGAAAGAGTGAAGGTGAGCAGAGAGCCTAGATTTTGGAAGTTTCACCATAAGAGGGTTGCAGGCAGATCTTGTGCGACCTGTTGGAATATTTGGGGGACAGAGCACAGACAGAGCAGGGGGGGCAAGGTCGGAGAGGAGTCGGTAGAAGACGGAAAGACCACCAACCTGCCTGCGGTGAGTAAATGAAAGGCCCTCGGAGTTAGCTTCATCGCGGGAGATTCCAATGATTCTGAAAGCTTTTGTTTCAACCGCGTGAATTCGAGCTACGTGTGAGGCAGGAGCACCGGCCCAGAGTGGAGAGCAGTATTCCATTGAGCTGCGGATGAAAGCTTTGTAAGTGCTGAGGAGCTCAGGTGTGCCCAGAAAGGACTTTGCACGACGGAGGATGCCCAGTCGGCGACTGGCTTTGGAGGCCATGATGCCCAGTGATGACTTTTGGATGCCCAGTCAGCGCTTGCCTCACTTCATTGTTGTATCAAGCCACTGTAGTTCTGTACATTGATAGTATCCCCATGATGTTCAAGAAATTCCGCGATAATTAATCCATTCGGCTCCCAAAACACTATTGCCATAAGTTTCTGAATGATGGATGAACTTTGGATTTCATTGCCGGTGAGTGGTGGCGACCAAAAATGTCTCACCTCCATGTCGGCTCACTTTGACCGTGGTGTGAAATTATGGTCCTCAGTCTCATCACTTATCAAGAACTTCTTCAATAAATCATCATTCCCCCGGTATTGTTCCAGGAGCTCTGCTTCCAGGCCAAAGGACTGCCTTTTGATCACACGTGACGTCCTTTGGTACTCGCCTTGCTAATACCTAAACTTACGGCATTCTGGGTGGGAATGAATAATTTTTTCCACACTTCCAACACTCCCATCCAATTTTTTCCCGATTTGATGTACAGGAATCGGGCGATTCTCCAAAAATTAACTGCTCGATGCTCGATGTATTGAATATTTGATTGAACGGCAGCAGTTGATTGCAAAGTGAGAATGCTCAAGATTACTCACCAATTATTACTTGGGATTTTATTTTTCTTTATTTATTTATTTTAAACTTGCTGCACCATGTAAACACATAACTTGGGTGAAAGGTCACACATCAATGTGTTGTGCACACAGTCCTCCATGAATATCAGCTGTTTACATGTTCTCGTTCGCAAGGAATTTAATGATACACCTCTGTTCCACAGCACACATCTATATTTGTTTTACCCAGAATGCTTTGACAAACATCGATTTCACTATATCTGTAATAACATACTCAAGAGAGACAATATTCCACAAGATTTCAGCATTGCAATAACACTTTACGTTGCATAATTAAAAGCAATAACCGTCAATATTGAACCATTTACACAAACGTCATAATTAACTAACTTTGGGGCAGCCTTCTAGTGTCATAATGATGGTCTGTGACGTCAGTGATTGAGGATATGGTGCAGATGGTGCTTTCTCTCCCCACAGTACTGCTTCTTGTGCCACATTTGCCATTATGCCTGCGATGGACTGTGCCAGCCCGGTGAGTAATGGCACTACCGAAAATATCACACCTATTTCAGTAGCACAGAAATCACCACACCAACCTCAGCACCACCCACAACAGCAATAACTCCACACCACTGGAAATAGCACACACATTGTATGCAGCACTGCCCAGAATAGCACGCACCTTTTAGGCCTGCAGAATGGCACACCCTGCCTCAATGGAACTAAAAGAGGACAACCGCTTAAGCGCCACGTAATGGAGTACACCATGCTCAGAACACCTAAAATTTCCACACCTGTGCCCAAGTCCATGTGATTTTGTCTCACGAGGCCTGTGGGATGATTTTAATGCACATGATTATCAGGTTAGAGTGGTTACAGGGATGGAGCACCAGGAGTGGGTGGCACCTCCAGTGAAGGAGGCGAACCCCCTCTAGGGATCTTCAATACAGGGTCAAGAAGGCCTGAAACTATAGTAGGTGAATTTAAAATATGTGGAGGAACGACAATCAGGAACAAACAATTTATTGATGAAAATTGTACATTTTAATGACCATTGTATGAGTTGATCATAACAACAGCTATTTCAATAAAATTAAGCACACAGCAACTCCAAATCTCCAAAAGATCTTATAAAATAATGGATTCCTATATTACTCCACAAATACGAGTACATGGATATGAAAAACCTGCAGAACGAGACCAAAGCTTCCTGGTTACCTTAGCAACCCAAGCAAACACTGAAAATGTTTCAACGTGCATTTATTTGAAAGCTTCCTCATTATATGAGACAATATTGTGGATTTTTCACGAAAACAGAAAGACGAGTCAACTGGAATACACATACAGACACACACACGCAGTCACACAATATAGTCACACAGTCACACACATACACAGTCACACACATACACAGTCACACACACACACACACACACACATGCATGCACACACACAGTCACACAATACACAGTCACACAATAGACAGTCACACACATACACACACAACACACACACAAACAAAAACACACACACATGCACACACACACAGTCACACACATACACAGTCACACACACACATACATGCATGCACGCATACACACACACACACAGTTACACATACACACACACACACACCCACAAACACACACAGTCACACACATACACATGCACTCATACAAACACACACAATCAAACACACACACACACACACACACAATCTCGTTTTTTCATTTCTGTTCCTCACAATTCTATCTCTCTTTTATTCACACACACACACACACACACACACACACACACACACACACACACACACACACACACACACACTTAATTAATTGTACAGTATCGGTTGTTCCTAAACTTAAATATAAATAATTTAAAGGATTGTTGTAAATGATGTTAATTTCACAACATCCCATATTCAACTTTATTTAAATTGCAAACCTCAAACATAGTTTCTCCACCTAAAGCAAGAACCTTAACCCGTAAGCAATTGACTAGTTTCCCGACTGCATGGATCATCAGCTGGGCACCGTTCTTCCTCGAGGTTTCGATCCTTTCAGCCCAGGAGCTCTCCAGACGGCGGATCCACAACCTCGATCATGGATCCACATCAATAGATGGTACATCAGTAGATCCACAACCTCGATCATGGATCCACATCAATAGATGGTATATCAGTAGATCCACAACCTCGATCATGGATCCACATCAATAGATGGTACATCATTAGATCCACAACCTCGATCATGGATCCACATCAATAGATGGTACATCAGTAGATCCACAACCTCGATCATGGATCCACATCAATAGATGGTACATCATTAGATCCACAACCTCGATCATGGATCCACATCAATAGATGGTACATCATTAGATCCACAACCTCGATCATGGATCCACATCAATAGATGGTACATCAGTGGATCCACAACCTCGATCATGGATCCACATCAATAGATGGTCAATCAGTAGATCCACAACCTCGATCATGGATCCACATCAATAGATGGTATATCAGTAGATCCACAACCTCGATCATGGATCCACATCAATAGATGGTCAATCAGTAGATCCACAACCTCGATCATGGATCCACATCAATAGATGGTACATCAGTAGATCCACAACCTCGATCATGGATCCACATCAATAGATGGTCAATCAGTAGATCCACAACCTCGATCATGGATCCACATCAATAGATGGTCAATCAGTAGATCCACAACCTCGATCATGGATCCACATCAATAGATGGTATATCAGTAGATCCACAACCTCGATCATGGATCCACATCAATAGATGGTATATCAGTAGATCCACAACCTCGATCATGGATCCACATCAATAGATGGTACATCAGTAGATCCACAACCTCGATCATGGATCCACATCAATAGATGGTCAATCAGTAGATCCACAACCTCGATCATGGATCCACATCAATAGATGGTCAATCAGTAGATCCACAACCTCGATCATGGATCCACATCAATAGATGGTCAATCAGTAGATCCACAACCTCGATCATGGATCCACATCAATAGATGGTCAATCAGTAGATCCACAACCTCGATCATGGATCCACATCAATAGATGGTACATCAGTAGATCCACAACCTCGATCATGGATCCACATCAATAGATGGTCAATCAGTAGATCCACAACCTCGATCATGGATCCACATCAATAGATGGTCAATCAGTAGATCCACAACCTCAGTTGCGTCCAGGCAGTCAGTCAACCCATCAATGCAACATCACTTATTCCAACTTTACTCGCAATGGGATTTAATGTGTTATCAAATATTTATAACTTTCCTTACACACTTGATAATATGATCATATCATTAAATCATGCACATCTTACCTTAAATACATCAATCTACCAACCAGCATGACCACACCACCTACCTTTCTATCAAACTGCACACACACACACACACACACACACACACACACACACACACACACACACACACACAGTCACAGGAATATCATGCATTTTGCTGAAAGATCACCAAATGAGTAAAAACGCCAACGTACTCGACAGATTTTGCACAATGAAGTCTGTGTCGGGCACTTACAAACATGGAAAGAGGTGTATTAGCAACGTGGCTGGAAGTGTATTAGCAACACTCGCTGTTTAATATACACAAACTGTGTTTTTCTTGTCCCGTTGCCATGTACACATGACCGCTGAATGCCTGTCCATATGTCTTTCTAGGATCTTACATCGATGAATTCAGCGGAACACTCTCCCAGTAAGTAAATCACCAACTTGAGTAACAATGTGACGTGGTGGGTTCACCCTCTCGGTCTTTTAAAGGGGGTAACAGTGGGTGGTTGGTGATTTGCAACTCGAAGAAGACACCGACTGAGGACGTTGAACAAAGTCGTGTAAAGGGGGCTTGTTTAGGGGTAGCGGGGGGACCTGCTCTCCATTACAGACTCTCGTCATCGAGTGATCGAGCGACTTTACTTCCTATTGTTATACCATGGATCACCCAAAAAGTAGATTTTGATCCAGCGTTTTGAAAACTCATAAATAATAATAATTATACACAATGACATAACCATTTGGTGTATCATTGCCAATTGTGATGTCACGGTCCCCCAGCCCCCCATCTCTCCTCTTTGTCTGCAATGTGCAACATCTCTTCCGTCAGCTCCCCCAAACAGTTAAAGGTCTGAACCCTTCATACTGATTATTCAAAAATGGTTGATTTCCTGAGATATCCAGGATCATGGAGGAACAAGGTGATGGAGGGTAACAGGCAACACACCGACGGTGCGGTATAATGAGAGTAGGACAACACGCGGACGCAACAAGTGGATGAACAAACAGGAGAGGAAGGAGGAGGGAAGGAAACATAGCAACCTGGAAATACATAGAGAAAGGTAGGGGGAGTTATTGAGGATAGAACAGATCATTAATGGGGATGGAAGTTCACCTGATGTGGTGGTGTGCTACTCTCGAGATGAAGACCCGGAAGGAAGGATGGTAATTTGGGAGTTTCAGGAGGAGTTGCTGGAGGAATGCGTGCAAAATGAAAAATGAAGAAAATGCGGATGGACAGAGGGGATAAGGGACAAAACCTAAAAACAGGAGGTGAGGATAGAAAAAAGGCCACTAGACTGTGTACAATGAGAGAGAGAGAGGGAGAGCAGTAAGTAAGCCATGCACTTATATTTCTTTGTGGATGATGCTGATGATGTTGAAAGATTTGGATTCCACAGCATCCAGGAAATGGGGCACCAGACCATATGGGAGACCATTACTCCATATGGGAGACCATCACTCCATTACTCCATATGGGAGACCATTACTCCATATGGGAGACCATTACTCCATATGGGAGACCATTACTCCATTACTCCATATGGGAGACCATTACTCCATATGGGAGACCATTACTCCATATGGGAGACCATTACTCCATATGGGAGACCATCACTCCATTACTCCATATGGGAGACCATCACTCCATTACTCCATATGGGAGACCATGACTCCATTACTCCATATGGGAGACCATCACTCCATTACTCCATATGGGAGACCATTACTCCATTACTCCATATGGGAGACCATTACTCCATTACTCCATATGGGAGACCATTACTCCATTACTCCATATGGGAGACCATTACTCCATATGGGAGACCATTACTCCATATGGGAGACCATCACTCCATTACTCCATATGGGAGACCATCACTCCATTACTCCATATGGGAGACCATGACTCCATTACTCCATATGGGAGACCATCACTCCATTACTCCATATGGGAGACCATTACTCCATTACTCCATATGGGAGACCATTACTCCATTACTCTATATGGGAGACCATTACTTGTAGGTTGTGAGAAGTTAATATTTACCAAAGAAGTATTTGCCACGATAGAGGATTCCCAGTCTTACCTGGCCTCGGACACCATCTTTTATATATGGCCTGCCTAGCACGAAAGGCCATGGTTGATGATGAGGCCGAGAAGTTCAAGAGACTGAACCGCTTGCAGTTTCAGTGGCTGACCGTGGCAAGAGATATAGGTGGGTTTTTGATGACTTGCGATGCGACGGGGTGACACTGATCGTGACATCCGACAGGATTGAAAACGTATTCCAAGAGTTAGGCCAGAATCTCACTATTTTGAGATCAGCAATGAGGGAAGCCACCGTCTGTGGGATGTGGAGTTGTACGGTACAGTATAATGCGGAGTCATTTGCGAAGATTAAGGTATTGTTTTCCAGACCATCGCAGATATCATTGATGTATACTGATTACTTGGAACAGGACTGAGCCCAAGATGCTGCCTTGGTGCACTACAGCCTCCCTCTCTGGCAGAGTAGCTATTATGAGGTCAATAGTTATACGCTTCTTCCTCTTCTTCTTCTTCTATTTCTTCTCTTTTGTTGGTTGTTGTTGTTGGAGTGATAAACCTATGCTTGAGTGCATGGCATCATAAGCCAAGATCCCTGGTTGCATGAAACCTAGAATTCATTGCGCTCTGACACGTGTGCTTGGTTTGTGCACACAGGAGCGTCGTTGCCATCTTCCAGAGCGTGATGCCATCGTGAGTCGGGCGGAGAGTCGGAGCAGCGTTTCCAATCCGCACTTTGTGCACCAAATGCCAAATAATCGTTTGGCATCATAACAAAAATATGGAATGCCTTTGATGATGTCATTGTATGAATAATTTTGGGCTGTGCGGTGAAAAGATCTTCGTTGGATAATTTATTTTCCACTGCAATTTGCATATCTTCAATTTGGGGGTGATGGGGTTTGTAAAGTTTTGATTCGCACTTTCATCAATCTTCTATTTAATCCTCTTGGGGACGTTTTGGCTTTTTACTTTGGAATGTCCTTGACGGAATGACGTCATAATTGCAGGAAATATTTCTCAGATTTGCGACTCACATATGCACTAATGTTGGTTTAAAAAAAAAAAAAGGAAAATCCACAATCTGAAATGTCAGTAATAACAATACAGAGTTAAAGCAGAATGTCAGCGTTGTCTGCTTAATACATCCTTAGGACTCATGTTACCTGTCCAACAAAACAAAATGATGCACAGGTATCCTATCACACTTAACCTCTGAACGGTCCAGTCTGGGGGCGATTCCCGTCCCGACCATACACCGTTGGATTGGTGCTTTGCAGGTGCGGTATTGCATCATAGTGTGTGACATCCCTCAGGTGGAAATTAAGCCGGCTGTCCTGTCTGATAATATTGTCGCGTGATTCCCCTCGGTGAAGACCGGGAAATCACTGATAGCAAATTGAGCGTTAATTTGAGGCGTTCGGTTCAATAGCGGATTTTATATCTACACGTGGTGGGATGAAAGAAGAAGAAGAGGCTGGAAGCTTTTACCTGGATGGCCTCATTGATGTCTTCACCCTGCGAAAAGTAACTCAAACGGGAACAGGTTAAAATGTACAGGGAAAAATAATACAAGGCTTTATTGCCACGGATGCCAATAATACAAAATAAAACGCGTGATAATTAATGTCCTAAATTGGGACGTCTCCACACCAGACACAGGACGGATAAATAAAAATAACAGGGTGTGTGTGTGGGGGGGGGGGGGGTGGGGGGGGGGGAGGGAGGGGCTTAGCTCAACCACTCAGGGTCCCGTCGGCGTTGGTACGTCCGTCGCTCGCATGGAGAACACAACTCTTAGTGCTCGCTCAACCGTCTTCCACCAGAGTCCGGAACCAAGAGGAGAGAGTCGATGGCAGAGGAAAGCGTGAGGGGCAAGCGGGAGAGAAGGCAAGAGAGCAAGTCCAGGGCAAGAGGGAAAAATGTCCGTCAGAGCATTCTTTTATCGACCAAGTCCTGACATCATCAGTCCTTTTCACTAACCCACGCAGGCCACCCGCACTTCACCCAGTTCTCCACCAATGGCCGCGTCGCTTCTCTCTCATGCCATTGGTCGGTGGCCAATCAGTGCGTCGCTTCCTTCCACCAATCAGCGGGTTGCTTCTTGCTAGCTGCCCCTGGCCAATCACAAGTCCTTCCTTACTTTGGCCTTTCTTTAGTCAACTCCCGCCCAATAGAGAGTCCTTCTGGGCGTGGCTCTCGGCCTGCCTGAACAATGTTTTTTCGCCATGTTGGCACAATACGTGGGCGCTTCCTGCCTGCACTTCTGGTGAGTTTTATTTGGGGGGGAATTTAAGTAGTGTGTGTGGTGCTTTTGGGCTTGCCTAGTGTCTATGTGCATTGCCATACGGGACGAAGGATAAATCACAAGGTCTCACGAACAGGGGAATTAGCATAATCCCTACGATAACAAGCATTCTGAGTATTGCGCTGCAATACATGTCCCCTACCGGCAGTCTGTCGTCCGGAAAACTGTTGGGGAAATTACCAAGGGTTATTTACTCACAGGTTCTGAATCTTTCCCAATCGCTAATTACCTCAGGACAGGCTCACCTGTGATTCGCACTCGGGACTTCGATTTATACACCTTGCAGACAGGTCAGCAGAAGCACGAGAAAATAAGTTGTTGATAAAGAACCTTTCGAGTCGCTAAATATCAGTAATTTATTATATTTTCCGGTTCACGATCAATGATCGATGTGTATATATATGTTGCTCGGCTTGGCTCTGCCCCTCCCGAAAGCGTGCGCTGTGTCGTGCTGTTGACGTTCGCAGACGAGGCTGAGGGCGCTCGGTGCGGCTTGAGGAGAACTCTGGAATAAACAAGAGATATCCTTTTTTAAAATATTTTCGTTTAATTAACGATATCTGCCAAACCACGTGCCCTATCGCAAATTCCAAAAGGACATTTTAGTAGACTGACATGCAGAACAGATCTGTGAAGTTTCCCCTTGATTGGATCAAAAATGAGGGAGGAGCTCGGTTTTAAAGTTCCATGCTTAAAAACGTCATAACTCTGAAACCATGTGATGCATGACGTCATGCTCCATGACTTTTTTGTTCGTCATGGGTATGCGATTCTGCCTGCAAAGTTTGGCCTCGATCTGTTCAGCCGTTGCAGAGAAAAAGGGGTTTTCGTGTTTTCACGAAAAACAATATGGCGGCCGAACAACGTGACCTGTGACGTCATAATTACCATTAAAATATTCTACAGACCGAGTCCCCCCTACGGTGAAAATTTGATCTCAATCGGTCCTATTATTGCGGAGAAAATCTTTTTTTAAAGGAAATTAAAACTTAAAATTGCACTGAGTTAAGGATCATCAGAATTCCCAAAGTTCAAAGTGCCATAACTTTGTTTAAAATGATCGAAACGTCGTGAAGTACGAACTTGACCTGTAACTTATGACCATGTGCCAAGTTTGAAATCATTAGCTTTAAGCGTTTGGAAAAAAAAGTCTGGAAAACTGCTCTTTGCGTGATGGACTGACGGACTGACGGACGGAGGGACGGAGGGACGGAGTGCAAACCTATAGTCCCCTCCGGTGTGCACCGGTAGGGGAATAATTAGCACAAGGCCATCCTCGTATGACCACAAATATACAAGCTTAATCCGACATCCGGGCTGAACAGGTTCGTGACTTATGTACATCGAAATGGTTCTTCCTACCCCCGATCATCGGAGCATCTACCTATGCAGATCTACCTGAATCTATATATTACTCTACCCCAAAATTCATAACACAATTGGTCCAATAATAGAATCCCTCATAATCCCTCAAATAGTAATTTAAATAAATTCATAATCCCTCAGGTGGAAGTTAAGCCGGCTGTCCTGTCTGATAATAGGAATTGGTGGACGTTAAAGGAACACGATCATGAAATTTTTTGAAGAGATATGTTTTAGACTTAGAGAATGATAACCCTGACTCATTAGCACAAAAATAATTTTGGTGAGAATAATTAGCTGGATAATCGTGTTTTAAAATCGGACTATCTTCACTTCCATTATGCAAATGAGCTACTTCCGTCAGTTCGCGTGCCGTCACCGCGTCTACTCATTCATGGACATGTTCGTCTGCGTTTCATCACAAGTTATTCTGGCGTTCAAGATGCCGATGTGCCAAGCTTTTAACTGTTGAAATCAACGATAAATTTGTCCACGGAACTCAGAAGTTGTTGTTTTGCATCAAGACCCACCAAAAGATCATTAACGATCATGTGCTTTGTGGTTGAAAAACCGAGGAACAACCAAATTCAACATCAAAACGTATTGTTATGAATTTTGGGGTAGAGTGATATATAGTCAGGTAGGTCTGTTTAGGTAGTGTGCTCCAATTATCGTGATAGGGAACCCCACATGTAATAAGTTTGTTTAGGCGGTTTGTTGGCGTAAGTGTATATTTGTGGTCATACGAGGATGGCCTTGTGCTAACTAGAGTATGGATTATGTTAATTCCCCTGTTCGTGAGACCTGGTGATTTATCCTTCGCCCCGTATGGCAACGCACTGGACACATAGAGCAGGAAAGGCCCATTAGAAACACACACACATACTAATTAAATTCCCCACCCCCCCCCCCCCCCAAAAAAAATAAAGCTCACCGGTGGTGCAGGCAGGAAGCGCTCACGCATTGCGCCAACATGGCGATAAAACA
Organism: Myxine glutinosa; assembly: GCF_964187855.1. NCBI lineage: Eukaryota > Metazoa > Chordata > Myxini > Myxiniformes > Myxinidae > Myxine > Myxine glutinosa. The sequence goes on along the minus strand of NC_136268.1, from coordinate 23,745,191 downwards.
TTGTGCAGGCTGGCTGAGGCCATGCCCACCTCGTGACGGATTGGTCGAGGGTGTTTGATGGGGAGATCGACCAACGAGAAGGCCAGGGTAAGGAGGGACTCGTGATTGGTCAAGGCCAAGAAGCTGGCCACTGATTGGTGGAAGGAAGGCCGCGGAGGAAGCGGAGCGCCGATTGGCCAGGTACCACCAATGAGTCAGGGGCAAGTAAGAAGCGGCACGCTGATTGGTGGAGAGGACAACTGACGTCACGAGATGGCCAATAAAAGAACTGGCTGGCCGGCATTTTCCCCTTCTCGTTTTGGATCCCTTCGTGCCCAGACCTCTTCCCTCTGCTGCCTCTTGGATTCCTTTGCCCTCGACCTCTTGCTCCTCTCGCCCACCTCTGCCCTCGACTCTTGCTTCTGGTGCCTGCGTGCGAGTGTGTGCTGACGAGAGTATGAGTGCTGTGGCGTGAGACGGACCGTGCAGCGAGGCCTGTTTTCGCACCAACGTCGGGTGGTTTTCCCGCCAACCGGAGCCGCGTCGGGACTGTGCGCTTAGGGCCTGACGATCCCTGACACACCAGCCGAGTTGAGCTAAGTCCCCACAATAAAACACACAATGTTTCTTTTCATTTAAATGATCCCTTCATCCATGTGCAAGTCTGGTGTGTGGGATTCCAAATTAGGTTTTAGTTTTATCGTCGCATTTTTCTTGTCCCAGCATTCCGTTAGAATAAATCTTTTTATTATTTTCTTTGTACATTTTAAACCCGTTCCCGCTTGAGTTAATTTGCACAGGATTGAAGGCTGCCGTCGGGATCCGTAAGGTAAGTGAATTTCAGCATCCTCATCCTCCTCTTCCTTACCCCTCCCCCCTCCCTCCCCGCGTGCATGAACTCTGCCATATTTGAACTGAATGCCTTCGGAGTTAAAGCTTGCTCGGCTAATCTGTTTCCTGGTAAAGAGTTTAATCGCCAGGAACACGACAGTATGTTCATTCAAAATATCGTGTTGTTTCCAAAGACCACTTCAAATCGTCAGTGTTCATATTTGATCAATAGGATCACGACCTGGGAAACAAGCCTCGGAAATTGCTGAAACATGACGCCGTACCAACACTTACCGGGAGAGAGGTACGTGTTAATTTGAAGCCTTGCCCAGCCAGACCCATGTGATCCAACCTCAGAGCTAGTCCTCAAGTAGTTAACTACTGTATATTACTAGAATACTGGCAGACCCTACCTGATGCTTCACTGACAGACCAATTAGTCGTCCTATTTAACAAAAATTGCTCAATTGGTTCACTGCATCTGTACTGAGTCCGTACATCATGATAAACTCAACCAGCATAAGGAATATTTCATCAGTTTATGAAGTTCCCTCAGGTCTATTTATTGGTCGGTGGCTCATTGGGGCTTTGTTTATCATAGCCCCTAGGGCAGTTTCAATTCTTGTAAGATTGCCGGTCGATCTTGCAGGAGCGAGCCAGAGATCCTTCACTGCACAGTCTTCCATATAAATGTTTTTGTTCTGCACAAACTGACCCGCAGCATGGCGGCAGCTGACGCATCCTGCAGTTCACCAGCATCTCCGATCATCTCCAATTCAAAACCATGATCTAGATCCAAATCATGATCCAAATACACCGTCTTACCTACCCTCGTTGACCCCTCCCCTTTCCCCCCACTCACCCCAATTCCACCTCCTTTCAATTTTCTAATTTTCCCTCCATGGAGTTTCCTTCTGTATCCATCTTGTTTACCCCATGTATTCGTATTTTGCTTCCTGTTTTTATCTGTTACTTCCTGACGCTTCAGTGTAGCCTACTAGCTCTTCCACGAGCCTCGACTATGTATAAACAAGAATGACCGCACTGTGGTCACAACCTCCGCCAAAATCCTGGAAACGGACTGATTGGGAAACACACATTTAATGCGCAATTAAAAACTTAACTCAACACCTCTTATCCATGTCACCTCCCCACGGTTATATCAGAACGAGCTGATTCATCGCATGGTACGGATTGTTTAACCCCAATATGTGGCCTTTAAAAAAATTACATAACGCTATTTGTTCAGCAATTTGCGAAACATAATGATTGATTACCATGTGTTCTGACAGGCTTGATTGAATGAATGAATGAATGATCGTTTGAAGGCCATTTTCCCTGCTGGAGCAGGGGTTAGCCTTGCGGGCCCCATGACAAGCATGGTTCCCTGTTTATCTGTTAAACTCAACCAGCATAAGGTTGAGTTTATTGCCTGTTTATTGCCAAAACATTGCCTGTTTGAGGCAATGTTTTTATGGCCGGATGCCCTTCCTGACGCCAACCCTTGGTCGCCTCTTACGACCTCTTACGGTCGCTTGATTGAACCTTACTATTTATTATTCGACATGATTCGATTCTTCGAGGTCCCTCATCGTGAATAAGACTCGACCCAAACAAAGCCAATGGTAATCTGACGCAACAAACCCGGGCAGCGTATAATCAGCAGAGGCCTGAGGCCTATTGTGTTCGGCCTGCCATAAAACCAAGATGGCGGCCATATAATATCGTTTCTGGTGCTATGGTGGGTGGAGTCAAGCTACAGATGTGGGTGTGGTCCGGCAGCCGTCCGGCCACTGAGAGCCCAGTTCAAAAATCGACCCCCAACAGCAACAGCAACATGAAGCTCTCTCTCTCTGATAAACCTGCAACATGTTGCAGAAATAAGAATAGTGATTGAAACCGGCTCTTTATTTAAAAGTTTGTAGCTGTAGTAATTTTTAGTGTAAATATGGAAAAAAAGGTTAAAATAATTGGAGGCAGAAGAAGTGGGTGTTGGCGTTGCCCAGCAACCAGTTAGATTGAAAGCTCCATTGTCTTGGGTCACGTGACGCTGCACAGACCGACTCTTATTTATGGATATCTCCATTTCTGGACATTGTCCAATGGTTTTGTAACTTTTCCTGAAATCTTGGTTTCCAGTTACATCAGTAGGAAACATTTCAGCTTTCTATCCGATATAGAAAGTACTAAACATTTATATCAGTGAGTGAGTACAAAGAGTTTTATATATTAAATACTGTATAATTTGTGTGCACATCCCCATACTATCCCATAGTAATTGTATTCATTATCATCGGACAACATTGTCTATCTTGAAGACTCAAAGCCACGTCATGTGTCTGATTCAGAGGCCGGCGATGGTCCGTCCACCCACGATCACTGTAATTAAATAACAGCTTGCTCAATACAGGATTTCCTGCCTAAGGAATTCCCACAATAGCCGTTTTCCTTTTGGAATCGAGTCATTTATTCCTGAGAAGTCCAAGTTGTTGCGGAATCGTGAAAGCGTTTATCTTCATGGAGCGAGCTGGTCTGCAGCGGAAACACCTTTGATTTCGCACAAGAGCTCCATCCTGTTTCCTGGAGCATCCCGCGGCCTGTCTGATGTATGAAATCAAAACACAAAAAGTGCCTCTTTAAACGGTCCATCAAAGCGGATCACTCGTCCTGATAAGGACCAGCCTCTCCATGGATCAAACGACAAGGAGCAACTCTTTGAAGTGGCACAATTTGAGTATTTTGAGTGGAGCTTCAAGGGAAGGGTACACAACACCGCCTGCTTCTCAGTTCCTCCACAATCTACACGACTACACCCTTCCCTTCCTCTTCAAGCTCCTCCTCCTCCAATTCCTACCATATATGCCCCTCCCCCTACCTGGGGCTCTCAAATCTCAACCAATTATAGGACAGTATTATAATGTCCGATGGACGTTCTAACAGTGTTGGTTGCATTTCGTGGTCGTTCACACGCAACGTGCGAACCATGTGACCAATTTGTGTGGATACCTGCTGCCCACACGCAAACTATAAGCACACTCTGGGGGTAGCAAGCGGTGTCACCTGGCGTCAAGAAAGCTCCAAGAACACCAGACCACTTGCAAACTTGTAAACAGTCCAGGTAGGAACTTGCAAATATTTGTTCAGGGTGTCGGCGATAACTCACCTACTAACTGTTCCTGAAGGTCACCGTGGAATCTTTAACGTTCACCCACTACTGCTGGCATACAGGACAGCCGGCGAAACGTCCAAATACACCGTCTTACCTATGAAGCACTTATTTGACAGCTTATAGAACCCAGCTCGGCTACACAGCTCACAGGTAACTACCTCTGTACCATCCCGTGGTACTACAAAGCAAATTGAGTGGGTGAGAACGCTCAGACAACTGGAATGACAAACTGTACGGTACAAGAGCTCGAATTCACGTGGTTGAATCCAAAGCTTTCAGAATCATTGTAATCTCCCACGATGAAGCTAACTTGGAGGGCCTTTCACTTACTCACCGCAGGCAGGTTGGTGGTCTTTCTGTCTTCTACAGACTCCTCTCCGACCTTGCTCCCCCAGCTCTCTCTGGGCTCTGTCCCCCAAATATTCCTGCAGGTCGCACAAGATCTGCCAGCAACCCTCTGATGGTTAAACTGCCGAAATCTCGGCTCTCTGCTCACCTTCACTCTTTCATTCCTCTTTTCTCCCGCCTGTGGAACAAACTCCCACACTCCCTTCAATCCCTCTCCTCCCTCCAGGTCTTTAAAACAGCTGTTCACCACCATCTCTTATCTTCCCCCATCCATAACCTTGATCTTTTCTACCCCCACTAATTCACCCCAGATCCACCTTGTTTGAAAATCCAACTTATTTCCTGGAAATCCTGGCAGTGTCCATATGTTTATACCTCTCCCACCCCCCCCCCTTCACATGCCTCCCCCCCTTCACATGCCTCCCCCCCTTCACATGCCTCCCCCCCAAAGCCCTCTCCCTCCCACAGATCTCTCGATGTCTCCATGTCTCTCGGTCCCTGCTCTCAAATGTTGTGTTTGTGTCCTTCCCCCTCTCTCCCCATCTTGTCTACCGCTCCCGATGTTATTTGTTTTATGTGTCTGTTTGTCTTTCTGTGTGATTAATGTTCGCTCTTTCACGAGCCTCGATCTTGTATACAAAAAAATAAAAATAAAAATAAAAAATAAAAATAAAAAAAATCCAAAACCTTGATCTTTTCTACCCCTGTTAATTTCGCCCCAGATCCACTTTTTTGAAATACCAACTTCTTTCCTGAAATTCCTAGAAGTGTTCATTTGCTTTATTACTTTATTTATTCATTTGAAGTACCCTTCCCTCCTCCCCCTGCCCTCCCTCCTCCCCCTGCCCTCCCCTCTCCCCCAGCCCTCCCCCCTCCCCCAGCCCTCCCCCCTCCCCCAGCCCTCCCTCTTCCACAGATCTACCGACGTCTCTGTTATCTTCTGTTGTTGTGTTTGTGTACTTCCCTTTCCCTCCCCCTCTTGTCTCCCACTCCCTTCATTGTATGTTTTATGTGTCTGTGCATGTTTTCATGTTCAATGTGTTATCTCTTACACGAGCCTCGATTCTGTATACAAAAAAAAAAAGACGACTGTGTGCGTGCAATGGCGTACCGGGGGTCGCCAGGTGTCGCCCTATGCCCACCAGCGTGGGTACAAATGATACATTGAGCGTGAACACAAGCCAACCTACACCTGCCTCCGCGACGCTTTGCCCTGTACACACCTGATATATACGTGGGATATTTTACCATCGTACTCAGGACCGCTGGCCCAGCATTTGTCAAGAGATGCTGCGTACTCCGCGATGCACCACCCTCTGCTGGCACTGCACCAGACTGTCGTTTGAGCCGGATCCGATTCCTGGTAAGTACACCAGGTAATGAGATGATATCCTGCCGCCTTACTAGATGAACTATAATATAAGACCCGTCGCTTCACCGAAGGGAATACCAACCTTATAGATAGAAATAGATTTACCTATGCACGTGAGAGGAATGGTTGAGGTCACGTGCGCCTTCCCCTCCGTGAGAACCATGTGACATCAGCCCGCCACATCTCAGGTGTCGAGAATATAGTGCAGAGGGGAAGAGGGAAATTGTACCATTTTTGCTTACGTAATAAATAGATGTTATTGTGGAGCTATGCTCTCACGATAAAGCCGGACAAAATGGACGACACCAGGAACGAAGTTTCACTGAGCTATTTATTCTAGCTCAACTCGAAAGAACTCAAAAGCACTGAAAAGCCCGTTAACACGGGTGGCAATTTATATCAAAAGTTCACCACACAAAAGCCACGCCTCTCAGGTGGGGCGTGGTATGCAAATAAGTCAGCCACGCCTCTCAACGGGGCGTGGTATGCAAATCGAGAGTCCGCCCGGGCAAGGCAAGTCGAGTCCGGGCAAGTACCCGCCCGCCGGTTACGTCATCGGCCGGTGCAAGGTGATTGTGTCATGCTTCTGGTAACCGCTACATGCACCCCCCCAGAATTAACTTGCACCGGGAGAGTCAGTTTGAGGGGGGTCTTGATGACCCGGCCGAAACGACCCCTGGCGATTCGTGTGGGGGTGGTAGGTGGCGTGGCGGTGGATGGTCGGGCGGGGGGCTTGGTTGACGCGGGACGGCCCCGTCGTGGAGGAAGGGCCAACCGTGGAGGTTGGTCGAGGTCCAAATGGGCCGGCTTGAGGTGGTCCACGGAGATGCGGTCCGGTTTTCCGCCGATGTCAATGATGAACAACACTTGTCGTCCCTCTTCAGGACCTGGAAAGGTCCATCGTACGGCGGCCGGAGCGGTCCCCGGTGTGCGTCGTTCCGGATAAAAACGTACTCCGCAGTGCGAAGTACTGGGGGGACGTGGGGTTGGGGGCAGCCATGGTGGGCATGGGGGCAAATCTCCTGGCGGCCTCCTGGAGGACCGAGCGTTGGCGAGCCGCGGACCAGGGGCCGGTGGCGTCAGGGATGAACTCGCCCGGCACGCGCAGTGGCTGGCCGTAGACCAGCTCGGCGGTGGAAGCCTGGAGGTCCTCTTTAGGGGCAGTTCGGAGGCCCAATAGGACCCACGGGAGCCTGTCGGCCCAACTGTCGTCCTGGAGGCTGGCCCTGAGAGCGGCCTTCATCGAGCGGTGGAACCGCTCGCACAAGCCGTTGGCTTGGGGGTGGTAGGCCGTGGTGCGGTGTAGCTTGACCCCCAAGGTCTGGTCGACCGCGCCCCAAAGCTCGGAGGTGAATTGCGGGCCTCTGTCGGAGGAGATGTCCGAGGGGGCGCCGAAACGGGCAATCCAGGTGCCAATGAAGGTCTGCGCCACGTCGGCGGATGTTGTTGATGCCAGCGGGACGGCCACCGGCCACCTGGTGGTCCTGTCCACCATCGTGAGGAGGCGGGTGAAGTCCCGCGAGCAGGGAAGGGGTCCCAACAGGTCCACATTGACGTGGTCGAAGCGCCGCGCGGGCACGTCGAATGGTGCCAACGGGGCCTGGGTGTGCCGGTGGACCTTCGCGCGCTGGCAGGCGACACAGGCGTTGGCCCAGTCGCGGAGTGCCAGATGAACTTTACTGCCACGAGTTTCTGCGACGCTTTCCGGCCCGGGTGGGAAAGGCCGTGGAGGGCGTCAAAAATGTGCCGCTGCCATCCGGTGGGCACGATGGGGCGAGGTTGGCCCAGGGAAACGTCGCACAGGAGAACTGTGCCTGTGTCCTCCAAGGGGACGGCGGCCAACCGCAGGTCTGTGTCCGCTGTCCGGAGGGCTTGCACCGTGGGGTCGGCGGTCTGGTCGGACACTATGCGGGCGAAGTCCACACTGAGGTGGACGGCGTTCACGCCGGACCAGGAGAGGCAATCGGCCACAGCGTTGTCCTTGCCCGCAATGTGCCGGATGTCCGTCGTAAATTCGGACACGGCGGAGAGGTGGCGCTGCTGGCGGGCCGACCACGGCTCTGCAACCTTGGCCATGGTGAAGACCAGGGGTTTGTGGTCCACAAATGCCGTGAAAGGGCGGCCCTCTAAAAGATGGCGGAAGTGGCGAACGGCCAGGTAAAGGCCGAGGAGCTCGCGGTCGAAAGCGCTATACTTGCGCTCGTTAGGGCGAAGCTGTCGGCTGAAGAAGGCCAGCGGTTGCCAAGCCCCGTTCACCCACTGTTCATGCACGGTGCCCACCGCATAGTCGGAAGCGTCCGTCGTGAGGGCGATGGGTGCGTCGAGCGCCGGGTGCGCCAGCATGGTCGCATCGGTGAGGGCCAGCTTAGCGCCCGTGAACGCCTCGTCCATCTCTTTGGTCCAGGCGACGTCGTGCTTGGCCGGCTTGCCCCGGAGGGTTTCGCACAGGGGGCGCATGAGTTGGGCGGCGCGAGGCACGAACCGGTGGTAGAAATTTACCATCCCAAAAATTCCTGTAGGGCCTTGATGGAGTGGGGGCGCGGGAAACTTGTGACTGCCTCCACCTTGGTAGGCAGCGGGACGGCCCCGCGCTTCGTGATGCGGTGCCCCAGGAAGTCGATGGCCGTTACGCCAAACTGGCATTTCGCCTGGTTGATGATGAGGCCGTGCTGGCCAAGGCGCTCAAAAAGCGTGCGCAGGTGGATGAGGTGCTCCGCCCGGGAAGTGCTGGCGACGAGAATGTCGTCCAAGTAGACGAAAAGGAAGGTGAGGTCGCGCAGCACGCTGTGCATCAGCCACTGGAAGGCCTGGGCCGCGTTCTTAAGGCCGAACGGCATGCGAAGGAACTCGAAGAGGCCAAAAGGTGTAATTACCGCCGTCTTCGGCACGTCGGCCGGCCGGACGGGTACCTGGTGGTAGCCCCGAATGAGGTCGACCTTGGAAAAGATCACCCGCCCCGCCAAACGGGCGGAAAAGTCCTGTATGTGTGGTATCGGGTACTGGTCGGGGGTGGTGGCATCGTTGAGGCGGCGGTAATCGCCGCATGGTCGCCATCCGCCACCCAGTTTGGGCACGATGTGCAGGGGCGAGGCCCACGCGCTATTCGAGCGCCGCACAATGCCCAATCGCTCCAGTGCGTCGAATTCCGCCTTCGCCACGGCGAGTTTGGTCGGGTCGAGGCGACGAGCCCTGGCGTAGACCGGTGGACCTGTGGTCGGGATGTGGTGTTCGTCGGCGTCGGCTGCGTGAGGGCGGGAAACTCGGCGAGCAGGCGGGTGAAATTGTCCGCGGCTGGGAGCGCGCAGGCTAGCTTGGTTGGTGCGGAGCCGCTCAATGAGCAAGCGAGCGAGCTGAAGGTCTCCGCGTTGATGAGCCGACGCCGTTTGACGTCCACCAAAAGCCCATGCGCGCACAGAAAATCTGCACCCAGCAAGGCCATGGGCACGTTCGCCGTGATGACGTCCCACCTGAAGCGCTGGCCCCCGAAGCAGAGTGCGACGCTGCGCGAACCGAAGGTGCGGATGGAGGAGCCGTTTGCGGCGACCAAGGCGGGGCCGCAAAGCGCGGCCTGTTTGTCCTGCACCGAGGCGGGTATCACGCTCAGCTGAGCGCTGGTGTCGCACAAAAAACGCCGCCCGGACGCTGTGTCCGTAATAAACAGAAGGCTGCCTGAATGGCCGATGCTTATGGCAGGCAGCGAGCGCCGGCCTGGTCGTTTCCCGACCTGCCAAAAGTGCACGGTGGGCGGCACGTTCTGGCCTTCTGCCCGAACCTGGCGTGGTAGTAGCACATGGTCCGCTCTGGTGGAGGCTCTGGCGGTCACGTCGGGTTCGGTCGACGGGGGCGTCGCGGCGGCCGCTGCCGCCAGTGGCGCTGACTCGGCCGGTGGTGGCGCCGGTCGTGGCGCGGGCGTTGCCTCGGTCTGCCCAGGGTTCCAGGTGGCCGCTCCGACGTGTCGCCTGGCCGAGAAAAATTTATCGGCCTCCTTGGCCAGGGCGCGAGGGTCCGTGATGGGCCAATTAGCCAAAGCTAATCATACCTGCCTGGGTAGCTGCCGGAGGAACAGCTGCCGGAGGAACAGAAGAGGAAATCTGGGCTGTGGTCGCCGAGTAGAGCAAGCATGTGGTCCATGCGTTCGGATGGACGGGTCTCACCCAGCTCCGGGAGGCCGAGCAGTTGTCGCGCGCGTTTGGTCTCCGTGAGTCCAAACGCACCGAGAAGTAGGCCTTTGAGCGCGCCGTATTTGTCGGCGTTCGGCGGGTTCTGTAGGAAGCTCAGGACCCGGGCAGCAGTGGAGGCGTTGAGCGCGGAGACCACATGGTGGTAGCGCGTCTTGTCCTCCGTAATGCTCCGCAGGGCGGATTGAGAATCCGCTTGGGCGAACCAGACGGCCGCATGCGATTCCCAAAAGCCAGGGAGCTTCAAAGCTACAGATGACTCCATCGCCATGTTCTTGAAAAGGGGTCACCAATTGTGGAGCTATGCTCTCACGATAAAGCCGGACAAAATGGACGACACCAGGAACGAAGTTTCACTGAGCTATTTATTTTAGCTTAACTCGAAAGAACTCAAAAGCACTGAATAGCCCGTTAACACGGGTGGCAATTTATATCAAAAGTTCACCACACAAAAGCCACGCCTCTCAGGCGGGGCGTGGTATGCAAATAAGTCAGCCACGCCTCTCAACGGGGCGTGGTATGCAAATCGAGAGTCCGCCCGGGCAAGGCAAGTCCGGACATGTCCGGGCGAGTCCGGGCAAGTAACCGCCCGCCGGTTACGTCATCGGCCGGTGCAAGGTGATTGTGTCATGCTTCCGGTAACCGCTACATTATAATGTTTTGACCAATAGGGTTTCAGATAAAATAAATAAAAATTAGCTTTCAGATTTTAAAAATCCTGTGAATAAATTATTGAAATAGCTGCTTTTTTGTTCGTATCCTTTTTCTCACCTGTGCTGCAAGTAGAACGACCTACTTTGTGATGCTTTTAAAGGCGGTGTATAATCAGAAATACTGTTTGATATGCCGATATATTATTTTTATATGAATGAAAATGGAAATATTGAAAGAAATAATATTGAATATAGCAAGTGTTTTCTGAATCTAATCAATATGAGAAACGGGATTGAATGAGACTCAGCATTACATTAAATGAAGAAGAAGAAGGGGGAAGAGTTTTTACGGTCTGTATGTCCCTCACAAACGTACACCAATCAGAGCTGAGGATCTAGTCACATGACAGGGGACAGCATTCAGTAACCATTACAGTTGCATATTTTACTACTAGTACCCGACTGCAAAGCCGCAATGAGCCGGCGAAGCCAAAGCCTCTTGCCACTATTTTACCCATCACTATGGCATCAGTGGGTTAGGTAGTTGGTAGTAGGTAGGTGGAGTAGGTACCGTACCTGGTAAGACTTGGTAAAAGAAAAGAGCAGACAGTCCTCCCCAATACCTACATACAATAAATGTCACAAGAAGCTTAAGGAAGTAACTATACGATGTGCTAGCTTAGGGCCTATTTTAAGAAATTTTAACTTGGCTTAACATACGTTTTCACAGTATGTGTGTCGTCTTCTAACTTCAGTCGCCGTCAGGACTGGTTCTCTCCGGACACTACGGCTTCCTCCACCAGAAGAAGTTACCTTGCAGTAAGATCAGTGCCGACAGATCAGACGATAGCGCCGTTGCAACGGCAATGTGTGACTGTCGTTAATCAAACCGTGTCGATGGCGCTGATTGGCTGACCTAAGCTGATCGCTGATTGGTCAGCTCACAAAATTTCACAAATTCAGACCTAAAATGACACCATTTGCATTCTGGATGATTAAAATTGATAAAATTTCCTTCTTGATTAATTCGGTGAATTCCGTCTCAACTTCGGATATTTCTGGCCGCGAAAAACTATCCCCGACGGCCGCGAGATTTCTAAAAAAGAATTATTCGTCAATTTTAGAATATTTGACGCCGTTTTCACCCTCCGAAATGCGTAATAAGCTGTTTTGAAGTATTTTTTCAAATGCTCGAATCTCATTGGTTCCGGTGTTTGGTGACGATTTTCGTTGAAGATAACGAGGTTGGTCTTAAAGTATTTTAATTACAAATTAGAGGTGCATAAGATTGTGAATCAGACAAAGACGGGTGAAACAAACTCCTATTGAACTTTTTCGCAATTTTTTTATGCATACTTCTGCATCGGAAGATGGCGGCCTCCATTGAGTGATTTGGTTTTTGAAATATTTTTTCAAATGCTCGAATCTCATTGGTTCCGGTGTTTGGTGACGATTTTCATTTAAGATAACCAGGCCCGTGCGGGCCGAGGTTGGTCGTAAAGTATTTTAATTACAAATTAGAGGTGCATAGGATTGTGAATCAAACAAAGACGGGTGAAACAAACTCCTATGGAACTTTTTCAAATTTGTTATGCATACTTCCGCATCCGCAAGATGGCGGCCTCCATTGAGCGATTTGGTGCGTCAAAGCTTCGAAATTCTCAAGCCAAGGGATCCAGAATAATCTGTTTATTTCAACATAATACGTACGCGTTCATTGACAACACCGGCTTTGCCGGCTAAAAGGAAATATAATAACCTTCTGTGGAATGTTTTGGGATCCCAGCAGGTGTTGTAAGGCAGGTATGAGGTTTCAGAAATTCCTCAATACAATTATGATTTTGTAATGAGATCAACACGGATCTTGCTCCTGAATCCGGAAGTGAACTCCTGAATCCGGAAAATCAAATATAATTGTGATTTAACGTATTTTGATATATTAATACCATAGTATTATTTTGTGATTGGAATGATAAATGATGCTGTTTGGAATGAAAATATAGAGAAATTGAATTTAAAGCAGAATGACGAAATGACGTCAGGGTTTCCATCCGTGACATTCGCCGATTCCCAATTTGCAGTTTCGCCATTGACTGGATAAAGCAACATTTAGACTGGGTCCATTTTTTGTGCAAGTCCTTCACGAACCTGCTGTCAATGCCTGACGTTCGACTGAAGGTGGAGCACGAATGTGGAATTTATTGGTTCATCGTTTGCCATTCGCCGTTTTTTACCCAAGTCATTCACGAACCGGTTGTCCATACCTGAAGTCAAAAGATTTAATACTTACATTGTTTGCCTTTCACCCCTGGTTATGTCTGTCCATGACCAGGTTACAGTCCATGACCTGCACATGGACACATATCTTTTCAGCATATCTCACGTGATTCTGAGTTGGACAGGTGACCATGACAGTCCATGACCTGCACACGGACACATATCTTTTCAGCATCTATCGCGGGATTATGAGTTGGACAGGTGACCATGACAGTCCATGAACTGCACATGGACACATATATTTTCAGCATATATCGTGGGAATGTGAGTTGGACAGGTGACCATGACAGTCCATGACCTGCACATGGACACATCTTTTCCGCATATATCGTGGGATTGTGAGTTGGACAGGTGACCATGACAGTCCATGACCTGTACATGGACACATCTTTTCCGCATATATCGCAGGATTGTGAGTTGGACAGGTGACCATGACAGTCCATGACTTGCACATGGACACATATCTTTTCCGCATATATCGCAGGATTGTGAGTTGGACAGGTGACCATGAGAGTCCATGACCTGTACATGGACACATCTTTTCCGCATATATCGCAGGATTGTGAGTTGGACAGGTGACCATGACAGTCCATGACTTGCACATGGACACATATCTTTTCCGCATATATCGCAGGATTGTGAGTTGGACAGGTGACCATGACAGTCCATGACTTGCACATGGACACATATCTTTTCCGCATATATCGCAGGATTGTGAGTTGGACAGGTGACCATGACAGTCCATGACCTGCACATGGACACATATCTTTTCCGCATATATCATGGGATTGTGAGTTGGACAGGTGACCATGACAGTCCATGACCTGCACATGGACGCATATCTTTTCCGCATATATCGTGGGATTGTGAGTTGGACAGGTGACCATGACAGTCCATGACCTGTACATGGACACATCTTTTCCGCATATATCGCAGGATTGTGAGTTGGACAGGTGACCATGACAGTCCATGACCTGCACATGGACACATATCTTTTCAGCATATCTCATGTGATTATGAGTTGGACAGGTGACCATGACAGTCCATGACCTGCACATGGACACATATCTTTTCTGCATATATCGCGGGATTGTGAGTTGGACAGGTGACCATGACAGTCCATGAACTGCACATGGACACATATCTTTTCCGCATATCTTATGGGATTGTGAGTTGGACAAGCGACCATGACAGTTCATGAACTGCACATGGACACATATCTTTTCAGCATATCTTACGGGATTGTGAGTTGGACAGGCGACCGTGACGGGTGGGGAGGGGGTTTAAAGGCTTGAAGTGGGGAGAGGATTGACACCTTAGGTTTGCGAGGTGGAAGTTGAGGACTTGTGGTTTGAGGGGGTGGGAGGAGTTGAGGACTTGTGGTTTGAGGGGTGGGAGGAGTTGAGGACTTGTGGTTTGAGGAGGCGGGAGGAGTTGAGGACTTGTGGTTTGAAGGGGCGGGAGGAGTTGAGGACTTGTGGTTTGAGGGGGCGGAGGAGTTGAAGACTTGTGGTTTGAGGGGCGGGAGGAGTTGAGGTCTTGTGGTTTGAGGGGGCGGGAGTAGTTGAGGACTTGTGGTTTGAGGAGGCGGAAGGAGTTGAGGACTTGTGGTTTGAAGGGGCGGGAGGAGTTGAGGACTTGAAGTCACATTTTATATTTCGTGGAATTTCCACGGGTCCCTGCTGGTATTTTACGTCTTCTGACATTATCTTCAAAAGGCAATTCTTCTGACATGGTCTTCAAAAGGCAATTCAAACCAAACAATCACCGTTATATTTTACTGCTTGCGTGTTCAGGTGCACGTACCTGGATCCTGTCATTCAGTGAGCTCTTCCCTGAGCCTCGATCTCCGTCCTGAATTGATAAAACAAGACCGATGGTCTAACAAAGGCGTTTGATACTTTCGTTTTTTTGATACCTACTTACCTTACGACACCTGCTGGGACCCCAAAACGTTCCACGGAAGGTTATTATTATATTTCATGGAAGGTTATATTATGGTTACTAAACGCGTCCCCTTGTCATGTGACCAGATCCTCAGCTCTGATTGGTGGACGTTTGTGAGGGACATACACATGGACAGACAAACGCTGTTCCAGACAGCATTCACCTGGTGTCTCCATCACTCTCTCAAATAGGGGTTGCCATGTCAGCAGGGGGTGCAGCATTGTGGAGCACGTCTTTCGCCGGTCATCCTGGTGCGTGGCACATAGGGTGGCGACGCATCGACGAGTACGCCGTGATAACTCCAGTGGATGCAAATGCCGGTGGTTACCGGTTACCAGGTTGTGCTCGTGGCGTGAGGTGCGCAGCGTGGTGCTGACACATAAACGCGCACGTTGCGGCAATCCTGTAAACGTGACGTCATTTACCTAATTCACTCCTGATCCCAAAAGCCATGCAAGGTTTCCCGCCTTTATTCATCGTCCCTCGGACCGTTCGGTGGAGCGTTCGAGCGATGATGAACCAAAGGCCGTAAATGAGATATTTTACCAAAACGTCACAACGAAACCGATGACGCAGAGCCATGGGGGTAGTGACGTCACTGAGCCACTAATTCACAATCATCCATTCCGTGGGAAACTTCCCATTCATCTGACAATCCATTGGTCTCATTCGGCTCTGATCACTTTTGCGTTTTCAATTCGACGTCGAAATTTAACTACAAACGGAGTTTAAAAATAAAAATACGCGGGTTCACCAATGAGGGGAAAAGGTCGTCGTCCTCGAATGGGGGAGGGGTCCAGGCTTGGGTGACTCACTTAGCCGGACTCGCGCCCGTGGGGGAAGGGTTCGAGACATGAGTCTCCGCCGCAGCCCGCAGACAAAAGTTCCCAACGAAGGGGCGGAGCGAACGAAGGGGCGGAGCGAACGGTCAGCTCTTGAGTGGGGTGCTCGATACGTCACGCTTAAGCCCCGCCCTGCGGAAAATATCGTCACTCCCGCGAGGCGAACCAATCGCCGGAGGCGCTAGGAAGCACGTCATTTGGCGCCAAAACAGCCTCTTTAGCGCGGCGTTGGGGGCGCGACTGCCTGGGGGTCGATTCGAGGCGCGGTCAAAGAGGTGTAGCGGAATTCCCCTTTCGCGAGGCATAAGTGTCAAGTGCTCTACGGAGGAGGAGGTAGCGGGTGCGCACCGAGCGGTAGATCGAAACCCCGGGAAGCAGGGACTGCTGGAGCACTCGGGTCGCGACTCGCCGGAGATTTCCGACATGGGAAGTCAACGTCAACCCAAGAAAGGTGTTTGTCGCGTCGCGCGTCCGCGCGGCTCCTTGGCGCAGCCCGGAGAGCCCGTGGTCACGAGGCCCGTGTGCCGCAACCTGTTCGGTCCGGTGGACCACGAGGCGACCCGGGCCGACCTGAGGGCGCAGCTCCGAGAGATGGTCGAGCGGAGCCGCTGCCGATGGAATTTCGATTTCCGAAGGGACGCGACGCTCGAGGGACGTTACCTGTGGGAGGCCGTGTCCGTGTCCGTGGTCCCCGAGTGCTACAAGCCCGCGTCGTGCGGCGCCGCGTCGACCGCGCGAGCGACCCGAGCATCGGAGCCCGGTCTGGTGCGCAGAAAGTCGGGACGACCCAGGAAGCCGGCATTCCCAGAAAGCTCGCCGGGAAGCGGCCGCCGCGACCTCACAGGTGAGTCGACGCTTTATTACGCGAAATCGGATCTCGATTACGCGATATAGTCGGATCCGATTCCGCTCGCACTCGAATCGAACGAGAGTACGCTATTGATCAGTTCAGTAGCACGAGTGTACACTACCGTACAGGTACACCTTGCTTGAGTCCTTGTGTAACGGGGGTCCACCGCTTGGTTCACCTTGAAATCACGTGACGACCCTTAAATTCATGCGCTGCACGGTTGTTCTTCTTCTTCTCTTGTATTTGGCGTACATGCCGCTGATGCAGTGCCCCCTGAACGCTAGAGCATCAAATTAGAATTTGTTGAGGGTGCCGGCGATGGCTCGCCGACTCTTCGCGAAGGACGCCGTTTGAGTCTTCAACATCTACCCACTGAGTCCAGCTTAACGTCCATCCGAGGGACGGATCCACCCTACCTGTGAAACACCTGGATGACAGTTTATAGCTTGGCTGGGATTCAAACCCAGGGTAGACGACTTGCATACCTCTAGTATTTCCGACCAGGGTTGCGATGGACTGTGAGATCTCAGGATGGACCCTCTCGGTCTTCTCCGTCGGTTCAACCACAGAAACTTTGACTCTTTATTTCCTTCCTTCGGTTCACATATCCCAAGACTCCACCAGGTACGTTCACGCTGATTGTTGCATCCTCCTGTTGCAGATTTCTTCGAGAAAAGGAAGCGAGCTGCATCCCCGTTTGAGAACACCGCGGCGTGTATACGGGGCGTGGACGAGCTCAGGCCCCAGCCAATCGCAATGCACTGACGGCTGAGCCAGGTAAGACAGGTGGACACGACCGTGTCCTGAGTATTTGAATGTCGTGGAACAGTCTTTTTATTGTCTTTCCTCGGTACGTTTGAAATGGTCGGTCGTGGTTGATCTCCAACAATGATAACGTGAGCGGTAGTAGCCCATGGATTGATGATGTGCTTGGAAAAACCGGGGGAAAATGCCATTTAAAAGCCCCTTAAAAGCCATATATATATATATATATATGGCTATGTTTTCATCCCTGTCCGTTTGTGAACAAAACATCTCAAAATTTTTTGGGACGGATTCGGACGAAATTTGGCAGAGATGTAGCGTATGTGACAAGGACGAAATGATTAGATTTTGGTGAAGATCCGGATCCGGCTACTAGAATTTTTCAAGTGGTTCTTCGCCATTGGGAGATAGGGCCAAAAACGATACATAGCAGGATATCTCAAAGAGTTGTGGACGGATTTGGACGAAACTTGGTGGACCGGTTGGGTGTGTGACGAGGAAGAATTAATTCAATTTTGGTGAAGATCCGGATCCAGCTAGTAGAATTTTTAAAGTGATTCTTCACCATTGAGTGATATGTCGTCGAACGCTCTCTACTGAGTGCGTTCAGGTATTTTCTTGTGTTCATGCTCAACTCAACTGCATGTGGAAAGAAGTATCTAATGCATCATCCAATGTGGGTAGAGCATGCTAATAAACGATGTTTTGTCCTTTGGTCCTTTCAAAAGGTCAAATCAACATCATGACAACAGAAAACGACTTGGGGACCGCGAGGACCTCCACATCGACCCGAGAGTTCCGCAGCAACGATTTGAGGACTCTGCTGCAAAGTTCCAAATGAATGAAGAACCAGTGTGAGGCCTTTTCAGGGTTTTGCAAACCAGGGGTGTTCTGAAGACCTCGCACACGAGTCCACGTGGTGCGTGAAAACCTCCACGGATTTGGGACATGATGCAGCGATTGGGCATGAAGGGGGAAGCGTTTTGTCGCGCGTTCGCGAGGTGGAGTAAAGTTATCCACACACATCACATGGTGTAGGGTGGAGTAAAGTTGTCCACAAACACTACATGGGACGTATGTATACAAGATGCAGAATTGCTGTATGTTTGCACTTTTGTATGTTGTATCAAATCTGAAAGAGCTCACACTTTATGTATATACATATATATACCTGTAATAAATTTCAACTGCATTGTGTCTGTTGTGTCACTTGAGGGTGTTTTCTACTAAAACATCCATTGGACCTTGTCTCATTTTATCATCACCACACACGTGGGATTTAACACCAAAATAGCACCACACACCCACACCATGGGAGGGGATGAGATTGAGGTGGATAACCTTCCTGTGATTGCGCATTGAGTTTGGAGAGCGATTCAACTGGACTTCAAGGACAACTCATCCCTATTTCAATCCCATACAAATAACTCATCACTTTTTCAATCCCATGCAAACTTCTCATCACTTTTTCAATCCCATACAAAAACTCCACTTCTTCAATCCCATACAAACTTCTCATCAATTTTTCAATCCCATACAAACTTCTCGTCACTTTTTCAATCTCGTCAATTTATCAATCCCATACAAATAACTCATCACTTTATCAATCTCATACAAATAACTCATGACTGTTTCAATCCCATATGAATAACTCATCACTTTTTCAATCCCATACGAATAACTCATCACTTTTTCAATCCCATCGAAACAACTCGGCACTTTTTCAATACCATACGAAGAACTCATCACATTTTCAACCCCATATGAACAACTCATCACTTTCTTATTCCCATATGAAGAACTCCTGACTTTTTCAATCTCATACAAACAACTCGCTTTTCAATCGCATGCAAAGAACTCGTCACTTTTTCAATCCTATACAAACTTCTCATCACTTTCAATCCCAAACAACCAACTCGTCACTTTTTCAATCTCGTCACTTTCTCAATCCCATACAAACTTCTCATCACTTTTTCAATCCCATTCAAACTTCTCGTCACTTTTTCAATCTCGTCACTTTGTCAATCCCATACAAACTTCTCATCACTTTTTAAATCCCATACAAACTTCTCATCACTTTTTCAATCCCATACAAAAACTCCACTTCTTCAATCCCATACAAACTTCTCATCAATTTTTCAATCCCATACAAACTTCTCGTCACTTTTTCATTCTCGTCAATTTATCAATCCCATACAAATAACTCATCACTTTATCAATCTCATACAAATAACTCATGACTGTTTCAATCCCATATGAAGAACTCATCACTTTTTCAATCCCATACGAATAACTCATCACTTTTTCAATCCCATCGAAACAACTCGGCACCTTTTCAATACCATATGAAGAACTCATCACATTTTCAACCCCATATGAACAACTCATCACTTTCTTATTCCCATATGAAGAACTCCTGACTTTTTCAATCTCATACAAACAACTCGCTTTTCAATCCAATACAAAGAACTCGTCACTTTTTCAATCCTATACAAACTTCTCATCACTTTCAATCCCAAACAACCAACTCGTCACCTTTTCAATCTCGTCACTTTCTCAATCCCATACAAACTTCTCATCACTTTTTCAATCCCATACAAACTTCTCATCACTTTTTCAATCCCATACAAACTTCTCATCACTTTTCCAATCCCATACAAACAACTCATCACTTTTTCAATCACATACAAACAAGTCGTCACTTTTTCAATCCTATACAAACAACTCATCACTTTTTCAATCTCATACAAACAACTCATCACTTTTTAAATCCCATACAAACAACTCGACACTTTTTCGATCCCATGCAAACTTCTCATCACTTTTTCAATCTCAAACAAACAATTCGTCACTTTTTAAATCCCATACAAACTTCTCATCACTTTTTCAATCCCATACAAACTTCTCGTCACTTTTTCAATCTCATCACTTTGTCAATCCCATACAAACTTCTCATCACTTTTTAAATCCCATACAAACTTCTCATCACTTTTTCAATCCCATACAAACTTCTCATCACTTTTCCAATCCCATACAAACAACTCATCACTTTTTCAATCCCATACAAACAAGTCGTCACTTTTTCAATCCCATACAAACAACTCATCACTTTTTCAATCTCATACAAACAACTCATCACTTTTTAAATCCCATACAAACTTCTCATCACTTTTTCAATCTTATACAAACAACGCATCACTTTTTAAATCCCATACAAACAACTCGTCACTTTTTCGATCCCATACAAACAACTCGTCACTTTTTAAATCCCATACAAACAACTCGTCGCTTTTTCAATCCCATACAAACTTCTCATCACTTTCAATCCCAAACAACCAACTCGTCCCTTTTTCAATCTCGTCACTTTTTCAATCCCATACAAACTTCTCATCACTTTTTCAAGTCCTCATTTTGTCAATCCCATACAAACTTCTCATCACATTTTCAATCCCATACAAACAAATGTTCACTTTTTCAATCCCATAAAACAACTCGTCACTTTATCAATCGCTTTTAACAAACTTTCCGGGCCGTTGCCACAAGTTCATTGTGATCTCCTAATCATCGTGTCATATCCAGACTTTATGAGATATTCAGATACATTTCCCTCTCGACTGTCTGAGGTTTATTTATGTTGTGGTTGGAGGGGAACACAGACATTGAAACGAGGGAAGGACATGGGAATCGAAGTTTTTACTCAACTCCAGTCGGACTATACGTTTGCCTTTGAGCAGATGGTGAAAATCACAAACTTCTCATCACTTTTTCAATCCCATACAAACTTCTCATCACTTTTTCAATCCCATACAAACTTCTCATCACTTTTTCAATCCCATACAAATTTCTCATCACTTTTTCGAATCCCATACAAACTTATCATCACTTTTTCAATCTCATACAAACAAGTCGTCATTTTTTCAATCCCATACAAAGAAGCTGTCACTTTTTCAATCCCATACAAACAAGGCGTCATTTTTTCGATCCCACACAAAGAAGCTGTCACTTTTTCGATCCCATACAAAGAAGTCGTCATTTTTTCAATTCCATATGAAGAAGCTGTCACTTTTTAAATCCCATACAAACAACTCGTCACTTTTTCGATCCCATACAAAGAAGTCGTCATTTTTTCAATTCCATACAAAGAAGCTGTCACTTTTTAAATCCCATACAAACAACTCGTCACTTTTTCAATCCCATACAAAGAAGTCGTCATTTTTTCAATGCCATACAAAGAAGCTGTCACTTTTTCAATCCCATACAAACAACTCGTCACTTTTTCAATCCCATACAAAGAAGTCATTTTTTCAATGCCATACAAAGAAGCTGTCACTTT
Organism: Myxine glutinosa; assembly: GCF_964187855.1. NCBI lineage: Eukaryota > Metazoa > Chordata > Myxini > Myxiniformes > Myxinidae > Myxine > Myxine glutinosa. The sequence continues at coordinate 23,723,647 of NC_136268.1, read as the reverse complement.
TTCAATCCCATACAAACAACTCGTCACTTTTTCAATCCCGTACAAAGAAGTCGTCATTTTTTCAATCCCATACAATGAAGCGGTCACTTCTTCAATCCCATACAAAGAAGGTGTCACTTTTTCAATCCCATACAAAGACGGTGTCACTTTTTCAATCCCATACAAACAAATCATCACTTTTTCAATCCCATACCAAACAAGTCGTCATATTTTCAATCCCATACAAAGAAGCTGTCACTTTTTCAATCCCATACAAACAACTCGTCACTTTTTCAATCCAATACAAAATTCTCATCACTTTTTCAATCCCATAGCAAACAAGTCGTCATTTTTTCAATCCCATACAAAGAAGCTGTCACTTCTTCAATCCCATACAAAGAAGGTGTCACTTTTTCAATCCCATACAAACAACTCGTCACCTTTTCAATCCCATACAAACAACTCCTCACTTTTTCAATCCCATACAAACAACTCCTCACTTTTTCAATCCCATACAAACAACTCCTCACTTTTTCAATCCCATACAAACAACTCGTCACCTTTTCAATCCCATACAAACAACTCCTCACTTTTTCAATCCCATACAAACAATTCTTCACTTTTTCAATCCCATACAAACAAGTCGTCTCTTTATCAATCGCTTTTAACAAACTTTCCGGCTGTTGGTACAAGTTCATTGTGATCTCCTAAGCATTGTTTCATCTCCAGACTTTATGAGATATTCAGATACATTTCCCTCTCGAGTGTCTGAGGTTCATTCAGGTCGTGGTTGGAGGGGAACACAGACATTGAAACGAGGGAAGGACATGGGAATCGAACTTTTTACTCAACTCCAGTCGGACTATACGTTTGCCTTTGAGCAGATGGTGAAAAATTTTCCCATTACGTGTAACTTTTTTTCAGCCTGAATTAACCGTTCACGGGACGCGCAGATGCTGTGCGGACCGCGGGTATAATGGCCGATGTAAGCACGAGAGAAAACGCCATTAGTCGCGCCATTTTCACGGCCCAAGCTTTGCTTAAGCCCGTGAGCGTATGCAGGCAGCAAGCGGGTAGCTCCAGCGCCCCGGGCGCAGCGCGGCGACGAAACAGTAAATCTGCTCCGTCTTTTGTGTCCCCCTCGGGGAGCGCGGCCAGATGGACGAGGCGCGGACAGAGAACAATTCCCGAGCGGCCCGGGGGTCTCCGGCGCAGCTGCACTCGAGGAATCCCCGCGAAGGGGTCTCTCGGAGCCCCCGCGGCCCGCGCGCTGCATCGGCTCGAGACCGCGGGCGCAGGACGCGGCCAGATGTCCCTCGGGGGAAGAATGAAGAACGAACGCGGCGTGTACGCGGGACAATGCGCCGTGTACGCGGGACAATGCGCGCACCGTGAAATGCGTCGAGGCAATATTACGCCCCACCGCCTACGGCTCCGAGGCGACGCTTTGTGCGCGGCCCCGCCCACTCCATTGTGCCGGCGACCGAGGCCCATATGGCGTTCCCTTTTCACTGTCAGGCCGACAAGCGGTTAGCGAGCGACGGACACTTTTGTTACGAACAAAACGCGAGGACGCGCAGCGCTATCAATTACTGGCGTACGCTTTGAGCGCGCACTGATACATGGGACAAACACGTGGAAAAAGGCGTCATTCCGTTGGAGCTACTTATGGGGACACCGGAGATGTGTTTTTATGATTGTGAACGTTACCATAGATCACATGTGCTGGGGTCTGGGGGTATACCAGAATTCGTTTAATAATACTGTATAGGGGTATCATAGATGGGTTATACTATATAGGGATAGGGGTATCATAGATGGGTTATACCATATAGGGGTATCATAGATGGGTTATACCATATAGGGGTATCATAGATGGGTTATACTATATAGGGGTATCATAGATGGGTTATACCATATAGGGGTATCATAGATGGGTTATACCATATAGGGGTATCATAGATGGGTTATACCATATAGGGGTATCATAGATGGGTTATACTATATAGGGGTATCATAGATGGGTTATACCATATAGGGGTATCATAGATGGGTTATACCATATAGGGGTATCATAGATGGGTTATACTATATAGGGGTACCATAGATGGGTTATACTATATAGGGGTACCATAGATGGGTTATACTATATAGGGGTACCATAGATGGGTTATACTATACAGGGGTATCATAGATGGGTTATACTATATAGGGGTACCATAGATGGGTTATACTATATAGGGGTACCATAGATGGGTTATACTATATAGGGGTACCATAGATGGGTTATACTATACAGGGGTATCATAGATGGGTTATACTATATAGGGGTACCATAGATGGGTTATACTATATAGGGGTACCATAGATGGGTTATACTATATAGGGGTACCATAGATGGGTTATACTATATAGGGGTACCATAGATGGGTTATACTATACAGGGGTATCATAGATGGGTTATACTATATAGGGGTACCATAGATGGGTTATACCATATAGGGGTATCATAGATGGGTTATACTATATAGGGGTACCATAGATTAGTTATACTATATAGGGGTACCATAGATTAGTTATACTATATAGGGGTACCATAATAATAATAATAATAATTCATTTATTTTGTATAGCGCTTTTCCGGAAGCCCAAAGGCGCTTTGACAGAGTGGAAAACATAATGCATAACAATACATGAAAACAACAATTGCAAAAAGACAAGAATCAATAGGGAATTACCCTATTGGGAATTACAATAGGGAATTACCATAGATGGGTTATACTATATAGGGGTACCATAGATGGGTTATACTATATAGGGGTACCATAGATGGGTTATACTATAGAGGGGTACCATAGATGGGTTATATAATATAGGGGTACCATAGATGGGTTATACTATAAAGGGGTACCATAGCATAGATGGGTTATACTATATAGGGGTAGAGGGGTACCATAGATTGGTTATATAATATAGGAGTACCATAGATGGGTTATACGATATAGGGGTACCATAGATGGGTTATACTATATAGGGGTACCATAGATTGGTTATATAATATAGGAGTACCATAGATGGGTTATACGATATAGAGGTACCATAGATGGGTTATACTATATAGGGGTACCATAGATGGGTTATACTATATAGGGGTACCATAGATGGGTTATACTATATAGGGGTACCATAGATGGGTTATACTATATAGGGGTAGCATAGATGGGTTATACGATATAGGGGTACCATAGATGGGTTATACTATATAGGGGTACCATAGATGGGTTATACTATATAGGGGTACCATAGATGGGTTCTACTATATAGGGGTACCATAGATGGGTTATACTATAGAGGGGTAGCATAGATGGGTTAATAATATTATAGAGGGGTACCATAGATGGGTGATACTATAAAGGGGTTCCATAGATTGGTTATACTATACATTATAGGAGTACCATAGATGGGTTCTACTATATAGGGGTACTATAGATGGGTTATACTACATAGGGGTAGCATAGATGGGTTAATAATATTATAGAGGGGTACCATGGATGGGTAATACTATAAAGGGGTTCCATAGATTGGTTATACTATATAGGGGTACCGTAGATGGGTTATACGATATAGGGGTACCGCAGATGAGTTGTATAATACACCCTCCTCTCCCCACCCTCCACCCCACCCCCAACCCCACCCCCAGTAATAACGAATGATACCCCAGTATGGCGAAATTATACCCCAGTATGACGGAATTATACCCCAGTATGAAGGAATGATACCCCAGTATGAAGGAATGATACCCCAGTATGACGGAATGATACCCCAGTATGAAGGAATGATACCCCAGTATGAAGGAATGCTACCCCAGTATGACGGAATGATACCCCAGTATGAAGGAATGATACCCCAGTATGAGGGAATGATACCCCAGTATGACGGAATGATACCCCAGTATGACGGAATGATACCCCAGTATGAGGGAATGATACCACAGTATGACGGAATGATACCCCAGTATGACGGAATGATACCCCAGTATGATGGAATGATACCCCAGTATGAAGGAATTATACCCCAGTATGAAGGAATGATACCCCAGTATGACGGAATGATACCCCAATATGAAGGAATGAAACCCCAGTATGACGGAATTATACCCAAGTATGACGGAATGATACCCCAGTATGACGGAATGATACCCCAGTATGAAGGAATTATACCCCAGTATGACGGAATGATACCCCAGTATGATGGAATAATACCCCAGTATGACGGAATGATACCCCAGTATGACGGAATGATACCCCAGTATGACGGAATGATACCCCAGTATGAAGGAATTATACCCCAGTATGACGGAATGATACCCCAGTACGAAGGAATTATACCCCAGTATGAAGGAATGATACCCCAGTATGACGGAATGATGCCCCAGTATGACGGAATGATACCCCAGTATGACGGAATGATACTACAGTATGACGGAATGACACCCCAGTATGAAGGAATTATACCCCAGTACGACGGAATGCTACCCCAGTATGACGGAATGATACCCCATTATGAAGGAATGATACCCCAGTATGATGGAATGATACCCCAGTATGACGGAATGATACCCCAGTATGAAGGAATTATACCCCAGTATGACGGAATTATACCCCAGTATGACGGAATGATACCCCAGTATGAAGGAATTATACCCCAGTATGACGGAATGATACCCCAGTATGACGGAATGATACCCCAGTATGACGGAATGATACCCCAGTATGAAGGAATTATACCCCAGTATGACGTAATGATACCCCAGTATGTTCAATGATACCCCAGTATGACGGAATGATACCCCAGTATGAAGGAATTATACCCCAGTATGACGGAATGATACCCCAGTATGAAGGAATTATACCCCAGTATGACGGAATGATACCCCAGTATGACGGAATTATACCCCAGTATGTTAGAATTATACCCCAGTATGTCGTAAATTACCCCAATATGAAGGAATGATACCCCCTTCCTCTCCCCCTCCGGGTGCTCGGCGTGCGTCCTGGGTGGGGGCTCCTGGAACCTGTTTGCTCACCAGTTGTATATACCCCTCACTACACGTATATACCCCTCACTACACGTATATACCCCTCACTACACGTATATACCCCTCACTGCACGTATATACCCCTCACTACACGTATATACCCCTCACTACACGTATATACCCCTCACTACACGTATATACCCCTCACTACACTATATACCCCTCACTACACGTATATACCCCTCACTACACGTATATACCCCTCACTACACGTATATACCCCTCACTACACGTATATACCCCTCACTACACGTATATACCCCTCACTACACGTATATACCCCTCACTACACGTATATACCCCTCACTACACGTATATACCCCTCACTACACGTATATACCCCTCACTACACGTATATACCCCTCACTACACGTATATACCCCTCACTACACGTATATACCCCTCACTACACGTATATACCCCTCACTACACGTATATACCCCTGACTACACGTATATACCCCTGACTACACGTATATACCCCTCACTACACGTATAATACCCCTCACTACACGTATATACCCCTCACTACAACGACATTTGGGGTCTTGTGCGGGACTCGAATGTACTGTAGACCTCATTAGAGGTCACGGGGTCGGCGATTCCGGTGTACCTAATGTCGATCGATCATCCGAATAACCGACTCTCTTCTTCTTCTTCTTCGCCTCATGTCAATGTTCCCCCTTTATAAATAAAATTAAAAGGCCCAAACAAACCGCCCCGACTGTTCCATATGAAACTCGAGGCGCCCCCCGCACGGCATACCCGTGCTTCGTGCTCCTTATTCACCCACGTTCTCCCTGAAAGGCGCGACAACGCCCTCGGGCCGCCGTGGAGCTCCGATGGACGACGCGGGGACGCGGTGGGGGTCGGGTGTCCGCCCGGCTGGGGGAGGGAGACGGGAGTGCAGGCCCGGGCATGCCCGCGTGACGTCACAAATGTTTTGGATTATTTATTTATTTGTTTTAAACCCCGCCCTCCGTCGCTCACTTCGGGCTTGCCCGTCCCTCCCCCGCCCCACTTAAACCCGCCGCTCGTCTCTGCAGCGATGCTATTTCAAGCCACGATAGTGTCGATGACGTAAGCAGCCTCTGCACGTCAATGTCCTTCACGAAGAGTCGGCGAGTTATCGCCGGCACCAGGAACAAATTCCAAATTCCTGCTCCAACCACTGCTGGGAAGGAAATGGCAAACCCCCCAGTGTTGTGACCCTCGCTCAGTAAATAGCGTGGTACAACAGAATCGGATAGTTTCAGGATGCAATCACGTGACGTGAGACTGAAGGTGGACGGAGGTTGTTTTCACCTGTCTGTTTGTTACCTTCGATATCGAAGATTACAGCATACTAGTATAAAGCCCGTCAAAAATGACAGGTTGGAACAGTTTATTTGACGGTGCAGCCACGTGAGCGTGCCAAAGTCTGAAGCCTGGGCCCAGTGTCAGGTGTGCTTATATGATCTTTATTTATTAGATATCATACAGACGTAAATGAACAGACGTAAAGGTATCATACAGACATACAGACGTAAATGTTTTACTCTGACTGTGCATCACGTGCAGCGAATTTCACCTCCCTGTGCCTTGTGTTTCTTATGATTTTAAAAATCCGCTTCTGTACACCGACCTTGAGGCTCGGTTTGCAAGCCACCGTCTACAATTACAATGTAAGAGACATAATTACTCTTATTTTGGGGCTTCGGAGTCCTCGAGGTCTTTTGTGTCCTCTGAGTCATTTGGGTCTTTTGGGTCTTCAAGGTATTTTGGGTCTTCAGCGTCTTTTGTGTCTTTTGGGTCTTCTTGTTCCTCAGCGTCTTTTGGGTTCTCCAGGTGTTTTGAGTCATTTGAGACCTTTGGGTCTTCTAGATCCGTGGGGTATTTTGGGTCTTCTGGGTCTTTTGGGCCTTCTGGGTTTTTTGTGTCTTCAGGTTTTTTGGAGGTATTTGGGGTCTTTACGGTTTTTTGGGATATTTTGGCTCTTGGGGACTTTGGGGTCTTTTTGTTATTCTGGGTATTTTCGATCCTTTCAGTCACTGGGGTCTTTTGGGTCCTCTGGATCTTTGAGGTATTTAAGGGTCTTTGTGGTATTTGAGTCTTAGGGGTAATTTGGGTCTTTGGGGGTCCACTGGATCCTCAGGGTCTTTAAGGATCTTTGGGGTATTTTCAGTCTTTTGGATTGTATGGGTCTTTGGGATCTTTAAGGGTCTCGAGGTATTTTGGATCTTCGGGATATTTTCGGTCTTTTGGGTCTTTTCGATCTTTTCGGTCTTCGGGTTTTTTTTGGAGTCTTCGGGGTCTTTATAGTCTTTGGGATTTTTAAAAGGTATTTGGGGTATTTTGGGTCTTCGTGGTCTTTTGGGTCTTTAACAGTCTTCAGGGTATTTTTGGTCTTCAGGCTCTTTTCAGTCTTTTGGGTATTTTGGGTCTTCAGAATCCTTGGGATTTTTTTTGTTGTTGTTTACAAGATCGAGGCTCGTGTAAGAGCTAACATTAATGACAAAAAAACAAACGGGCACATAAGATATAATAAAGGGAGTGGGAGACAAGATGGGGAGAGAGGGGGAAGCACACAAGTACAACATTTGAGAGCAGGAACATCGGGAGATCTGTGGGAGGGAGAGGGCTTGGAGGGAGGAGCCGTGGGAAGAAGGGAGGGGGAGGGGAGGTGGGAGAGGTAAAAAACACATGGACACAGCTGGGACTTCCAGGAAAGAAGTCGGTATTTCAGAAAAGTGGATCTGGGGTGAATTAACAGGGGTAGAAAAGATCAAGGTTTTGGATGGGGGAAGATATGAGATGGTGGTGAACAGCTGTTTTAAAGACCTGGAGGGTGGAGTGGGATTGAAGAGAATGAGGGACTTTGTTCCAGAGGCGGGAGAAAAGAGGAATGAAGGAGTGAAGGTGAGCAGAGAGCCTAGATTTTGGCAGTTTAACCATAAGAGGGTTGCTGGCAGATCTAGTGCGACCTGTAGGAATATTTGGGCTCAGAGCCCAGAGAGTGCTGGGGGAGCAAGGCCGGAGAGGAGTCGGTAGAAGACAGAAATACCACCTACATGCCTGCGGTGAGTAAGTGAAAGGCCCTCGTAATCAGCTTCATTGCGGGAGATTCCAATGATTCTGAAAGCTTTGGTTTCAACAGCGTGAAGACGAGCTAGGTGTGAGGCAGGAGCACCGGCCCAGAGGGGAGAGCAGTATTCCATTGAGCTGCGGATGAAAGCTTTGTATGTGGTGAGGAGCTCAGGTGTGCCAAGGAAGGACGTCGCACGACGGAGGATGCCCAGTCGGCGATTGGCTTTGGAGGCCAGCTTGGAAATGTGGTTTTCCCAGGAAAGATCATGGTAGATAGTGAGACCCAAGAGCTTGAGTGACAGAACTTCTTGCAGAGGATTGTTGGGCCACACGTTGACTACGACCAGAGAGGAACTCTGCAAGCCATGCGTGGAGATTTCCAATGATACCTTAGGGCTTAGGAGGAGAGCTTGGTGAGCAGAGCGGGGTGCCAGACCGTATCGTATCGATGGCATGTGATATGTCAAGGGAGACAGCTCTAATTTCCTGTTTGACATTGAGCATTTCCTGTTTGACATTTGACATTGTCTTCCTGGGTTTTCATGGTATTTTGCGTCTTTAACTGTCTTCGGGGTATTTTGGATCTTCAGGGTCTTTTGTGTCTTCAAGCCCAAATTGGGTCCATCGTGCTTATTTGGGGTCCATTGGGTCTTCTGGGTCCTTGGGGTTGGAGTCTTTTAGATCTTTTAACCGGTGGACACAGTCGTGTTCAAAGATATTCCCATTAAACCCCCATACTCAAATCCCTCCTAAAGCCTTTAAAACCGACTCTTATGAAGGGACACACACACACACACACACACACACACACACACACACACACACACACACACACACACACACACACTGTGTTTTACACGGTAGATTGAGTGGTATGATCTGTTATTCTGTCTGTCTGACCGCGATACATTCGGTCGTTACTTATCCAATCGCAACCAAACTTAACAAGGAGACTAAAGGAGACCAAGTATGGAGGTTGTAGCGACTTAATTTGCCCTTTAGAAGTTAAGTGCACGTACACTTGAAATCCCTCGCCCTATACTGTTTAACACTAAACTGAAAAAGACTAAACTGAAACCTGGGGTGTGTTCAGTTACCAAGCAGCTAGCTAGCGCTTGCCAAGCCAGCCGTTCCTTATCAACGGTTTTGAATGGAGTGCTTGCTCAAATGCTTAAACCACGTGGCGAGCTCTCCACAAGGAACTTGGTAAATGAACACCCCCTTCCTGCAATGTTCATGAGGCACGACCTTAGATCGACTATCATCAATATATCCAAGAGAGGAATGACCCTTCCTGCCGCCCATGTAGTGAGCGGGTGTACTCGTATATAAAAAACGAAAAACACGGTCCGTCTGTCCGTCCATCAAGTTGTCCGTGAAGCATTGAATCTGTGCGACTAGATGTTGATTAATTACGTACTATTCTAATGTACCCTTTAAACCTTTCAACCCATAAAACTGCTCATACCGCTTAGACCTTTGAAGACCCTTTACAACCCCTAATAACCTTAAGACCCTCAAGACCCCAAAGGTCCTTGAAGACACCGAAGACCATTTGACAATTAAGACACCTAAGACCGTTTAAGACCATGAAGACAGTTAAGACCACTAAGAACCCAAAGACTATTAAGACCATAAGACCCCAAAACCCTTTAAGACCCTTTAGACCCCAAAGCCCCGTAAGACTCTTAAGACCGTTTAGACCCCAAAACCCTTTAAGACCCAAAGGCCCTTAAGACCCTAATACCCTTAGGACCCATAAATACCCCCAAGACCCTTTTAGACACCCAATATCCTTAATACCCATGAGATCCTTGAGAACACAAAGACCCTTAAGATCTGTGCAGTGTCTGTATTGTGTTTTTTGTCACAGAAATACTCCCTCAAACTTTTGTGAAATCATACCAAACCTCCAGTCTGCACCTACCCCTCCCGGTTGTCTTCCTTGGGGGTTTGCTTCTTTTTTTCATTTCAATCAAATTTTTTAGGTGTTTTTAATAATGTGGTTCGGTTTATGAATAGATATGCAATGCTAATTGTGTACGTACCGCTTAACACAATGGCCGCTCTCGTTCAAGTGGTTGCTCTGGGATACCGCACATGCGCAGTGGAAGGAAAAGGCGTCTCCGTTACTCAGCCTCCTTTGAAAGCCGGAAGTAATTTGCGAACGCAATCCCAATGTTTTTCTTGCGATAGCATTTTGGTTTTGCAAAAATCGAGTAATATGAATTAAAAATCTAAATAAAAATCAAGGAAATAATTGACACGTTTCCAATGACTTGGGTTTAATCTCTGCTTTGGAGAATGTCACAGTGGTGTGTATCTGGGAAGTGTTATTTGGTGTAAACTGTAAAGCGTTACAATAGTACGAGCACATCACAATATATGTCCATGAGTAGGGTGGCAATGGTGAGTTGAGCTTGATGTAACTGTGTGCGTCGTGTAACAATTGGTTGTCTTTACTTACTAACTTTACTTGGATATACTTGGATGTAGAGGATGAAGCGCTGCTTTTTAACCCCTCGTTACTGTGCTGAAGCATGTATTCATCTGGTAGGGTTGGTACTTCAATGGGTGATTTGCATGTATTCATCTGGTAGGGTTGATACTTCAATGGGTGATTTGCATGTATTCATCTGGTAGGGTTGGTACTTCAATGGGTGATTTGCATGTATTCATCTGGTAGGGTTGATACTTCAATGGGTGATTTTCCATGTATTCATCTGGTAGGGTTGATACTTCAATGGGTGATTTGCATGTATTCATCTGGTAGGGTTGATACTTCAATGGGTGATTTGCATGTATTCATCTGGTAGGGTTGGTACTTCAATGGGTGATTTGCATGTATTCATCTGGTAGGGTTGGTACTTCAATGGGTGATTTGCATGTATTCATCTGGTAGGGTTGATACTTCAATGGGTGATTTGCATGTATTCATCTGGTAGGGTTGATACTTCAATGGGTGATTTTCCATGTATTCATCTGGTAGGGTTGATACTTCAATGGGTGATTTGCATGTATTCATCTGGTAGGGTTGATACTTCAATGGGTGATTTGCATGTATTCATCTGGTAGGGTTGGTACTTCAATGGGTGATTTGCATGTATTCATCTGGTAGGGTTGGTACTTCAATGGGTGATTTGCATGTATTCATCTGGTAGGGTTGGTACTTCAATGGGTGATTTGCATGTATTCATCTGGTAGGGTTGATACTTCAATGGGTGATTTGCATGTATTCATCTGGTAGGGTTGGTACTTCAATGGGTGATTTGCATGTATTCATCTGGTAGGGTTGATACTTCAATGGGTGATTTTCCATGTATTCATCTGGTAGGGTTGATACTTCAATGGGTGATTTGCATGTATTCATCTGGTAGGGTTGATACTTCAATGGGTGATTTGCATGTATTCATCTGGTAGGGTTGGTACTTCAATGGGTGATTTGCATGTATTCATCTGGTAGGGTTGATACTTCAATGGGTGATTTGCATGTATACATCTGGTAGGGTTGGTACTTCAATGGGTGATTTGCATGTATTCATCTGGTAGGGTTGATACTTCAATGGGTGATTTGCATGTATTCATCTGGTAGGGTTGGTACTTCAATGGGTGATTTGCATGTATTCATCTGGTAGGGTTGATACTTCAATGGGTGATTTGCATGTATTCATCTGGTAGGGTTGGTACTTCAATGGGTGATTTGCATGTATTCATCTGGTAGGGTTGGTACTTCAATGGGTGATTTTCCATGTATTCATCTGGTAGGGTTGGTACTTCAATGGGTGATTTGCATGTATTCATCTGGTAGGGTTCGTACTTCAATGGGTGATTTTCCATGTATTCATCTGGTAGGGTTGATACTTCAATGGGTGATTTGCATGTATTCATCTGGTAGGGTTGGTACTTCAATGGGTGATTTGCATGTATTCATCTGGTAGGGTTGATACTTCAATGGGTGATTTGCATGTATTCATCTGGTAGGGTTGGTACTTCAATGGGTGATTTGCATGTATTCATCTGGTAGGGTTGGTACTTCAATGGGTGATTTTCCATGTATTCATCTGGTAGGGTTGGTACTTCAATGGGTGATTTGCATGTATTCATCTGGTAGGGTTCGTACTTCAATGGGTGATTTGCATGTATTCATCTGGTAGGGTTGGTACTTCAATGGGTGATTTTCCATGTACTCATCTGGTAGGGTTGATACTTCAATGGGTGATTTGCATGTATTCATCTGGTAGGGTTGGTACTTCAATGGGTGATTTTCCATGTATTCATCTGGTAGGGTTGATACTTCAATGGGTGATTTTCCATGTATTCATCTGGTAGGGTTGGTACTTCAATGGGTGATTTTCCATGTATTCTTCTGGTAGGGTTGGTACTTCAATGGGTAATTTGCATGTATTCATCTGGTAGGGTTGGTACTTCAATGGGTGATTTTCCATGTATTCATCTGGTAGGATTGGTACTTCAATGGGTGATTTTCCATGTATTCATCTGGTAGGGTTGGTACTTCAATGGGTGATTTGCATGTATTCATCTAGTAGGGTTGATACTTCAATGGGTGATTTGCATGTATTCATCTGGTAGGGTTGATACTTCAATGGGTGATTTGCATGTATTCATCTGGTAGGGTTGGTACTTCAATGGGTGATTTGCATGTATTCATCTGGTAGGGTTGATACTTCAATGGGTGATTTGCATGTATTCATCTGGTAGGGTTGGTACTTCAATGGGTGATTTTCCATGTATTCATCTGGTAGGGTTGATACTTCAATGGGTGATTTGCATGTATTCATCTGGTAGGGTTGGTACTTCAATGGGTGATTTGCATGTATTCATCTGGTAGGGTTGATACTTCAATGGGTGATTTGCATGTATTCATCTGTTAGGGTTGGTACTTCAATGGGTGATTTGCATGTATTCATCTGGTAGGGTTGGTACTTCAATGGGTGATTTTCCATGTATTCATCTGGTAGGGTTGGTACTTCAATGGGTGATTTGCATGTATTCATCTGGTAGGGTTGGTACTTCAATGGGTGATTTTCCATGTATTCAGCTGGTAGGGTTGGTACTTCAATGGGTGATTTGCCATGTATTCATCTGGTAGGGTTGGTACTTCGATGGATGATTTACCATGTATTCCTCTGGTAGAGTTGGTACTTTAATGGGTGATTTGCCATGTATTCCGCTGGTAGGGTTGGTACTTTAATGGATGATTTGCCATGAATTCCACTGGTAGGGTTGGTACTTTAATGGGGGATTTGCCATGAATTCCTCTGGTAGGGTTGGTACTTTTTCGGATGATTTGCCATGTATTCATCTGGTAGGGTTGGTACTTTTCGGATGATTTGCCATGTATTCAGCTGGTAGGGTTAGTACTTTATCGGATGATTTTTTTTTTTTTTTTTTGTATACTGAATCGAGGCTCGTGAAAGAGCTAACATTTATTTCACAAACAAATCAACCAGACAAACAAAATATACAAAAAGAGGGAGCGGAAGACAAGATGGGGAGAGAAGGGGAAGCACACAACCACAACATTTGAGAGCAGGGAGAAGTGTGGGAGGGAGAGGGCTTGGGGGCAGGAGGCGTGGGAAGGGGAGGGGGGGGGGGGGGGGAGAGAGGTATAAAACACAAGGGGACCGAAATTAGCGGGGGTAGAAAAGATCAAGGTTTTGGATGGGGGAGGATAAGAGATGGTGGTGAACAGCTGTTTTAAAGACCTGGAGGGTGGAGTGGGATTGAAGAGAGTGAGGGAGTTTGTTCCAGAGGCGGGAGAAAAGAGGAATGAAGGAGTGAAGGTGAGCAGAAAGTCTTGATTTTGGCAGTTTAACCATAAGAGGGTTGCAGGCAGATCTTGTGCGACCTGTAGGAATATTTGGGGGACAGAGCCCAGAGAGGGCTGTGGGGGCAAGGCCAGAGAGGAGTCGGTAGAAGACGGAAAGACCACCAACCTGCCTGCGGTGAGTGAGTGAAAGGCCCTTGGAGTTAGCTTCATCGCGGGAGATTCCATGTATTTGCCATGTATTCATCTGATAGGGTTGGTACTTCAATGGATGATTTGCCATATATTCCTCTGGTAGGGTTGGTACTTTAATGGGTGATTTGCCATGTATTCATCTGGTAGGTTGGTACTTCAATGGGTGATTTGCCATGTATTCATCTGGGAGGTTGGTACTTCAATGGGTGATTTGCCATGTATTCATCTGGTCGGGGTGGTACTATATCCGATGATTTGCCATGTTTTCATCTGGTAGGGTTGGTACTCTATCCGATGATTTGCCATGTATTCATCTGGTAGGGTTGGTGCTCTATCCGATGATTTGCCATGTATTCATCTGGTAGGGTTGGTACTCTATCCGATGATTTGCCATGTATTTCTCTGGTAGGGTTGGTACGTTATTGGATGATTTGCCATGTATTCATCTGGTAGGGTTGGTACTCTATCCGATGATTTGCCATGTATTTCTCTGGTAGGGTTGGTACGTTATTGGATGATTTGCCATGTATTCATCTGGTAGGGTTGGTACTCTATCCGATGATTTGCCATGTATTCCTCTGGTAGGGTTGGTACTTTAATGGATGATTTGCCATGTATTCCTCTGGTAGGGTTGGTACTCCATCCGATGATTTGCCATGTATGGACCTGGTAGGGTTGGTACTTTAATGGATGATTTGCCATGTATTCCTCTGGTAGGGGTGGTACGTTATTGGATGATTTGCCATGTATTCCTCTGGTAGGGTTGGTACTTTAATGGGTGATTTGCCATGTATTCCTCTGGTAGGGTTGGTACTTTAATGGGTGATTTGCCATGTATTCCTCTGGTAGGGTTGGTACTTTAATGGGTGATTTGCCATGTATTCCCCTCGTAGGGTTGGTACTTTAATGGATGATTTGCCATGTATTCATCTTGTAGGGTTGGTACTTTAATGGATGATTTGCCATGTATTCAGCTGGTCGGGGTGGTACGTTATTGGATGATTTGCCTTGTATCCCTCTGGTAAGGTTGGTACTTTAAAGGATGATTTGCCATGTATTCCTCTGGTAGGGTTGGTACTTTTTTTTCCTTTTTTTTTTTTTTTTTGTATACAAGATCGAGGCTCGTGAAAGAGCGAACATTAATCACACAGAAAGACAAACCGACACATAAAACATATAACATCGGGAGCGGTAGACAAGATGGGGAGAGAGGGGGAAGGACACAAACACAACATTTGAGAGCAGGGACCGAGAGACATGGAGACATCGAGAGATCTGAGAGAGGGCGAGGGCTTTGGGGGGGGGGGGGCATGGGAAGGGGGCGGTGGGAGAGGTATAAAACATATGGACACTGCCAGGACTTCCAGGAAAGAAGTTGGAATTTCAAACAAGGTGGATCTGGGGTGAATTAGCGGGGGTAGAAAAGATCAAGGTTTTGGATGGGGGAAGATAAGAGATGGTGGTGAACAGCTGTTTTAAAGACCTGGAGGGAGGAGTGGGATTGAAGGGAGTGAGGGAGTTTGTTCCAGAGGCGGGAGAAAAGAGGAATGAAAGAGTGAAGGTGAGCAGAGAGCCGAGATTTCGGCAGTTTAACCATCAGAGGGTTGCTGGCAGATCTTGTGCGACCTGTAGGAATATTTGGGGGACAGAGCACAGAGAGAGCTGGGGGTGCAAGGCCGGAGAGGAGTCGGTAGAAGACAGAAAGACCACCTACCTGCCTGCGGTGAGTGAGTGAAAGGCCCTCAGAGATAGCTTCATCGCGGGAGATTCCAATAATTCTGAAAGCTTTGGTTTCAACAGCGTGAAACCATCTTTTATGGATGATTTTTTTTCATTTATGGATGAAATCATCTTTAATGGATGATTTGCCATGTATTCAGCTGGTCGGGGTGGTACGTTATTGGATGATTTGCCATGTATCCCTCTGGTAGGGTTGGTACTTTAATGGTTGATTTGCCATGTATTCCTCTGGTAGGGTTGGTACTTTATTGGATAATTTGCCATGTATTCATCTGGTAGAGTTGGTACTTCATCGGATGATTTGCCATGTATTCATCTGGTAGGGTTGGTACTTTAATGGGTGATTTGCCATGTATTCATCTGGTAGGGTTGGTACTCTATCCGATGATTTGCCATGTATTCCTATGGTAGGGTTGGTACTCTATCCGATGATTTGCCATGTATGTCCCTGGTAGGGTTGGTACTTTAATGGATGATTTGCCATGTATTCCTCTGGTAGGGGTGGTACGTTATTGGATGATTTGCCATGTATTCCTCTGGTAGGGTTGGTACTTTAATGGGTGATTTGCCATGTATTCATCTGGTAGGGTTGGTACTTCAATGGGTGATTTGCCATGTATTCCTCTGGTAGGGGTGGTACGTTATTGGATGATTTACCATGTATTCCTCTGGTGGGGTTGGTACTTCAATGGGTGATTTGCCATGTATTCATCTGGTAGGGGTGGTACTATATCCGATGATTTGCCATGTTTTCATCTGGTAGGGTTGGTACTCTATCCGATGATTTGCCATGGATTCATCTGGTAGGGTTGGTACTCTATCCGATGATTTGCCATGTATTCCTCTGGTAGGGTTGGTACTCTATCCGATGATTTGCCATGTATTCATCTGGTAGGGTTGGTACTCTATCCGATGATTTGCCATGTATTCCTCTGGTAGGGTTGGTACGTTATTGGATGATTTGCCATGTATTCATCTGGTAGGGGTGGTACTCTATCCGATGATTTGCCATGTATTCCTCTGGTAGGGTTGGTACTCTATCCGATGATTACCTTCGCAAAAGCGGAAGGTTATGTTTTGATCGCTGTGTATTTATTTGTATGTCTGTGTGTATGTTATTCGCATAACTCAAAAAGTATTCAACCGAATTGCATGAAATTTGGTGGGATGATTGGTTATTATACGGGACACATTTGATTAGATTTTGGGAGCAATCGGGTCAAAGGTCAAGGTCAAGGTCACGAAAAGGTCAAAATCGTATTTTTACCAAGTACAGAACAGTAGCTGCGGCGAAGGTATGCACTCTACCGAGTGCCCGTTCTAGTTTTCCATGTATTCATTTGGTAGGGTTGGTACTTTATCGGATGATTTGCCATGTATTCAGCTGGTAGGGTTGGTACTTTATCGGATGATTACCTTCGCAAAAGCGGAAGGTTATGTTTTGATCGCTGTGTATTTATTTGTATGTCTGTGTGTGTGTATGTTAATCGCATAACTCAAAAAGTATTCAACCGAATTGCATGAAATTTGGTGGGATGATTGGTTATTATACGGGACACATTTGATTAGATTTTGGGAAACAGATTTGCTCAAATTCTGACTATTTTTAACTCGATCGTATTTCACTCAAAGTTATGAGCGACTGAAGAAGAAGATGTCCATCCAGGACGTCATCACTATAACGCGATCTCCCGCGATCATTTCAACCTCAAAAAAAATTATAATTGCAGATTTGACAATAGATGAGGCATATTAACAAACGAATGAAACAGATTTGCTCAAATTCTGACTATTTTTAACTCGATCGTATTTCACTCAAAGTTATGCGCGACTGAAGAAGAAGATGTCCATCCAGGACGTCATCACTATAACGCAATCTCCCGCGATCATTTCAACCTCAAAAAAAATTATAATTGCAGATTTGTCAAGAGATGAGGCATATTAACAAACGAATGAAACAGATTTGCTCAAATTCTGACTATTTTTAACTCGATCGTATTTCACTCAAAGTTATGAGCGACTGAAGAAGAGGATGTCCATCCAAGACGTCATCACTATAACGCGATCTCCCGCAATCATTTCAACCTCAAATGAAATTCAAATTGCAGATTTGTCAATCGGGGAGGCATATTAACAGACGAATGAAACAGATTTGCTCAAATTCTGATTTTTAAAAATCGATCGCATTTCACATAAAGTTTCACATCGCATACACTCCCATGCCAAGTACAGAACAGTAGCTGCGGCGAAGGTATGCGCTCTACCGAGTGCCCGGATTCTAGTTATGAAAGAGAAGGGAAGGTTGTGATGTGTAGCAAGAGTGGAGAGAGAGAGAGAGATAGAAGGGAAGGGAGATGGGGATGAGATAAGAGTGTAAGTGGAGGGAATGAGGGAGTTTTAAAAATGGCCAAAACTTTTCCCTCCCCTCCTGCCCGACATTCACCTCACCTCCCGCCCTCCCCCACCTGTCTCTGTTCTCTCTCTCCACACCATAACCTGGAGGAGCTAGAACATAAGACTTTTTGAAGTTTCGCTGTTCTTGGCAAATCAAAACCTCGAGTAGCATGATGCTCCATGTGCACTCCACAGTGACCGCAGGTGATCTGGATGCAAGACCATGTCGAGGATCCAGAGCTCTCTTAATGGCGAAAAAAGAAGGATGTTTGAACAACTTTCGTGTTTTTTACTCCTCTCGTTTTACTGTATAACACCCGAACAAAGGATGAATCGGCACATCATATAAGCTTTATGGTCCTGGCGTGACTCCGAATAAACCAAATTGCCTTCCATAAATCACTGCTCGAACACCTTGCGCAACATTCCGCGGTCCCTCCAAGGTGGGGAGAATGAGCCACGCAGGATGACGTCACAGGCACCGCGTGCAGGTCGGTGTAATGTCACGATGCTGACGATGACTTCATAGGACGGCCTCTGTGTTTCGGAATGGAGTCTCACTCGTACGGTTGGGTTGGCCTGTGAGTGTTCCCATCCGAACACACAGACCGTTATGCCTGGACCCCGGTTCAAAGCCCCTCTACCATGTGTGTTTGTCCATGGTCTGCTATAAATAATGTCCTAATTGCAATTATTGAAAAAGAACACTGATCTCTACTAATGTCTTTGTTCTGCGGCTGTGCATCCACTTTCCTTTGATCATCCTTGAGATGTCTCCACAACTTCATTGGAGTCTACTTGTGGCCAATACATTTGATTGGACATGATTTAGATAGAAACACAACTTTATATATAAGGTCCCACAGATGGCAGTGCATGTCAGCGCGGAAACTCCACCATGAAGTCCAATGAGCTGTACACAGAACTCCGAGATAGAATTGTGAGGAGGCATAAAACTGGGGAAGGGTATAAAACAGTTTATAGAGTGTTGTTCCCAAGTACGAAAATTCCCAAGAGCACAGTGAGCTCCATCATTAGGAAATTGAAAGAATATGGAACTACCCAAACTCTTCCTTGAGCTGGCCGTCCAACCAAACTGAGCAACCGGGCAAGAAGGACCTTGGTGAGGGAGGTGACCAAGAACCCAATGACCCCTGTGACAGAACTACAGAGTCCCTTGGCTGAGATGGGAGAACCTGCCAGAAGGACAACAGTCTCTGCAGCGCTTCAACAATTTAGGCTTTATGGGAGAGTAGCCAGACGGAAAGCACTCCTGAGAAAAAGGCACACGGCAGCACGCCTGGGGGTTTGCAAAAAGGCACATGGAAGACTCTGAGAGCATGAAGGAAAATATCCTGTGGTCTGATGAGACGAAAATTTAACTCTTGGGCCGGAATGCAAAACGCTGCGTCTGCCCGAAACCGAGCACAGCTCATCACACATCTAACACAATCCCTACTGCGAAGCATGGTGGTGACAGCATCATGCTATGGGGATGATTTTTAGTGGCAGGGACTGGGAGACCTGCAAGGATAGAGGGAACAATGAATGGAGCCAAATACAGGCAAATCCTTGAAGATAACCTGCTTCATAGTGCAAAGGATCTTGGACTGCGGCGAACATTTTCATTCCAAAAGGTCTATGAGCCCAAGCACACAGCCAAAGCAACAATGGAATTGCTTCAGAACAAGAAGGTGAAAATCCTTGAGTGGCCCAGCCAAAGCCGAGAGGTGAGTAATCCCATTGAGAATCTGTGGAAAGACCTGAGAGATTGTTATTCACCGACGCTCCCCATCCAACTTGACAGAGCTTGAGCAAATCTGCAAGGAAGAATGGGAGAAATTCCCCAAATCTAGATGTGCAAAGTTGATACAGACTTGCCCAAGAAGACTCAAGCTGTAATTGCTGCCAAAGGCACTTCGACGAAGTATTGTCTCAGCAGGCTGAATACTTATGAAAATTAGATATTTCTTTATTTCATTTTCAATAAATTTGGAAAAATTTCCAAAAACATGATTTTGCTTTGTCATTATGGGGTATTTTGTGTAAGTCAGTGACAAAAAATCTCAATTTTATCCATTTTAAATTCAGGCTGTAGCACAACAAAATATGAAAAATCAAGGGGTGTGAATACTTTCTGAAGGCACTGTAAGCGCTGCCAGTACCGTCACCGGTTGAGGCAGTGCCGGCATATTCAACAATACTGTCAGAAATGCAAATACTACTGTCAGAAACGCTAACGCTACTACTGTCAGAAACCCTAACGCTCCTACTGTCGAAAATGTTCATGATCCTACTGTCGGAAACGCTAACGCTCCTACTGTCGGAAACGCTAATGCTGTGCTCTCGGGCCATAGCTTGGACACGCGAACGCGGCGGAGCTGACCTGCTGGGCCAATGGAGACATGACACAAGTAGATAAGAGAGGGCCTCAAGAGCCTTTGCCACGCCTCGCTGGAATCTCAATAAAAGGCGAGCGAGCGAACGCACAGTCGTCAGTCTGGGGTCTGCAGTAGTCAGTCAGTCTGAAGTCATTAGTCACTCATTATTGATCAGCCAGTCTGTGGTCAAGCTGTCAGATGAACTACGAGTTGTCGGACGGCCCTGCAATTACGGGTTATTGCTTGGACGAGTGCGTGCACACCAGGCTCACCAGGGGAGTTCTGAAGGCTGATGCAGTACATGGTTTTCGTCCATGGCGGCTCCAGAAACACACACATGACATTCCTGACACTGCAGTGACATCCACACCGCATTTTCCTTTCTTCGCTCCCTTCCATACTCTTCACTTTGGACCAACGCAAGCCCGCCTGTTTGCGTGGGATGAGCCAGGGGCCGACTCCTAGCCCCAATCTTTATCTCTTTCCCTCTCTTTCTCTTTCTCTCTGATTTCCCGGATTGTATGTGATGCACATGTCTGTCCCAAGATAATTAAGATCGTGCAAGGGGATCTTCTGTGCAAGGGGTGAAGACTTTTCTTGTGTTTTAATGTCTGTATGTGCCTTGTGAATATTTGTGTGTGAATAACTGTGCCTGTAAATACGTGCCTCATTGAAGCTTTGGTACCGTTTCAAACCCGCAAGCCCGATTGTCTTTTCCCTCATTGTTCGGCATAGTGTGTACATAATAAATAGACAGGATGTTGTGCCCCCCTGACTCGCAATGCTAAATAACCAACTTCCCCACCTACAGTTTCGCTCAGTCGTACAGCAATAAATAAATGAGGTGGTATGTCGAGAGCATGGTCACCAGGTAAGCCAGTAAGGTAATGCGACGCTGGGCGCGGGGACCCTGCTCGATCTGGTTGCACCAACCAGCGTCCGCGGTTGCATAGCAACCCGTCAGGCCACGGAGTTATCTGTGGCTTGTCGACTTCAGGTTCGGAGGTCAGGGAAGCGGGTCCAAGAAACCCCCTCGTGAAACCCCCGTCGACCCTGGAAACCGCAACAATATATTGGGAAGAGTTGGATAAATTCAACCAGAAATCAGAGGAATACCATCAAATTGGCAGGAATAGGTCCATTCGGGGAATTTAGCATGGATAAGTTACTCAGTTGGAGTACACCTTCTTCAATTCGTCATTTTGCTCTCATCACCATTTGTGATACAGTAGATGCAAAAATATAAAGTCCATGTAAGAGCAAGAACTGAACGAGCTATCCCAGAAGCTGGTTGGGGTGAGCTGTCCCAGAAGCTGGTTGGGATGAGCTGTCCCAGAAGCTGGTTGGGATGAGCTGTCCCAGCCTCACTCGCTGCGTTTCCCTTATCTGGCTGCGCCTCGAGTCGACCTTGAGCGGTCTGAGTGCAGACGGGGCGTTCCGAGTAGGGTTCGCCCTCAGCATGGGGCCTTTGAACAACTCCGTGCGCTCTGAACGTGCATCGTGCATGGACACGACACTCGACAGTGCTTTGCCTTTCATTGTGAAAGCCGCCAGTTCACTGTGTTGCTGCGCAGTTAAAATCCATGCGGATTGTTTAATCTCAATATGAGCGCTCGGAGGAGTGGAGGAATCCACCACCATTCCATATTTAACGCCAGGACATATCCACATCGGATGGACCCATCCCTACATACCCTCCTCTCCCTATGCCAAACTCTCTCACACACACACACACACACACACACACACACACACACACACACACACACACACACACACACACACACAACCGTCTTCAGCACCATCAGAGCACATGACAAATTATACAAAGGTATCAGACTCAGGAAACCGATGGAAGGTGCTCTGGTGGTGAGATAAGGTGTGAATGTGTAGTGGACGTTGTGAATGTGTTGTGGACGTTGTGAATGTGTAGTGGACGTTGTGAATGTGTTGTGGACGTTGTGAATGTGTTGTGGACGTTGTGAATGTGTAGTGGACGTTGTGAATGTGTTGTGGACGTTGTGAATGTGTTGTGGACGTTGTGAATGTGTTGTGGACGTTGTTAATGTGTTGTGGACGTTGTGAATGTGTTGTGGACGTTGTGAATGTGTTGTGGACGTTGTGAATGTGTTGTAGAAGGTGTAAATGTGTTGTAGAAGGTGTATATGTGTTGTAGAAGGTGTAAATGTGTTGAAGAAGGTGTGAATGTGTTGTAGAAGGTGTATATGTGTTGTAGAAGGTGTATATGTGTTGTAGAAGGTGTAAATGTGTTGAAGAAGGTGTATATGTGTTGTAGAAGGTGTAAATGTGTTGTAGAAGGTGTGAATGTGTTGTAGAAGGTGTAAATGTGTTGTAGAAGGTGTGAATGTGTTGTAGAAGGTGTGAATCTGTTGTGAATATGTAAATGTGTTGTAGAAGGTGTGAATGTGTTGTCGAAGGTGTGAATGTGTTATAGAAGGTGCGAATGTGTTGAAGAAGGTGTGAATGTGTTGTGAATATGTAAATGTGTTGTAGAAGGTGTGAATGTGTTGTAGAAGGTGTGAATGTGTTGTGGACGTTGTGAATGTGTTGTAGAAGGTGTGAATCTGTTGTGAATATGTAAATGTGTTGTAGAAGGTGTGAATGTGTTGTAGAAGGTGTAAATGTGTTGTAGAAGGTGTGAATGTGTTGTAGAAGGTGTAAATGTGTTGTAGAAGGTGTGAATGTGTTATAGAAGGTGTGAATGTGTTGTAGAAGGTGTGAATGTGTTGTAGAAGGTGCGAATGTGTTGTAGAAGGTGTAAATGTGTTGTAGAAGGTGTGAATGTGTTATAGAAGGTGTGAATGTGTTGTAGAAGGTGTGAATGTGTTGTAGAAGGTGTGAATGTGTTATAGAAGGTGCGAATGTGTTGTAGAAGGTGTAAATGTGTTGTAGAAGGTGTGAATGTGTTATAGAAGGTGTGAATGTGTTGTAGAAGGTGTGAATGTGTTGTAGAAGGTGTGAATGTGTTATAGAAGGTGTGAATGTGTTGTAGAAGGTGTAAATGTGTTGTAGAAGGTGCGAATGTGTTGAAGAAGGTATGAATCTGTTGTGAATATGTAAATGTGTTGTAGAAGGTGTGAATGTGTTGTAGAAGGTGTGAATGTGTTGTAGAAGGTGTGAATGTGTTGTGGACGTTGTGAATGTGTTGTAGAAGGTGTGAATCTGTTGTGAATATGTAGATGTGTTGTAGAAGGTGTGAATGTGTTGCAGAAGGTGTGAATGTGTTGTAGAAGGTGTGAATGTGTTATAGAAGGTGTCAATGTGTTGTAGAAGGTGTAAATGTGTTGAAGAAGGTGTGAATGTGTTATAGAAGGTGTATATGTGTTGTAGAAGGTGTAAATGTGTTGTAGAAGGTGTGAATGTGTTATGAATATGTAAATGTGTTGTAGAAGGTGTAAATGTGTTGTAGAAGGTGTAAATGTGTTGTAGAAGGTGTGAATGTGTTGTAGAAGGTGTAAATGTGTTGTAGAAGGTGTGAATGTGTTATAGAAGGTGCGAATGTGTTGTAGAAGGTGTAAATGTGTTGTAGAAGGTGTATACGTGTTGTAGAAGGTGTAAATGTGTTGAAGAAGGTGTGAATGTGTTGTAGAAGGTGTATATGTGTTGTAGAAGGTGTAAATGTGTTGTAGAAGGTGTATATGTGTTGTGGAAGGTGTAAATGTGTTGAAGAAGGTGTGAATGTGTTGTAGAAGGTGTGAATGTGTTGTAGAAGGTCTAAATGTGTTGTGGACGTTGTGAATGTGTTGTAGAAGGTGTGAATCTGTTGTAGAAGGTGTAAATGTGTTGTAGAAGGTGTGAATGTGTTATAGAAGGCGCGAGTGTGTTGTAGAAGGTGAAAATGTGTTGTAGAAGGTGTGAATGTGTTGTAGAAGGTGTGAATGTGTTGTAGAAGGTGTAAATGTGTTGTGGACGTTGTGAATGTGTTGTAGAAGGTGTGAATCTGTTGTGAATATGTAAATGTGTTGTAGAAGGTGTGAATCTGTTGTAGAAGGTGTAAATGTGTTGTAGAAGGTGTGAATGTGTTATAGAAGGTGCGAACGTGTTGTAGAAGGTGTAAATGTGTTGTAGAAGGTGAAAATGTGTTGTAGAAGGTGTATATGTGTTGTAGAAGGTGTAAATGTGTTGAAGAAGGTGTGAATGTGTTGTAGAAGGTGTGAATGTGTTGTAGAAGGTGTAAATGTGTTGTAGAAGGTGTGAATGTGTTGTAGAAGGTGTGAATGTGTTGTGGAAGGTGTAAATGTGTTGTTGAAGGTTTAAATGTGTTGGAGAAGGTGTAAATGTGTTGTAGAAGGTGTAAATGTGTTGTGGAAGGTGTGAATATGTTGTAAAAGTTGTGAATGTGTTGTAGAAGGTGTGAATGTGTTATAGAAGGTGCGAATGCGTTGTAGAAGATGTAAATGTGTTGTAGAAGGTGTAAATGTGTTGTAGAAGGTGTATATGTGTTGTAGAAGGTGTAAATGTGTTGAAGAAGGTGTGAATGTGTTGTACAAGGTGTGAATGTGTTGTAGAAGGTGTAAATGTGTTGTAGAAGGTGTGAATGTGTTGTGGAAGGTGTAAATGTGTTGTCGAAGGTGTAAATGTGTTGTCGAAGGTGTAAATGTGTTGTCGAAGGTGTAAATGTGTTGAAGAAGGTGTAATTGTGTTGTGGAAGGTGTAAATGTGTTGTCGAAGGTGTAAATGTGTTGTAGAAGGTGTAAATGTGTTGTGGAAGGTGTGAATGTGTTGTAGAAGGTGTAAATGTGTTGTAGAAGGTGTGAATGTGTTGTAGAAGGTGTAAATGTGTTGTAGAAGGTGTAAATGTGTTGTGGACGTTGTGAATGTGTTGTAGAAGGTGTGAATCTGTTGTAGAAGGTGTAAATGTGTTGTAGAAGGTGTGAATGTGTTATAGAAGGCGCGAATGTGTTGTAGAAGGTGAAAATGTGTTGTAGAAGGTGTGAATGTGTTGTAGAAGGTGTGAATGTGTTGTAGAAGGTGTAAATGTGTTGTGGACGTTGTGAATGTGTTGTAGAAGGTGTGAATCTGTTGTGAATATGTAAATGTGTTGTAGAAGGTGTGAATCTGTTGTAGAAGGTGTAAATGTGTTGTAGAAGGTGTGAATGTGTTATAGAAGGTGCGAACGTGTTGTAGAAGGTGTAAATGTGTTGTAGAAGGTGAAAATGTGTTGTAGAAGGTGTATATGTGTTGTAGAAGGTGTAAATGTGTTGAAGAAGGTGTGAATGTGTTGTAGAAGGTGTGAATGTGTTGTAGAAGGTGTAAATGTGTTGTAGAAGGTGTGAATGTGTTGTAGAAGGTGTGAATGTGTTGTGGAAGGTGTAAATGTGTTGTCGAAGGTTTAAATGTGTTGGAGAAGGTGTAAATGTGTTGTAGAAGGTGTAAATGTGTTGTGGAAGGTGTGAATATGTTGTAAAAGTTGTGAATGTGTTGTAGAAGGTGTGAATGTGTTATAGAAGGTGCGAATGCGTTGTAGAAGGTGTAAATGTGTTGTAGAAGGTGTAAATGTGTTGTAGAAGGTGTATATGTGTTGTAGAAGGTGTAAATGTGTTGAAGAAGGTGTGAATGTGTTGTAGAAGGTGTGAATGTGTTGTAGAAGGTGTAAATGTGTTGTATAAGGTGTGAATGTGTTGTGGAAGGTGTAAATGTGTTGTCGAAGGTGTAAATGTGTTGTCGAAGGTGTAAATGTGTTGTCGAAGGTGCAAATGTGTTGAAGAAGGTGTAATTGTGTTGTGGAAGGTGTAAATGTGTTGTCGAAGGTGTAAATGTGTTGTAGAAGGTGTAAATGTGTTGTGGAAGGTGTGAATGTGTTGTAGAAGGTGTAAATGTGTTGTAGAAGGTGTGAATGTGTTGTAGAAGGTGTAAATGTGTTGTAGAAGGTGTAAATGTGTTGTCGAAGGTGTAAATGTGTTGAAGAAGGTGTAAATGTGTTGTGGAAGGTGTAAATGTGTTGTCGAAGGTGTAAATGTGTTGTAGAAGGTGTAAATGTGTTGTGGAAGGTGTGAATGTGTTGTAGAAGGTGTAAATGTGTTGTAGAAGGTGTGAATGTGTTGTAGAAGGTGTAAATGTGTTGTAGAAGGTGTAAATGTGTTGTTGAAGGTGTGAATGTGTTGTAGAAGGTGTGAATGTGTTATAGAAGGTGCGAATGTGTTGTAGAAGGTGTAAATGTGTTGCAGAAGGTGTAAATGTGTTGTAGAAGGTGTAAATGCGTTGTAGAAGGTGTGAATGTGTTGTAGAAGGTGTAAATGTGTTGTAGGTGTGAATATGTTGTCGAAGGTGTGAATATGTTGTAGAAGGTGTAAATGTGTTGTAGAAGGTGTGAATGTGTTGTAGAAGGTGTAAATGTGTTGTAGAAGGTGTGAATGTGTTGTAGAAGGTGTGAATGTGTTGTAGAAGGTGTGAATGTGTTGTAGAAGGTGTGAATGTGTTGTAGAAGGTGTGAATGTGTTGAAGAAGGTGTAAATGTGTTGGAGAAGATGTAAATGTGGTGTTGAAGTTGTGAATGTGTTGTCGAAGGTGTAAAGGTGTTGTGGAAGTTGTGAATGTGTTGTAGAAGGTGTGAATGTGTTGTAGAAGGTGTGAATGTGTTGTGAATGTGTAAATGTGTTGTGGAAGGTGTAAATGTGTTGTAGAAGGTGTAAATGTGTTGTGGAAGGTGTAAATGTGTTGAAGAAGGTGTAAATGTGTTGAAGAAGGTGTAAATATGTTGAAGAAGGTGTAAATGTGTTGTGGAAGGTGTAAATGTTTTGAAGAAGGTGTAAATGTGTTGACGAAGGTGTAAATGTGTTGAAGAAGTTGTAAATGTGTTGTAGAAGGTGTAAATGTGTTGTGGAAGGTGTAAATGTGTTGTAGAAGGTGTAAATGTGTTGTGGAAGGTGTAAATGTGTTGTGGAAGGTGTAAATGTGTTGAATAAGGTGTGAATGTGTTGTGGAAGGTGTGAATGTGTTGTAGAAGGTGTAAATGTGTTGTGGAAGGTGTAAATGTGTTGTAGAAGTTGTGAATGTGTTTTGAAGTTGTGAATGTGTTGTGAATGTGCGGTAATGTTGTTGTGATCGTCCCATGAAGGCCCCTTGTGGAGAGGAGTCAAGCGTGCACGTCGGCACGGGGCAAGGCCGGGCAGGGTTGGGCAGGGTTGGGCAGGGTTGGGCAGGCCTCCTGTGTGGCAGGCAAGCCGCCAGCTCGGTAGTGTTTCTCGAAACTGCCTTGGAGGAAATGGATTCTCTGCTCTTGGGAAACATGTTTCGAGTCCATCAAACAAATGCGGATTGCACGTGCAGCTCATGTCGGGTCAGATGCATCACGAAGCTTCGCCGATCACGTGGATAATCCCCCTGGTCCTCGTGGTGGTTATCCAGTGGAGTTATCTCGTTTGGACCCACCATATGTACCATGGTCTCAGTCAACACTTGTTGGCATTTCATATGAGCGGCGATCCTACAGCGGGGCGGATGTCCCAATCACAACGAACGACTCGGATTGGTCGTTGAGGGTATTTTAATGGGTTTGAAATAATTGTTGGGAGGATTATGAACGGAACGTTAAATCATTACCAAACGGATTCGGCTCAAACATCGTGGATGTATCATTTGTGGTTGGCGTAAACTAGGTTATGTAGGTGGTTGGGTAATGTGGGTCACCGCGGGATGGTCTTGCGGACGCTTTCTGCTTTCGCGCCAAAATGTTGTTGTGGATCGACAAAACGGGCGGGTTAAAGACTTCGGGATTTCCTTGGGACAAACCGATAGATCTGGACCGTCTGGTCTCTCCTTTTGGAATGTGTGGTCCTCGCAGGGACACCCCGGGGGTAAAGGGGATATGTCTGAGAGAAAGCCGAGGCCGCCATTGATCAAGGTGTCACGAGTGGGATTCCTTTCACGCTCCGTAATGAATGCCCGATGATCTCGAGCGGATAACGTTCGTTATCGGTCATGTTGAAACGGGTTCCGTTTTTGCATAAATGATGCAACAAGTGAACGTCCCTCGGAGCCGGGAATGGAAGAGTCCGTGACATTCTAAAGGCCACGTCACGTTGTTTGCGTTGCTGGACCAGCATGACGCCTCCGGCGAGCACGGGGCTTGTCCCGACACGTCGAGGCTGCTGCGAAGGGCACGCGGCGCGGGGGGTGCGGGGGTGCGGGGGGTGAAATGCCAGCCCGATGCGAGGCAAAGGCTTACAACGCACTCTGTGTCGTCTGGTTGTTCTGTTTCTGCGGAAAATCGACACAACCTGCTGTGAGCAAGAAACCACAACCACCGCTGCAGCGTGAAACGCTCATCACGGGAAATACATTTATTATGTACGCATGGGGTTACTGGGGGAGTAATTCACATTTCGTTGTTACAGCCTGGATTGAAAATGGATTAAATTGAGAGATTTTTTTGTCATTGATCTACACATAACACCCCATAACGTCAAAGTGGAATTTTTTTCATTTGAGAAATCTTTACTACAAAATAATTAAAAATGAAAAGCTGAAATGTCTCCAGTCAATAAGTATTCAACCCCTTTGCTATGACACACCAACTTGAGCTCAGGTGCATCCAATTTCCCTTGATCATCCTTGAGATGTCTCTACAACATCCTTGAGATCCTTGAGATGTCTCCACAACATCCTTGAGATCCTTGAGATGTCTCCACAACATCCTTGAGATGTCTCTACAACATCCTTGAGATGTCTCCACAACATCCTTGAGATGTCTCCACAACATCCTTGAGATCCTTGA
The DNA here is from genome assembly GCF_964187855.1 of Myxine glutinosa. Lineage (NCBI taxonomy): Eukaryota > Metazoa > Chordata > Myxini > Myxiniformes > Myxinidae > Myxine > Myxine glutinosa. The sequence continues at coordinate 23,694,270 of NC_136268.1, read as the reverse complement.
GATGTCTCCACAACATCCTTGAGATGTCTCCACAACATCCTTGAGATCCTTGAGATGTCTCCACAACATCCTTGAGATCCTTGAGATGTCTCTACAACTTGATTGGAGAACACCTGTGGCCAATTTAATTGGTTGGACATGATTTAGGAAAAAACACATCTTTCTATATGAGGTCCCACATTTGACAGTGCATGTCAGAGCAGATAATCTACCATGAAGTCCAAGTAACTGTCCGTAAAAATCAGAGATAGACTTGTGAGAAGACAGATCTGGGGAAGGGTATAAAATAATTTATGTTGAAAATTTCCAAGAGCACAGTGAGCTCCATCATTAGGAAATGGAAAGAATATGGAACTACCCAGACTCTTCGTCGAGCTGGCTGTCCGACCAAACTGAGCAACCGGGCAAGAAGTACCTTGGTCAGGGAGGTGACCGATAACCCAATGACCACTGACAGGACTACCTGCCTGTCTGACAGGAGATGGGAGAACCTGCCAGAAGGACAACAGTCTCTGCAGCACTTCACAAATCAAGGCTTTATGGGAGGAGTTGTCCAGACGGAAGCCACTCCTGAGAAAAAGCACTTGTCAGCACACCTGGAGTTTGGAAAAACGCACGTGAAAGACTCTGAGAGCATGAGGCAAAATAGTCTGTGGTCTGATGAGACGAAAGTTGGACTCTTTGGCCTGATTGCAAAGTCATACATCTGGCAGAAACCGAGCACAGCTCATCACCCATATAACACCCTACCGTAAAGCATGGTGGTGACAGCATGATGCTATGGGGATGCTTTTCAGCAGCAGGGACTGGGAGACTTGTTAGGATAGAGGGAACAATGAATGGAGTCAAATACAGGCAAATCCTTGAAGAGAACCTGCTTCATAGTGCAAAAGACCTTAGGCTTAGACTGTGGTGAAGATTTACATTGCAACAGGACAATGACCCCAAGCATACAGCCAAAGCAACACTGGAACGGCTTCAGAACAAGAATGTGAAAGTCCTTGACTGGCCCAGCCAAAGCCCACACTTGAATCCCATTGAGAATCTGTGGAAAGACTTGAAGATAAACAAGATGGACACTAGATGGACACATGGGGTTTCAGGAAAGAAAGCAGGGAATTTGAAGGAGGTGGGTTTGGGGTGGATTGATGGAGGTACAAAAGATCAAGCATTTGGATGGGAGAAGATAAGAGATGGTCGTGAACAGTTGTTTTGAAGACCTGGAGGGAGAAGTGAGATTGAAGAGAGTGAAGGAGTGCGTTCCAAAGACGGGCAAAAAAAGAGGAATGAAAGCGTGAAGGTGAGCAGAGAGTCCCCAAAAGTTTGGGAACTCCCAAAACTCCCAAAAGGGAGTTCCCCCAAAATAGGTATTTCCTTTCTTCTCAGAAACTCCACAAGCAATTCCAATGAAACTTGACCACAACCTTCATCACCCATGATGTACCAACGTTTGTTCACGGCATTAAAAAAATTGGGCCCTGACAGCATCTGCGGGGAGGGGGTGGGAAGGGGTTGCCCCCCAAAATGAGTATTTGCTCTATACTCAGGAATTACACACACAATTTCGACGAAACTTGACCACAACCGTCATCATACATTATGAAACAAAGTTTGTTCACGACATTATTAAAATTGGGGTGTGAAGTAGTTAGTCTATGGGAGGGTGGGTGGCAGATATTGACCCCCACTCTCTCCTACACCAATTTGAGCACATGAGGTTTTGACCCCCACACGCCCCTCCCCCAATTTGAGCACGTGTGATTTTGAACCCCATTCGACCCTCTCCCAATTTGAGGATGTGTGATTTTGACCCCCATTCGCCCCTCTCCCAATTTGAGCACATGGGATTTTGACCCCCACTCGCTCCTCCCCCAATTTGAGCACGTGTAATTTTGACCGCCATTCGCCCTCCCCCAATTTGAGCACGTGTAATTTTGACCCCCATTCGACCCTCTCCCAATTTGAGCACGTGTGATTTTGACCCCCATTCGCCCCTCTCCCAATTTGAGCACATGGGATTTCGATCCCATTCGCCCCTCTCCCAATTTGAGCACGTGTGATTTTGACCCCCATTCGTCCCTCTCCCAATTTGAGCACATGAGATTTTGACCCCCATTCTCCCTTCTCCTAATTTTAGCACATGGGATTTTGATCCCCATTCGCCCCTCTCCCAATTTGAGCACATGGGATTTTGACCCCCATTCGCCCCTCTCCCAATTTGAGCACGTGTAATTTTGACCCCCATTCGCCCTCCCCCAATTTGAGCACGTGTGATTATGACCACTATTCGCCCCTCTCCCAATTTGAGCACGTGTGATTTTGACCCCCATTCGCCCTCCCCCAATTTGATCACATGACATTTTGATCTCCATTCGCCCTTCTCCTAATTTGAGCACATGGGATTTTGACCCCCATTCGCCCTCCCCCAATTTGAGCACGTGTAATTTTGACCCCCATTCGCCCTCCCCCAATTTGAGCACGTGTAATTTTGACGCCCATTCACCCTCCCCCAATTTGAGCACGTGTAATTTTGACCCCCATTCGCCCCTCTCCCAATTTGAGCACGTGTGATTTTGACCCCCATTCGCCCCTCTCCCAATTTGAGCACGTGTAATTTTGACCCCCATTCGCCCTCCCCCAATCTGAGCACGTGTAATTTTGACCCCCATTCGCCCCTCCCCCAATTTGAGCACGTGTGATTTTGACCCCCATTCGCCGTCCCCCAATTTGAGCACGTGTGATTTTGACCCCCATTCGCCGTCCCCCAATTTGAGCACATGACTTCGAGTACGACTTCCACTACTTATTGTGTGGTCGGCTGGGGATGATTTTTGTAAGTTCGCCATTTCACACTGACACCACCGTGAGAGCCAAGGTGGTGTCAGTGTCAGGTACACGATCCGACGAGGCGTCAGGTGTCAGTGTCAGGTGCACGATCTGACAATGTCAGGTGCACGATCCGACGAGGTGTCAGTGTCAGGTGCACGATCGGACGAGGTGAGGTGTCAGTCTCTGTTGTGAGCAGAACGCACCTAGCCGGATTCAGGGAAAGTCGTCGAGTTTGAGTCACGGTGTCTGGGGGATCGAGCGAGTGAGTCACGGTGTCTGTCCGTGTCTGGGAGACCGAGTGAGTCACGTTCTCCTTGCCTGGGGACACACACATGCAGACACTCACTCATTACACTCAGGGTGTCTCGACACGAGCCCCGGTCCACGCGGATCTCGTACCCCGGGTTCACGCGTCGCACGGACGGACTGGGGCTCGTGCCGTTTGGCCGAAGTCTTTCACGAACCAGTTGGCCAGGCCTGACGGTCGACTAAGTAGTTAGGGCAAAAATTTTGAATTTGTTCAGGGTGCCGGCGATAGCTCGCCTCCACTTTGAGAACAACAACCTGGGATCTTTCAGGTCCACCAACTACTGCCCAGTTTCACATCCACCCGAGGGACGGCACAGGTGATACCTCGCCCTTCCTGCGAGATTTATAGCTGGGTCGGGATTCGAACCCAGGCTAGATAGCTTCAACAGAGGTGAGTGTGCGCTGGAATTTCAAATTCTATCCCTCCCACACCATTGGGAAGGAAAAGGCAAACCACCTAGTGCAATCCTCACCGTTGCGCTGCCTTACCAGCACTGTACCTGTCTTCAGCCAAAACACCATAAACTAGAACGGTATTCCGTAGGGAGCATACCTCCACCTGGTGAACAGTTTATGTTTTGTATCCCACTGATAGGCCGGATCTGGATTCAAACCTGAACCAAAATCTAATCGACTTGTTCTTGTCACCTCGCCAACTCATTCACCAAGTTGAGTCATAACTCGCCCCTAACTTTTTTTAATATCATGTTACATATCGCTTTTCACCCGATCGCTCAATGGTGAAGAATCACATAAAAATTAAATATTTCTTGCAGCCCAATCCATCTTCAGATCTTCACCAAAATTGAATCGATTCTTCCTTGTCAGACACCCAACCGGTCCACCAAGTTTCGTCCAAATCAATCCACAACCTTTTGAGATATCCTGCTATGTATCGTTTTTGGCCCAATCTCCCAATGGTGAAGGATCACTTAATAAATTTAATAATTCTCATATCCGAATCCATATTCAGATCTTCACCAAAATCGAATCTATTTGTCCTTGTCAGACACCCAACCTGTCCAACAAGTTTCGTCCAAATCAATCCACAACCTTTTGAGATATCCTGCTATGTATCGTTTTTGGCCCCATCTCCCAATGGTGAAGGATCACTTAATAAATTAAATAATTCTCATATCCGAATCCATCTTCAGATCTTCACCAAAATTGAATCGATTCTTCCTTGTCAGACACCCAACCGGTCCACCAAGTTTCGTCCAAATCAATCCACAACCTTTTGAGATATCCTGCTATGTATCGTTTTTGGCCCCATCTCCCAATGGTGAAGGATCACTTAATAAATTAAATAATTCTCATATCCGAATCCATCTTCAGATCTTCACCAAAATTGAATCGATTCTTCCTTGTCAGACACCCGACCGGTCCACCAAGTTTCGTCCAAATCAATCCACAACCTTTTGAGATATCCTGCTATGTATCGTTTTTGGCCCAATCTCCCAATGGTGAAGGATCACTTAATAAATTTAATAATTCTCATATCCGAATCCATATTCAGATCTTCACCAAAATCGAATCTATTTGTCCTTGTCAGACACCCAACCTGTCCAACAAGTTTCGTCCAAATCAATCCACAACCTTTTGAGATATCCTGCTATGTATCGTTTTTGGCCCCATCTCCCAATGGTGAAGGATCACTTAATAAATTAAATAATTCTCATATCCGAATCCATCTTCAGATCTTCACCAAAATTGAATCGATTCTTCCTTGTCAGACACCCAACCGGTCCACCAAGTTTCGTCCAAATCAATCCACAACCTTTTGAGATATCCTGCTATGTATCGTTTTTGGCCCCATCTCCCAATGGTGAAGGATCACTTAATAAATTAAATAATTCTCATATCCGAATCCATCTTCAGATCTTCACCAAAATTGAATCGATTCTTCCTTGTCAGACACCCGACCGGTCCACCAAGTTTCGTCCAAATCAATCCACAACCTTTTGAGATATCCTGCTATGTATCGTTTTTGGCCCCATCTCCCAATGGTGAAGGATCACTTAATAAATTAAATAATTCTCATATCCGAATCCATCTTCAGATCTTCACCAAAATTGAATCGATTCTTCCTTGTCACACACCCAACCTCTCTACCAAGTTTCGTCCAAATCCATCCACAACTTTTTGAGATATCCTTTATGTATCGTTTTTGGCCCAATCTCCCAATGGTGAAGAATCAATTAATAAATTAAATAATTATCATATCCGAATCCATATTCAGATCTTCACCAAAATCGAATCGAATCGTCCTTGTCAGACACACAACCTGTCCACCAAGTTTCGTCCAAATCCGTCCACAACCTTTGGAGATATTCTGTTCACAAACAAACGGACAGACAGGTGTGAAAACATAACCTCCATCTACCTTTGGTGGCGGAGGTAATAACTTACTTTTTAATTGTTTAAAATTATTTGCGAGTTATTCGATGAAAGCCTAACGACACCTGTCAAAAAGAAAGATGGCCTTTACGCATGATGACGTCAGTGGCACGTCTATAGCGGCACTATGACGTCATGGATGGCTTGTTTTTGTACAACTTGTTTTTATTTCACTTTGGTGAGCTGGGATGGCCGAATGACATGAACAACCAATAACATCCATCCGAAGGAATGGCCGAATGACATGAATAATCAATAACACATCCATCGGAACGAAGGACGGACTTTTATAACCAAACTCGCTTCACCTGGATTAAAATTACGCACCTGGACGGGCAAAAGTCTTAGACGTTCATTTACCTTCCAAACATAACGTAACAACTGCTGAAGGTCCTCTTTTCCACGGGGCACTACCAGCACTACCTTTATGTAATAATGAATACTCTCTTCTACACTCCGAAAACCCTCACGTGCATCTTCAAGTCCAGAACATCTCAGGTGTTCATGCAAATGACGTCACAGTTAAGCATTTCCAACCTGAATCACTTTACACGAGATCTGTGTCTAACTGTCTATCGTCTTTGCTAAAACACACGTGATTCATGCTTGTATGGGGTGTGGTTTTGGGGTGTGATTTTGGTGTGTGATTTTGAAGGTAATTCGTCACACCTGAGCTAATTTACAATATTGCTATTTTATGGGAGGTGGACACTGATCCAACCAAGATATTCTATTTTTTTTTTTAAATTAATTTTCTGAAATTTGTAGAATTTGTTTCTCACTTGGAAGTTGTGGGTTCGGATGTGTAAATAAAGGTGAAAAATATCTGATTTAAATTCCAGGCCATAAGGAAACAAAAAGGTAAAAATTTTGAAAGGGGGTGTAGACGTTCTTTCGGCGCTGTATATATATTGTTACAGACACGACTTTGATGTTAAAGTGGGCCGAGCGGAATGGCCGTCGTGTCCGCACAAATTACCCGACTATACTCGACGTTGACGAAGTCGCGTTACGCTGGCTCAATAAGAAAAAGAAGACACCCGGCTGGGTTATAAAATGACGACACCAGGGATACGGTTCTCAAGACCTCCGGAGGAGATTATATTCGTTACGGAAGGTCAGATTACAGGGACGAGAGGTACAACATAGAAAGACAAGCACTTAGACACAATCTTATATTATTCCCCAACAGACGACAGGTAAACGGGACAACGGCTGACTCACACGGGGGTTTGATGGCTAGGAAAGGCAGATAGCGATGGCTCAAGGTGCACTCTTGGCTCGGGGCAGGATCAACACGGTTCGGTCCAGAGATGCGGGGAGGTCTCGTCGCGGCGCTCAGAGGTGACGTTCTTTCTCAGGCGGGTCTTTCTCAGGCCTCTCCAAACTCAGGCGCATCTGTTTCAGCGCTCGCAGGTCCTTCTTTCTCCAGCTGGGGGCGCATCTCTTTTCACTTCCGGTCAGTCGCCACGTATATCCGGCGGGGAGTGACACGCCCTCGGCTCGCTAGCGCCGCCCCAGATGGAATCGGTCCGCCCTTCTGATTGGGTGCGGGGGGTTACCAGGCTCCGCCCTTGAGGAGGAGCTGACAGCCAGCCCCTCCGTGGTAACCCCGTGGAGCGCGTGGTCAATGGCGCTAATCGAGCCGGTGTGAGGACGCATCCTCCCCCGCGCCGCCGCCATCTCCTCTGTTGTTGTTGTAATTGTTGGGGAAGAAGATGGAAGGAGGTATGGGAAAGGTCCTAAACTCACTACTGATGCCATATAATCACATTCTGGTGCAACGAAGAGTCAGAATTAATGGAAACGAGTCCTTAACTGACATAGACTAAGAATAACTAGGAAGATGTCCGAAAGTTGTCTACGTGTGGTGCGGTGGACCTGGGCACGACATTTAATGGGGGAATAAGGGGAAGGTCGGCTCTACTGATTGTTATTTACATGCAATGGGACTAGGGAATGGGGGATTGGGGAAAGTTGGGGAGTATTGGAGAAAATAGGGGAATATTTACAAGCGGATATGGAGGCCAAATTCCATATTCGCAACATTGCACCCTTCTCTACCCTCGGGGCGTCCCGACCCGATAAATTTTTACCTACTTTAGTGTGGCACGCAATGTAGTTCCCTCTACTATTAACTCTACCCTGAGTGCGACAGTTTTACAGATATTCACGAATGAGTAAATATGTCCCCCTGCGACGTTGCACCCTTCTCCTCACAGAAACACACCCACAGGATAACCGAATCCGGAAAGAATTCTCAAACTAAACATACAGCCGGTAGGGAGCATTATTTACAAGATTACGCTGATATCTACACTACGATCCAGGACCTGTCTTTGGAGGAACACATGCAGATGTTATGCATAGAGAGAGCGCGCTTGCCAGCATCGATACACCAACCCACGAGTGCTCTGTGGCCGACGGCCTTTAATAACGTGCAGAGCACCCTTTCCGAGCATCAAAAGCACCACCCCACCACCAATCGGTGCAGTCACCATTGTTCATTGGAATAAAAATAAATTCGACAACCCCTAACCCTGCAGGTGTCTCTTGCTCTTCGTGTGGCCTTCAGTGGTGTTAATTAACAGTGGTTCACCTTTATGGCATAGGTGCCACGTTGACCCATAGGTCCATCCCCGGGTGGTGCTTGGCCGCAAACGAACTGCGGTCCATTGTGGGTGGCCACAAACATTGCGGTCCATATGGTGTATCGATCCCGGCAGCAAACAGCGAAAGTGCAGGCCCACAACTGCGCAGCCAGCACCTCTCTCTCCTCTCTCTCTACCCCAAAGCCAGATCCTCGGAGGTGGGAGACAAAAGAAGCAGACAAGTGAGTAAGGTGGTAAGGGCGCAAAAGTGCACGCAATGTAAGGTGATGCACACTGGGGGCACATGGGAACCAGGTGAGACAGGTACGTTCCTATCGTACGCCCCCCCCCCCACCAGGTAACCTACATGGCCCCTCCCTTACCCCTTACTGTATCCACACAACACAACACTACCCATAAACATCTACTTTACAAATCAACAAACATCCCTACTGTCTTCCCTGTTCCTCCCATATACCAAATTCGTCTTCTCTCCCTCCTAACCAATCAAATTTGCCATTTTCAACTCTCATCAAAATTTGCCATCTCCAACTCAACATCATAATTTGCCATTACCAATTCATCATCAGTCCCTCCTAGGGAGGGAGAGATGGAATCACCCCAATGTCTCATCCACGTCGTGATGCGTCTCACAAATCCACAGCAATCTCATTTCCTGCAACAAAACAAAGAAAACACAGGTGTGGAGTCATCATCATCACCACAGGTAAGTGGCTGCGTATGGTGCGACAGGTTCATCAATCCTAACTATCTCCTAAATGACTTTAACAACTTTACACTACCCGGGGTCTTTCTCCGGCCAAACCATTGGCCCTCTTACACTATGGGTTCTAAAAACCAATTCCCATTGGCCAAACTGTGGTGCTCTTCAATTTGGGGTCTCACTCCCCCGATTCATCTCCCGGTGCCCTCGTACAATTTCTGGGCTGCGACGTGTACCTCTCCCAGTGGGTCTACCCACCTGCACACCTCCACCACTGCAGTTGCCTCCGAGCTTACCTGCTCCTTACCCTAACCTAACTACCAGGGGAAGGCCCTCTGGCACTCTCCCCACTCGGTGCCCTCTCTGGCACTGGGCTACCCGGGTCCATCCTCCGGATCCTCGGGCCCCATCCACAACTCTACCGGCTCCCAGAGCCCACCTGCGGCCTCACCTGGCCGACATCCTCACAGTGGTGGAGTGCCCAACCAACTACACACACTAACAGGCTACACGCCCAGCCATTTCCACAACACTAATGCACCCATCCACAACACCATTCTGCAACCGCACCACAAATGCCAATATCCAACCACAATTTACCTGCACCCTCTACCTAACACTTACACTACCCGCCCCGGGTACTCGTGAAAGGGGTCCACTCTTCCCCCATCCACTCCTTCGCACCATGCACACCACTCCGTACCACTTACTCCAACTCTCTCCACACACCTGTACTTGCACACCTGTGCTCTCACACCTGGTGCCACCTGCACCCTTCTCTCCCCAAGCGCATTCGCGCTGATCCACGACACTCACTACTCATACACTGCTCCACACACCTGTCCAGTTGCACACCTGTGCAATCACACCTGTTCAATTCTCACACACACAGCATCATCTCAGCTAACTACTCCCTTCTGAAACTTGCGCTTCCCAGTCGTCCCTTTAAACTATTGCGCTCCCACGTCATTATCATCCACACTAATCTACCTGCGTCCCTACTACAGGTATCAGTCACTAACTAAACTTAACGTCACCTAAGGTCATCTTCTCTAGATCCCTATCAATATAACCTAACCCACCCGGGCTAGTTTTCACTGCCATACACCCCATAAACTATTGCTCCTTTGCCCCCCTCATGGGAAGGGTGGCAGGGATGCCATCCCACCACATCGGGGGTCTCTCACTACCAATTTTGCACATCAAATTTCAACAAATCAAAAATTTGCCAATCACTACCCATCATCTGCCAATCACTACTGCCAATCCCTTGCCAATCATCAAATTTTGTTTTTCTCTAATTTTGGGTCCAAAACACTAACCTCATCACCCAGTCGACTCACTAATACCTCTCGGTGCGCCAATTCCTGTCCAAAGCCCGGCTTCGTAAAGCCAAGCCATGAATGCTGGTTGTTCTGTGCCAGCGGCTGGGTGCGTCCCGCATTCGGTGCAGGGAAGGAGGTTTACCCGGGCCGAGATCCCACGCACCATCTCGGCACGGAGCCATCCAATGCCCCGATCTCGACCTGCCGGCACGTCTCACCAAAAAGTGGTCGCCATGACGACCCTTTCTATCGGGCTGCCAGCTCCGCCTAGTGGAGCCTGGACGCGGCCGTTCAAAGCGAGGCCCGGCACGCACCGAGGGCCTGCTTCGGCTAAAAGTCGCTCTAACCTCTAACCCGTGTAACGTCGATGCTTCACCTGGACGCTTACACCCCGCAGCCCGTTCCTTGCTCACACATCCAGCCGTGCCCATGCTCCTCGTACCTTTCCTTACACACCCAGGTACACTCATTCCACTCACAGCCTTGGTCACACACCTGACCACCGAACACTTTGGCACACATTCGTCGCTCGCACACCTCACCAATACACCTCTTCGCGCCCCCTCCTCGGTCACCTCCTCTGTGACAATCACAGGTGTGCTCTCATTCGCACACCCAACCACGTGCCTCACCACCAACTCCAGCGTGCATTCCCACTCACGCTCTACCATCCCAGGTGTACATCCTCGCTCACCTGTCACAACTAACTCACGCTCCATGTCACTCTCACTACTTTCACCTCCACTCGTGACAACGCACTCACCCTTACTCTTGACAGCACACTCTTTCCCCATGCACCTGTCCGTCACACACCTTTCTCGCGCACACTCTCCCGTTACACCCTCTGTAACACTCACCACAGGTGGACACTCTTCCTTACTTCTGACAGCGCACTCTTTCCTCATGCACCTGTCCGTCACACACCTTTCTCGCGCACACTCTCCCGTTACACCCTCTGTAACACTCACCACAGGTGGACACTCTTCCTTACTTCTGACAGCGCACTCTTTCCTCATGCACCTGTCCGTCACACACCTTTCTCGCGCACACTCTTGCGCACACTCTCCCGTCACACCCTCTGTAACACTCACCACCCCGCGCTTCCACGTGCTCCCTCGCACACGCGCTACGACCGACTCACTCTCGCCAGCACACTCACTCCTTGGCACGCACTTTTTCCTCACACACCCCAGAGTCGGACTTTCTTGCACACCTCCATTTTCGCACACCAGACCTGTCGCACACTTCACCAACGGCCTCTCACGAACACCCGGGTCTATCTCGACCCCCAAGCCTCTTAAATCACCTGGCGCATCATACGCACGACCATATTGGTCACCACTTACACCGGGTCCTCTTCCTCTTCGCTTCTCCTCCATCACCTGCGAATCCCTCATCCGGTTAACGAGCACATCACGATCCAAACACAGACTTTGGACCAATTCTTTTATCTCCTCTTTTATCTCTTTGTTATCCCCTCTCCGTCGCTTCTTAATTTCGCTCACCCCTTCTTCCACTTCTTCTAATTTGTGCCTCACCTCTTTTATTCCCCGGTACGTCTCCTCAAGCTCGTCCTCCAAGGCTACCTTGACCGTTTCCATGTGCGTCCTCACCTGCCGGTCCTTCGTCTCCATTACCTCTATCACCTCGTCCAACCTCGTTGTCAGTCCCTCACGTACTATCTGACATTCCCTCTTTGTCGCTATTAAGTCGTTTTTTATGTCGTTTTGTGTCGCTTTTAAACCTCCTAATACTGCAGTGTTCCTTTGAACCTGCTCCGTTAGTCCTTTTTGTCCCTCCGTCAGCTGTTCCACCTCCTGCGTCAGGTCCTCTATGCCCCCTTGTAACTTTACAGTCCCCTTTCTCACCTCCTTTTCCATGTGCTCCTCACAGTGCCTCACCTCCTCGCGCACTCCTCCGACCTCCTCACTCACTCCTCTTCTGATCTCTTCTCCCATCACTTGCATCTCCTGCCCAGATGCCACCCTCATCTGCTCCATTTCCTCCCTGTGAGCATCCAGTTTGGTTTCTACCCCCATTCTGACCCCCTCTATCTGCTGCCCCATTTGGTTAACTTCCCTTTCCGCTTGGTCCCTCATGTCCCTCAATTTGCCTTCCATACTGTTTTCTAACCCTATTAACCCATTTCTCACCTCTTTTATCCCGTTGTCTAACCCCTCAAAATTATTGTCTAACTTCCCAAATTTCTTGTCTAACTCCTCAAAATTATTGTCTAACTTCCCAAATTTCTTGTCTAATCCCTTAAAATTATTGTCTAACCCCTCACCGGTACCCCTCGCTTCGTCCCTCATTACCCCCATTTCGTTTCCCATTACCCCCATTTGGTTATTCATTACCCCCATTTTTGCTTCTAGCCTCTCCATAAGGGCCCCCATTTGCAACATAAAAAGGTTCGGATCCACCAGGGGCGCTGCCACGGTCGCGGGCGCGGTGACCAGCGAGGCGCCATTTTGCGCTCCCGCAATGTCGGGCACAACGACGCTATTTTGTGCGTCTGCTACCCTCGCTGCTTCGCTCTCCTCCTGTCCCTCATGTCCCTCAATTTGGTCCTGGACCGACCCTGCTTCACTCTCCCCTACCGGACCCCAGCCGTCTTGATCCGCCATAGCGCGACTTTCAAAATTCGAGTTTCGTAACACAAATCCAAATTTTTTTTTTTTTTTTTTTTTGTTATAATTTCGGCGAGCGCAGTAACCGCGGGACCGCGCTCCGGATCGATTTGGTCGAGCGCCGTACGCGCTCCGGCTCGATTTTCCCTCCCAAAATTTGGGCCTAACTAATTTAGTCCCGGGTCCGAATCTCACTCCCTTGGAGGCGTGGGTTCGAATCCCACTCCTGACACCAATTGTTACAGACACGACTTTGATGTTAAAGTGGGCCGAGCGGAATGGCCGTCGTGTCCGCACAAATTACCCGACTATACTCGACGTTGACGAAGTCGCGTTACGCTGGCTCAATAAGAAAAAGAAGACACCCGGCTGGGTTATAAAATGACGACACCAGGGATACGGTTCTCAAGACCTCCGGAGGAGATTATATTCGTTACGGAAGGTCAGATTACAGGGACGAGAGGTACAACATAGAAAGACAAGCACTTAGACACAATCTTATATTATTCCCCAACAGACGACAGGTAAACGGGACAACGGCTGACTCACACGGGGGTTTGATGGCTAGGAAAGGCAGATAGCGATGGCTCAAGGTGCACTCTTGGCTCGGGGCAGGATCAACACGGTTCGGTCCAGAGATGCGGGGAGGTCTCGTCGCGGCGCTCA
>NC_136268.1:23530799-23675799 GCF_964187855.1 Myxine glutinosa | reverse complement strand
CTCCCTCTACTGCAGGACATGGGATTATTGTACAGCAGATTCTTCATGGGCTGATCAGGATCGATCCCGGGTATTTCTTCGAGCCAGCTGGACAAACTTCAACTGGACGTCCACTCAAGGAGGTTATTTAAGGGGAGGAGCAGATGAGACGTCAGGAAGTGATTTTTCTTAGCGGTAGATGACTGGAACAGTCTTCCACAGGAAGTAGAGGTCAAGAGGACAAATTCATTGAGGTGTCAATTCGACAATCACTGTTGGAATAAGTGCTTCAATCTTCCATAGGCCTGCTCTTCTCAAGCATATGGACACGCTAAACCTCGACGAAGAGACCGGAGCATTACGGGATCAGCTTCTTCCCCGAATCCAATGTTGATGATGAAAGTAACAGTCATAGCTAATGGCTGGTTACGTGAGATATTTACATGAGGAAAGTTGGAGAGCAGAATGGTGCATTTTTATTGGAATTATTTAAATATTTTATGTACAGGTCGAATTAAAACTGCAATCTCTATATATAAAGGAGTGTCTGTGTGTGTGTCTGTCTGGATGTCCGCTTATAACTCAAGAACTACACATCGGAGAAAAGTTTTAGACACAGATTCGGAATCAGCATAAAATCCTGGTGGTTATAGGCTACGTTTTATTTTAATATCAATGGTTTAAAAAAACCGCGCCACCTGCAATTCCATGGTGTAGTTTGTGGCGGCGATATTGCCCCTTTCCGATCCCGCGGTTGCGCGTACGTACAGTATACTGTACGTACATATTTATATATTTTCAATGTGCTTTTTATTGTATTTTAAATTGTTTTTTAGCTTCTTTTATTGTGAATTTATGTACTATTGTATTTATTTTAAATATATTTTTTAAGGAAAACGAATGTTTTCACGTCCATCGGCCTTTACGAGTGACGTAAAGTCGCACATAATGACAAAATGCGCGCCATTTTTTCGCGCCAAGAACGAATAAACCGTTTTTTTTTTTAGTTGAGATTTTATTCGAATTCGAATTCCATTAAATTTCAACTGTTGGAAACAATAATTATTTCAACTGTTGGAAATTGAAATAATTATTGTTTCCAACAGTTGAAATTTAATGGAATTCGAATTCGAATAAAATCTCAACTAAAAAACAAAACGTCGCGTTTTAAAATTATGACGTCATCAGCGTATTTCGGAACGTTAATTTTTCAACTTCATATTCGGAATCAGTACGTCCCAGAGAAACTACAGCACACCTTAAATGTTTAAAAAACCGGGTTTTAAAATTATGACGTCATCAGCATATTTCGTAACGTTAATGTTTCAACTTTGACGACAATGACTTCCGACTTCCGGGTTCGGAATGCGGGACCAATGCCATTTGACAGGGAATAAAAAATAAATGCGACATTCAATTGACGACAATGACTTCCGAGTTGACTCTCCCCTCCCCCTCCCCCTCCCCTCCCCCCCTCCCCCTACCCCTCCCCTTCCCCCCTTACCCTCCCCTCCCCCTCCCCCAGGTTAAAGCACTCTTTGCACGGGTAAATTTTTCCTCCTTCCCTTCCCCCCTCCCCCAAAACGGAGGAGCCTGTCAAAGCCCACTCCCCAAAAAGATGTATATGTAGTATATTTTTTCCCTCCTACTCCCTTCCCCCACCCCACCCACTTCCACTCACCCCACTCCCTTCCTCAACCCTCCCTCGCCAGCCTCCTCCCCTCACCCGGCAACGCCGGGTACTCCTGCTAGTGGTAAATAAATAAACAGGCTGATGAGATGGTAAATTATACACAGGAATAACAGAATGGCAGCCGGATTTTAAGGGTTTTACTCTGACGAGTTCAATGAATTATACAGACACAAAAATGGACTTTTTCTTTACTCGTCGTGAGAATCATGGCACGGCTCAAAATGACGTCATGCCTCCTCATCGCTCTCCATTGCATCATTGGCCTCGTTGTTTGCCTCGGGCTCACTGCACTCATTCGCTCCAGCCTTTTCTTCATCTTCTTCTTCTTCTTCTTGAACATCTTCCAGAGGCTCTGACTTCTCTGCACGTTTGCGTCTGATGCACAAAAAACTGGAGAGACAACTTTATCACATTTTCAACCAATGTACCGATTCCCCCCTTAACTTCCCCCTCACCCCTTAACTTCCCCCGCCCTCCCCACACACCCAACCAATCAATACCCTAGATCCTGATGACAGCATCAATGCATGAGGATGGAGCTCATTGTGCCATGTTTCCACCTGCAAGTCATGCGGACAGCTCACTGGTTTGGGTTACATGCCATTCAAATGACCCAGATATGACCTGCCAATTGTGATCATTGGTGCCCATAAGCACCCAAACCAGATAAGGTGTCTCCCTCCAACTCTTTCATTGTGTAGAGGGACACTCCAGCTTTCTCTGAGCTACTTTTCCAAGTATTTTCTCTTCTTTCTGAGGTACTTTTCCTTCTTTTAGAAGCTTTGCGAGCCATTTTAGGTAACAATCCTTATTGGGCGGCAGGTACATGCTCACATGTACGGAAGTTCGCTATTTCTAGGGATTTGTGCATGCGTGCCGAGCATTATGGGGCAGGGTTAGGGTTTGGGTTGTTAGGGTTAGGGCGTGATTCTTGGGCGTGATTTTGAAAGCCCCATATTCGATAGTTTTCCGTGATGTCAGTACATCCGGGCTGTTCACTAGTAGGCTGCCATTTTGGAAGAGATGCACATATCAATAATCCTGAGAGCAAATGTTTGTTGCATTCTGGGGTGATTTAAGGAATAACAACACACATCTGGAATCAGGACAGGTGTGCTGACTGGTGTAAACGCTCACACCATACAAAACACACCGAGTTAATGATTCATAGTGAAGGTAAGGACAGATCGCTTACATGACAATGGCCATGATGATCAAGGCCACAGATGAGGCGCTGCCCACCATCACCACGAGGTTCCACATCTGGTCGTCTTTCAGCCTTCGGAGCAGCAGGCGAATGCGTCCCCTCATCCTCTGCTCTACCTGGACATGATCTTCGCCGTCACCGAGTCCATCAATTACGTCTTCATCCACAACATCCTGCTGAAGGTTCTTCAATGGCTGCGATTCCGGATCAATTTCGAAGTCCCCTGACCTGCCCTTGCGGGTAAAGTGAATGGAGGCTGTTTTGTGGGGTCGTTGGGTGAGACATGGGGTGGATGGGTAGATTAGACCAGTGCCCCATGTGTAGGTTAGACCAGTACCCCATGTGTAGGTTAGACCAGTGCCCCATGTGTAGGTTAGACCAGTGCCCCATGTGTAGGTTAGACCAGTGCCCCAGGTGTAGGTTAGACCAGTGCCCCATGTGTAGGTTAGACCAGTGCCCCATGTGTAGGTTAGACCAGTGCCCCATGTGTAGGTTAGACCAGTGCCCCATGTGTAGGTTAGACCAGTGCCCCATGTGTAGGTTAAACCAGTGCCCCATGTGTAGGTTAGACCAGTGCCCCATGTGTAGGTTAGACCAGTGCCCCATGTGTAGGTTAGACCAGTGCCCCATGTGTAGGTTAGACCAGTGCCCCATGTGTAGGTTAGACCAGTGCCCCATGTGTAGGTTAGACCAATGCCCCATGTGTAGGTTAGACCAGTGCCCCATGTGTAGGTTAGACCAGTGCCCCATGTGTAGGTTATGTTACGTGCTCCTCCCCGACCCCCTGGTCACGGTGTACCTCCGAGCCCCGAGAGGAGTCACGGCAGAAAAATGTGTTATTCTGTATGTCAAAGATCAATGGAGAAGCCACCCCAATTGTTACTCACAAACAAATATTGTTTTACGATCACACTTAAATAACAGTACAACAATAATAGTATTCAAAAATACAATCAATATGTCCTATGATGGTACCATCAGTTTTGTAATATAGAACTCACTGTGCTCCCAGTGAGTGAAACAAGAACATCCCCAATGTCTCTTATTCCCCGGCTTCAAGCCAGAGTCGATCCTCTCCAGCGATCGACAGAACGATGTCCGATCGAGACCAGAATCCCGTTCGGATGGCAAGTACAGTCACCCCGCCACAGCTGCACAAAGGCGCCCTCAAGGCGACTGGGATATCCAAAGGCCCTCCAGGCGACTGGGAAATCACACCCTCGGGTATGGACTTTCACGGCTCACAGTCGGCGAACCGCAAATTAATCTTCAAGCCACGGTGCACACACACACGCCAGATATGTCTGAAAGCGGTGAAAACGGCTGACGAAGCAAAGACCTTGCTCGACGCGCGAAGCGCGCGAGTCAAAATGGCCGACGACCCGTTCTTGAGACGTAGCGGCCCGACGATAATTCTCCTCGGAATCCACCACCAAAAACCTGACTTGCAGGTTGATCGGTCACAGCGATGACAACTCTGTCGCAGGAATCCCTTTCCCGGGAACCCAAAAGTTCACTCGTGACTCTTGCTCGCCAACGTTCACTCCAGACCGCAAATAGCTCGGCTCCTTCTTGTCCGACTCACTCGCTCCGCCTTCTTTCTCCCTCTTCTTCCTCTTCGTCGTCCAGTTCCCGATCCGGTTTCCTGTTTCTTTTAACATTAACTTTTTTACCTTTTGAAAACAGTTCATGAACAATAAACCTTTTGAACACAATAATAGTACATGGAATCAGAAATATTTACAGTGGATGAAAACCACCACAATGGAAGTGACGAATCCGTAACAGTTAGACCAGTGCCCCATGTGTAGGTTAGACCAGTGCTCCATGTGTAGGTTAGACCAGTGCCCCATGTGTAGGTTAGACCAGTGCCCCATGTGTAGGTTAGAGCAGGAATATATAATTTGTTCAGGACTTCAGGGTGCTGGCGATATCTTGTCTACTCTTCACGAAGGACACCGTGGGATCATTAATGTCCACAAACTACAATGGCGGCAGGCTGGACGTCCAGGTTAACGTCCATCCAAGGGATGGCACACACATTGATGAATCATACCACCTGTGAAACTCCAGGATGGCAGTTTATAGCTGGGTCGGGATTCAAACCCAGGCTGGACAGCTTCAAGGCGAGTGGGCGTGCATACATCTAAGGCCTATGCCATCC
This sequence comes from Myxine glutinosa, assembly GCF_964187855.1. Taxonomy (NCBI): domain Eukaryota; kingdom Metazoa; phylum Chordata; class Myxini; order Myxiniformes; family Myxinidae; genus Myxine; species Myxine glutinosa. Next base: position 23,670,756 of record NC_136268.1, on the reverse strand, counting down.
GGTGAGACACCTTTCATCCATTACATCATCATTACAGCAAACGACATTAATGAATTTCAAGAAAATATAGGATTTCAGGGGAATACAAGAGATGGAAAGAGAAAGAAGAGGAAGAAATACCCCAATTCTCTCTACATAAATGTGTATGATACATCTGCGTGCGTTGCACATCACGCGCAGCGAATTTCACCGCCCTGTACCTTGTGTTTATTGTTATTTTAAAAAACGTTCTGTACACCGCCCTTGAGGCTCGGTTTTCAAGCCACCGTCTACAATTCCAATAGAAGACATAATTACTCTTTTATGGAAAATGTTTTTTGAGTTTGTTTTATCCTCAAAATATAGACCGTGGTGAACACACTTTCGTGTTAAAAGATTGGCCTTTAAAACCTACCTAAGCAAGGGGGACAGACCTGTACAAACACACGGACACACAAACTGACATTGTGTTTCTTATGGTAGATCATCAAAAACTGTAAATGTCATAAAGTGGGGGAATTCATCCGTCCGTAAAGACGGGTTCTTTGCTGGTCTTTGGTAATAAAATTGATCACATATATATATATATATATATATATCATAAAATAGATACTTTTCTCCATATTTGAAGGTATTAACCAGTGTGGCAGCTACATTCAAGTGTAAGGTGTGCATAGAGGGAGCTGCAGATGGAGGAAATGTTGAGTTGGATCTTGGAGACGGTGTGAAGCTGGAAGGTGCGAAAACATTTTGTTACCTCGGAGACATGCTGAATGGAGAAGGTGGATCAGACTCGGCAATGGTTGCTGGAGTGAGATGTGCATGGAAGAAGTTTCGGGAACTGAGTGGTGTGCTGATGAGGAGGAGAGTGTCGCTGAAGCTGAAGGGAAAGGTGTATGCTGCATGTGTGAGAAGTGTTATGATTTATGGGAGCGAGACATGGGTAATGAACGTAGAGCAGCAACGAAGGCTGGAAAGGGTGGAAATGCGAATGGTTCGGTGGATGTGCGGAGTATCGTTGAGAGAGAGGAAGACAAATGATGAATTGCGAAAGATGATGGGAATGGAGCCTATGATTGATGCTGTGAAGAGGAACAGGTTGAGATGGTTTGGTCATGTGTTGAGGAAGGATGAAAGTGACTGGTTGAGAAGAGTGATGGAAATGAATGTAGAAGGAAGTAGAGGACGGGGAAGACCGAGAAAGACTTGGCTAAAGATGGTCGAAGAAGAAATGCGGGCAAGGGGGTTAACAAGGAGAGATGCAGAAAATAGGGCAAAATGGAGAAGATTGTCATGGGGACCGCAAGGATAACCTCCGCTCTAGCAGGGAACATGGCCTTAAAATGCCTGTTGTTGTTGTTGTTGTCTCCATATTGGAAGGTATCATTGTTATTACTGAGTTGTTAGCTGGAGATTTATGATCAGAAAAAGCTCCGAGAAAGAGAAACCTGCTGGCAGTTCTTCACACCTGCAGTGGCTTCTTCAGCTGAAGCTGCGAAAAGCAGGAAAGTAACAGCGACCAACGTGAAGCCACAATGGCAGACTTTCTTCACACGTCGATTCCAGCAAAGGCCCAAAGGCTCAATCTCACTCATGGTCTCGGGGTCACCATGACCGTCACAACCCTCCACCGGTCATTCTCGTGCCTATTACCTGCTAATCACCTGTGGGGAAAAAAATTATACAGAAAAATTCTTCAAGAATTCACTTCTCCAAAGACAAATAGATAAAGAAAGAGAGAAATCAAGAAGAAGCAAGAATTAGAATGAATAAAGAGAAATATGAAAAAGTAGAAAGAAATGTGAAAGGAACAAAGATCCCTAACTCCTAGCCCTAACTCCTAGCCCTAGCTCCTTCCCCTTAACTCCTAGCCCTAACTCCTAGCCCTAACTCCTTCCCCTTAACTCCTAGCCCTAACTCCTAGCCCTAGCTCCTTCCCCTTAACTCCTAGCCCTAACTCCTAGCCCTAGCTCCTAGCCCTAACTCCTAGCCCTAACTCCTAGCCCTAGCTCCTTCCCCTTAACTCCTAGCCCTAACTCCAAGTCCTAACTCCCTCCTTCCCCTTAACTTCTAGCCCTAACTCCAAGTCCTAACTCCTAGCCCTAGCTCCTTCCCCTTAACTCCTAGCCCTAACTCCAAGTCCTAACTCCTAGCCCTAACTCCTAGCTCCTTCCCCTTAACTCCTAGCCCTAACTCCAAGTCCTAACTCCTAGCCCTAGCTCCTTCCCCTTAACTCCTAGCCCTAACTCCTTCCCCTTAACTCCTAGCCCTAACTCCAAGTCCTAACTCCTAGCCCTAGCTCCTTCCCCTTAACTCCTAGCCCTAACTCCAAGTCCTAACTCCTAGCCATAACTCCAAGTCCTAACTCCTAGCCATAACTCCAAGTCCTAACTCCTAGCCATAACTCCAAGCCCTAACTCCTAGCCCTAACTCTAAGTCCTAACTCCAAGTCCTAACTCCTAGCCCGATCTCCAAGCCCTATAAAATATACTTGTTTAAAAAACAACATCTAATCAAACATCGTGTTTGGAGCTCCGCCATGTTGAACTGGAGCTTTGCAAGTGAAAGTCTGAAATTTTGTTCGCTCCCTCCGGTTTCCACATTTCACCTGCTTCACTTTCACTTTTATAGATTCTATTTAAAGGTAAATACTTGTGGTTGCCGTTTTTGTTCCGAGTTGTATTGTGAAATTTGTGAACCATTTGACTGTCCTCTCTTTGGGGCCTGCTGATTTATTCATGGGGTCTACTCAACCTGTATTTACCTTTACAGGGGTTCCTTAAGGTGCTCCACACAAAATAAAAACAAAATCTGGTGGGAAAAGGGATGTTTAAAATTGAAACCACATCGTTGTGTGCGTTTTGCAGCCAAGATGACGCATTTCCTGCGTGGTTTATCTGTTACAGGTGATTGTACTAATAGATGCACCTGAGGCTGTTACGCTCGCGCTAAAATGGCTTTGGGACAAATGCGGAAGTTTTTGAGGGATTACACACCTTGATGCTGCCATAGAATTTCGAAGAATTGTATCATTTTGAGGCCTCATTGGTAGAAGTAATTATCTCAATGATAGCACATGTTTGGCCATTTTGATATATTAACTAGATGAGATACCCATTGTATGACCGGGGAATTCCGAGTATGTGGGGAGAGGGGGAATGTGATGGAGTGGGGTGGGGGGTGTGGGGGAGTTGGTGGGATCGGGGGGGAATCTAGAGGGGGTTGGTGAGGGGAAGGCAAATGACAGTGGGAGTGGAAAGTGGAGTGGGGGAGATACCTGGTCATACCTGAGTTTGGGGATGAGGTTTAGAAGAGGTGGGGTTGTGAGGAGTGTGAGGGTTTTGGGGTGGGGGAAAGTCAACGTGCAAAACCATGCTGGAGGAATGGTCACACTTGATGCCAATTGAGAGCCCCGCGGGACAGATGGTGTGGATGGTGAATCAGAAAAAAAACCACACACACACACACACACACACACACACACACACACACACACACACACACACACACACACACACACACACACACACACACACACGTGTATGGGTAAATTGTCAGAGCAAGGATTGCATCGGTCAGGCAACCCTCGTATGAAGAACACAATGCAGAGGAGAAGAGGGAACAACTTTCGCCTTCCCCCCAAACTTACACCCACTCCCTTCTCCTCCCCAACCTTGCCCCACCCCTCCCATTCCCCCATCCCTTCCTCTCCTCTCATGCACTGCCCCTTACCTTCACAATCCCTTCCCCTCTCCCACACCTCCCCTCACTGCTCCTCTCTTCATATTCCCGGCACAGAGCGACTCTGCGTTGCTTGGCAACGCCGGGTAATTTTGTTAGCAAATAAAGAAATAAATAAATAACTAGAACGCCACTCAGTAGAGCGCACACTCCCGCCGTGGGTGGCCGCTGCGGAGCCCTGTCTTCCAGTGGGAAAGAATCCTTCAAAAAATTCCTGGATCCGGAATAATATCCTGAGCTTCACCAAAAACGAATCAATTCTTCCTTATCCCAAGGGCAATCATCCCACCAACTTTCATCCAAATCCGTTCAGAACTTTTCCAGATATCTTGTTCACGAACACACGAACACACACACACACACACACACACACACACACACACACACACACACACACACACACACACACACACACACACACACACACACACACGGACGGACACGATCGAATGCATTACTCCCTGGCGGGAGTAACAAGAAAAGTCCAAGACACAGGATGTCCCTCTGTTTGTGAACAGGATATTTCAAAAAGTTATAGACGGATTCTGACGAAATTTGGTGGACAGGTTGGGGGTGTGACAAGGAAGAATCGATTCGATTTTGGTTCAGGTACGAATGCAGATCCGGCCAATCACTATGATCTGGCCAATCACTATGATCCTGCCAATCACTATGAACCGAACAATCGCAATGATCTAACCAATCAGTATGATCCGGCCAATCACTATGATCCGGCCTATCACTATGATCCGGTCAATCACTATGATCTGGCCAATCACTATGATCCTGCCAATCACTATGAACCGAACAATCGCAATGATCTAACCAATCAGTATGATCTGGCCAATCACTATGATCCGGCCTATCACTATGATCTGGCCAATCACTATGATCCGGCCTATCAATATGATCCGACCAATCACTATGATCCGGCCTATCAATATGATCCGGCCAATCACTATGATCTGGCCAATCACTATGATCCTGCCAATCACTATGAACCGAACAATCGCAATGATCTAACCAATCAGTATGATCTGCCCAATCACTATGATCCGGCCTATCACTATGATCCGGCCAATCACTATGATCCGGCCAATCACTATGATCCGGCCAATCACTATGATCTGGCCAATCACTATGATCCTGCCAATCACTATGAACCGAACAATCGCAATGATCTAACCAATCAGTATGATCTGGCCAATCACTATGATCCGGCCTATCACTATGATCCGGTCAATCACTATGATCTGGCCAATCACTATGATCCTGCCAATCACTATGAACCGAACAATCGCAATGATCTAACCAATCAGTATGATCTGGCCAATCACTATGATCCGGCCTATCACTATGATCCGGTCAATCACTATGATCCGGCCTATCAATATGATCCGACCAATCACTATGATCCGGCCTATCAATATGATCCGGTCAATCACTATGATCCGGCCTATCAATATGATCCGGCCAATCACTATGATCCGACCAATCATTATGATCCGACCAATCACTATGATCCGGCCTATCAATATGATCCGGCCAATTACGATGATCCGACCAATCACTATGATCCGGCCTGACGGTATGCGTTCTAGTTCTACCTCAGTGCCGTTCGAGTTATTACTGTAACTACAAGAAGCTTCATGATCAGTTTACATCGTCTCGTGTCGTTGGCAAACAGGGGACATTATTATCAGTTTAAGTCATTGACAAATTAAATATTAATACATGAGAATATGGAGAGAATAATCAACAATTAATTACCGATTACATTAAAAGGCCTCAAAAGCCCTGTTGTTGCCACCGTCGCCGCCGCGCGCCAAATGACCGTTAAAAAACCGTTAAAAAAAACATCACTTCCGTGTTTATTTCTTTATTTACTTATTTACCATTGAGCTTCAATGTGTCTGTGCAAGCTATAACGTTTTTAGCATTTGACCTTTTGTCATCAAATTTTCAACAAACCTTTATTATGAAAGTATGGAGGAGAATAATAAATAAAATTTACAATTTTTTAAACTGTCGTTTTCGTCAAGTTTAATACTGTGGTTTGGGACTTGGGAGGTGTAAGAGCAGTGCACGTCAAATGATAAATGGAGTTGTTGATGTACAATGCGACTCCACCGCTAGGGCGGGGTTCAGGTCGATTTAAACCGGAGGAGAGACACTTGTAGTAAGTTCAGGGCACTGCTTCAATCAAGTTGTTTATTAAAGACGATACGAAGCTCTCACAGAACAGACGCCATCATGACTTGCCGCAACCGACCACCAAAGCCACGCCCCCAGACGTCACGACGCAGCACGAATACCAATGACGACCACACTGAGGAGTCGGGGACGTCCTGTTGGAGGAAGGATTCTGTTAGACAGACGATGGCCAGTTTACCTGAAATGTAGCGGCCTCAATTACATTTTCCTATTGACCATTTCTCTTCGCTATGACTTTTATTTTTACATGTACAGTCAACATTTATTCTTCAACAATATGTGTTTTGTTTGTACATTCTTCCGTTCGATTAACGTACTAGGAGGAGTACTGTCACGGAATAATTTTGCCTTTAATGTTATAATACGTAAATATGCTTGAGCTCGGTTTGATTGAGGGTTTTCTGGTACCGGGTACAACCGGAACTGAGACCAGCGGGTTTGGTTGCTTGCAGTTTAGCCCCAAGTCAGCTGATGGTCATCTCTTGAGGTTGTAATTTAGACCTCTGCTGATTTTGGGGACCCACCCCTGGGGAGGCCACCTGAGCTCTGGGAAACCCCCTGATACAAAATCGGAAAATGTAAGAGGCAGCAATCCTGCGTACCATCGAGTAGAAGCTCAGTATCAGGGTTCAACGCAATTGGTTGGTAAATGAGGGACCAATAAGGATCCAAAGTTTCAAGGGGTAAAACGAAACGGTTTTTAAGGAACAGCTGGCTTGACAATAGCAAGCTTATTGGTAATGGGATACACCCTGGGAAGAAACCAGTAAGGAAGCGTAGGTTGCCTGTTGCCTCGCCACCATGGCCACTACATATATTGTCCTGTCCGTACCGATAAAGATTGGTCTCGGACAGATTGCCGATCGAGCTTACACTCTGAGGTGTTCAGTCAAAAATGACGATGTTCTTTACACGCAAGGGAAAGGAGAATGACGAACTTACCTTCACTGGTCCCACCGGACGTCCTCGAACCTGGGATAATTAGCAATTCAAGCCGACACAGAATTCAATGTACAAAAATACCAGCTTTATTGAAGAAATGCCGGTAACCAAATAATGCACGACAAAACTAAAATTTCTAAATAGAGAATCCCCACACAGACTCGTATACACACAAGGAGGAAAATAACTGGTGAAAATAATGTGTAATGCTTCTGTACTCAGCTGCGATCGGCTTCTGAACCCCGTCGGGAATTGTCCAGGCCACGAGCGCGCAATCCGGGTGTGGTACAGGCCCTGGCGGGAAGTAGGCCTCAGTGCGCCCTCATTCACTCAGCCGCGCTTGTCTTTGTCGTCCTCTTCACCAACACCCACGTCTCTCAGGCACCCAGACCATGCTCAGCCAACACAAACGAGCCAGTGAAAGGACAATACTGCCGCTCAGCCGATCGTCCGGACCGAGAAGAAAGAATGCACGAGCCGCGACCATATGCAGGAACTCGGCACACCCCTGGTGACAACCGTGACTGTTCGCTATCAAAGTCCCAACTCAAGACAGATGTCGACAGTTCGTATTGAAAGTCCAGCGAGAGAGCTATCCGCCTTCCACAAACACCCGGACTAAAGAGACAAGAGGATACAAGAGGATGCACGCTATCGATGTCCCAAGCAAGAGCTCATAAACTTCAACTGTTCGTAGAGACTGTCCCACTGCAAGAGCTCGTAAACTTCGACCGTTCGTAGAGACTGTCCCATTGCAAGAGCTTGTAAACTTCGACGAGACTGTCCCACTGCAAGAGCTCGTAAACTTCGACCGTTCGTAGAGACTGTCCCACCACAAGAGCTCGTAACCTTCGACCGTTCGTAGAGACTGTCCCACTGCAAGAGCTTGTAAACTTCGACCGTTCGTAGAGACTGTCCCACTGCAAGAGCTTGTAAACTTCGACCGTTCGTAGAGACTGTCCCACTGCAAGAGCTTGTAAACTTCGACCGTTCGTAGAGACTGTCCCACTGCAAGAGCTCGTAAACTTCGACAGTTCGTATTGAAAGTCCAGCGAGAGAGCTATCCGCCTTCCACAAACACCCGGACGAAAGAGACAAGAGGATACAAGAGGATGCACGCTATCGATGTCCCAAGCAAGAGCTCATAAACTTCAACTGTTCATAGAGACTGTCCCACTGCAAGAGCTCGTAAACTTCGACCGTTCGTAGAGACTGTCCCACTGCAAGAGCTTGTAAACTTCGACCGTTCGTAGAGACTGTCCCACTGCAAGAGCTCGTAAACTTCGACCGTTCGTAGAGACTGTCCCACCACAAGAGCTCGTAACCTTCGACCGTTCGTAGAGACTGTCCCACTGCAAGAGCTTGTAAACTTCGACCGTTCGTAGAGACTGTCCCACTGCAAGAGCTCGTAAACTTCGACCGTTCGTAGAGACTGTCCCACTGCAAGAGCTCGTAAACTTCGACCGTTCGTAGAGACTGTCCCAATGTCCCATGCAAGAGCTCGTAAACTTCGACCGTTCATAGAGACTGTCCCAGTGTCCCACGCAAGAGCTTGTAAACTTCGACCGTTCGTAGAGACTGTCCCACGCAAGAGCTCGTAAACTTCGACCGTTCGTAGAGACTGTCCCATGCAAGAGCTCGTAAACTTCGACCGTTCATAGAGACTGTCCCAGTGTCCCACCGCAAGAGCTCGTAAACTTCGACCGTTCATAGAGACTGTCCCACCGCAAGAGAGAAAATGTCGGGAACCCAACTCTTTTGCACTCAAGGCTCTGACGTCATCCGACGATCCCCATGCGTGCCCACCAATCCAATCGTCCCATCTTAGCAGTCCATGCTCGAATCAATCCCGGACCAATCACTGTTCTTCGGGGCGTGGCCTTACGGCCCTGCCTGCTTGATGTGGGGATGTGGTGGCTGGCAGTGCCAGCGGTATTGTTCAACGTCTTGTTCCGGTTGCTCTTTATTTCGTGTTATTAATGCACGATTGCTGGCTTTGTGTGTGTGTGCTGCATTGTCATAAAGAACAGAGGGGAAATAACAAGGCAATTAGATACAGGGGATTAATTACCCATACTCCCTAACTAATTAACATAACCCCACCCCTCGTGATGGAAACAATTATACACTTACACGACATACGGTCTAATGGATTCCCTACTTGTGATACATTGGGTTTCTTTGTTCTTCATCGCGACTTACGGAGCATGGTAATCTATACACTTCCACCTGGCTCTAAGGTAATCACTGTCTACCCCCCACAAACGTAACAATATGTATGCTTATAAATTAATTATTATTCCTGACTGCAAACCTCCTACCTGGTGCCCAGCAGGGCAGAGACGATGTGTTAGTGTGGCAGACGACACTTGTTGCTAACAAGTCATGCAGCAAGTGCTGTGATGGGACTTGATCTGTGTCCTGCTGCCTTGTTAAGTTTGGGGGGAGGGAAGGACATAAAATGTCATAGCCCCCCGTGGTTCAATAATTTTGCTGTATGGAGTTGAAGGCCGCCAGTCGGTCACCTTTAGTCGGATTACAAAACAAAATCTTCTGTTTAGGTATACTCTCAAGTATTGTCTTTGTGCCAAGTTTGAAGAAAATCGGTCCATGTATGTCAATAAATGGTTGGGGACATGTTTAAGGAACAAAATGGCCACCAGTCGGCCATCTTGAATCTGCTCTCGAAAATAAATGACATACATAAGTCACCCATCATTCATTATATGTGTGCAACGTTTGAACAAGATCGGTAAATGCATCTCTGAGAAATGGTTGACATGTTCAATATCGGATTTTTTATGATTAAAATGGCCGCCAATCTACCAGTCGGACATATTTGATCAGATCGCAAAATAAGGTGAGGTGCATGTGTATGTCGTCATATTCTGTGCTTGTGCCAAGTTTGAACAAAATCGGACCATGTATGTTCAATAAATGGCTGGGGACACGTATTCGTAACAGAATGGCCGCCAGTCAGCCATCTTGGATCTGACAGATCCAAGATGGCTGACTGGCGGCCATTCTGTTACTAATACGTGTCCCCAACCATTTATTGAACATACATGGTCCGATTTTGTTCAAATCGCCTTATCTGTCTGCCAATTTTCAACGAGATCAGTAAATGCATGTCCGAGAAATGGTTGAGGACGTTTTCAACGTCAGGTTTTTTACAACTGAAATGGACGCTCGTCGGCCAAGTTTGATCTCATCGTGAAACGAAATGATATGCATATGTTTACCATCGTGTATTGTCTTTTTGCCAAGTATCAGTCTTTGTGTACTGTCTTTGTGAATAAAATCGGTCCATACATCTCCGATATATGGTTGCAGATGGATGGAGGGACGAACGAATGGATGGACAAGACCCAATCCATAAAGCCCCAATCTCGGACTAAGTCCAATGGGGGCTAATATAGGCCAGATGTGATCTTATCTGGATAGCCCCCACAACACAATTTTGAACAAGGGAGGTTGAAGTGGCACGGTCCTTCTCCAGGTGGTTACAAACCATGCGGGGGAAGAAGGATGAGGCATATACCTTAACACTGCAGCTCGGTGTCATGAAGTGGGATCCATGTTCTCTGGTGCGTGAGGATGCTTCAGTGATGTACGCACTCCACCTGATGTCCACAAGGTCGTAGCGAATGCTGTACATCCACGTAAAGACAACTTTGGAGTCGTCTACTTTCCAAGGTAGACCATTGAAGTTCTTCACGCATGGCTGTGACACTGCTGGTACGATCATAATTACTAGTAGCATACCGAGCACAGCTACGCTGGACCATCTCTGGTCTGGGCTGGTGTTGAAATTCAGCTTTGGATTGATGTGGACAACAAGGTATTTGGCTGAGATACAGTAACTTCTTCAAGGGTGTGGCCATGAATGTTATAAGATTGGAGGATGGACTTCCTCTTGTTGGTGATGTGGATGACCTGGCATTTAGATGGGTGAAACTCCATCAACCACTTCCTCTCCCACTCACGTAACATGTCAAGGTCCATCTGGAGACGAGTACCGTCCTGGGCAGATGTAATACGTCGGTAGAGGACGCAGTCGTCTGTGAAGAGACGTAGTATGGAGCTTGAGATATTATCTGGTAGATTGTTAATAAAGATCAGGAAAAGAAGTGAGCCGAGCACACCACCCTGAGGAACTCCAGATGTTACTTGGGCTTCAGAGCTATGGGCTAAGGGTATGTGGGTGTCTTCTGATACCTCGGGGAGATGGATGCCTGTCAAGTACCTGTCAACCCCCCTTACCAGGGTAACGGTCCGCAGCCATGCGGTTTAAATGGCAGATGGCTCTGCACATCTGGTGGATGAGAGTCCAGTCGACTCCAACATCACCGGCGGAAGAGGATGAATTCCCCAACGGCTAGTAGAGAGATGGAGAGTAGTGGCGACCCCCTCCAACCCCCCCCCTCTCTATACCACACACTTACCCATGTGTACCAGCCATAGAAAGGCAATGCCATCTTTGCCCGAGGAGACTCAACATCATCAGAGTTAAGTTGGCCGTCAATCAAGACTTTCTGGGTGCAGTCATGGAGGAAGCTTTTTATCCACTCCAGGGTGCAGCCACAAAGTCCATAGAGTTATGCCTTCAACAGAAGTCTTCAGTGGGACACCTTGTCGAAGGCTTTAGCGAAGTCCTGCAAGATGAGGTCAATTTGTCCCTTCTCTTCTAATCCTCTGGCAAGGTCATCTATAGTGAGCATCAATTGCGTGTTGCAAGATCTGTTTCCTACAGCGATGCTGTGCATCTGTTAGTATCTGATGGTTGATGAGATGATGTTTGTTGGCACAATGCACGATATGCTCACACAGCCTGAAAAGGACTGATGTAAGTGAGATAGGCCGATCATTTGAGGCAGAGGATTGGCAGCCCTTCTTGAAGATGGGGACGATTATTGCTTTTTTCCAAGAAGATGATGCACTGCCCTGATTCAGGGATGCCTGGAAGAGTAAGGTGACTGTAGGTGAGATTTCTTCAGCCCTTTCCTTCGGCAGATTTACCCATACAGAAGGCCAGTCTGGCCTTCAGACCCAGCTGCTTTTTGAGGTTTAAGATTTTTGAGAAGCTTGGTTACTCCTAAGCAGCCAACAGTGATGCCATCCATGGTTTGATGGAGGCTGAGGCCTAGATCAGGTAGTGATGAATCATTGTCATCAGTAAATAGTGAAGAGCCTGTTCAAGATGTCCGCTTTATGCTTGGGATCGCAGTGAAGAATATTTCCCTCCCTCAATGGTTGACTTGTTTCCAAAGAAGGATTTTACGGCGAGGTGGTTTCTTCTTGTACGCAAGGGCACTCATCTCCAAGAACACAACATCATGGTCACCAAGGCATGCCGACGCATTGTTTGATCAGGGAAGGGCGATTAGTTGTGACAACGTCCATCCTGATGAGTCCATCACAAGGGCGAAATCTGGATCAGCAGCTCGGCTTTCATTTATTCGTGTCCATGAAGGCATAATTTGCATAGACCTCGTCTGAAAAGTCTGAAAAGACCTGAGTGCAACGCTGACGCCATTTCAGTTTGGAGTTGATGTGTCGGCATAATGTATGTGCACCAGTGGGCACTAGTGCACACATAAACTAGTGCACACTATTATGTGCACTAGTTTTTGTGCACCCGTTGGTGGGTTGTACCAAATTTCCATTTCCATTGGTCTTCATTCACCTGTAGCATACCTGCTTGCTGGACTTAGGGGAGGGGGGGGGGGGAGGGTCTTTTGGCTCGTCAGTCATTTGGGTGCTCGGGGACTTTTGGGTCTTTGGAGTCTTTTGGATCTTCTGGGTCTTTTGGTCCTCTGGATATTTTAGATCCTTGGGGACCTTTGAGTCTACTGGGTCTTTTGTGTCTTCTGGGTCTTTGGGATGTTTTGGGTCCTTAGGGACTTTGGGTCTTCTGGATGTTTTGGGTTATCTGGGTCTTTTGTCTCCTCGTGGACTTTTGGGTCCCCGGGGACCTTTGAGTCTCCTGGGTCTTTTGTATCTTTTTTTTTTTTTTTTTTTTTTTTTTTTTTGTATACAATATCGAGGCTCGTGAAAGAGCGAACATTAATCACACAGAAAGACAAACCGACACATAAAACATATAACATAGGGAGCGGTAGACAAGATGGGGAGAGAGGGGGAAGGACACAAACACAACATTTGAGAGCAGGGACCGAGAGACATGGAGACATCGAGAGATCTGAGAGAGGGCGAGGGCTTTGGGGGGGGGGGGCGTGGGAAGGGGGCAGTGGGAGAGGTATAAAACATATGGACACTGCCAGGACTTCCAGGAAAGAAGTTGGAATTTCAAACAAGGTGGATCTGGGGTGAATTAGCGGGGGTAGAAAAGATCAAGGTTTTGGATGGGGGAAGATAAGAGATGGTGGTGAACAGCTGTTTTAAAGACCTGGAGGGAGGAGTGGGATTGAAGGGAGTGAGGGAGTTTGTTCCAGAGGCGGGAGAAAAGAGGAATGAAAGAGTGAAGGTGAGCGGAGAGCCGAGATTTCGGCAGTTTAACCATCAGAGGGTTGCTGGCAGATCTTGTGCGACCTGTAGGAATATTTGGGGGACAGAGCACAGAGAGAGCTGGGGGTGCAAGGCCGGAGAGGAGTCGGTAGAAGACAGAAAGACCACCTACCTGCCTGCGGTGAGTGAGTGAAAGGCCCTCAGAGATAGCTTCATCGCGGGAGATTCCAATAATTCTGAAAGCTTTGGTTTCAACAGCGTGAAGCCGAGCTAGGTGTGAGGCAGGAGCACCGGCCCATAGGGGAGAACAGTATTCCATTGAGCTGCGGATGAAAGCCTTGTATGTGGTGAGGAGCTCAGGTGTGCCGAGGAAGGACTTCGCATGACGGAGGATGCCCAGTCGGCGACTGGCTTTGGAGGCCAGCTTGGAAATGTGGTTTTCCCAAGAAAGATCATGGCAGATAGTGAGACCCAAAATCTTGAGCGACAGAACTTCTTGGAGAGGATTGTTGAGAAAGTAGATGGGAGGGTTGTCCAGTCGATCTTTTCGGAGAGACATAGTAAGAGTGTGAGATTTGTCAGGATTGAAAGACATGTTCCACTTGTTTGACCAGTCTGTGATTTTGTCCAGGTCTTCAGAGAGTGAGGAGGCAGCAGACTGCCGATCTGAGGGAAGAGGAATGGAGCGGCAGAGAGTGGAGTCATCAGCAAAGAGATAGAGAGGATTTTCGAGAGAGTCAGAGAGATCATTGATGAAGACCAGAAAAAGCACGGGGCCCAGAACACTGCCTTGGGGAACTCCAGCCTGAACAGGAAGAGGAGATGAGAGAAACCCATTCAGGGCCACACGTTGACGACGACTAGAGAGGAAGTCCGCCAGCCATGCGTGGAGATTTCCATGGATACCAAAAGAGGAGAGTTTGGTGAGCAGAGCGGGGTGCCAGACCGTGTCGAAGGCACGTGATATGTCGAGGGAGACAGCTCTAATTTCCTGTTTGGCATTGAGGACCTCCATCCATTGTTGAGACAGCAGAAGCAGCATGTCCAGAGTAGAGTGACCTGGTCTGAAACCAAATTGATGATCAGAGATCAAGCCATTGGAGAAGAGGAAAGATTTCATATCAGAAGCAATGATGGATTCCATGACTTTGCTGATAATTGGGAGAAGGCTGATTGGTCTGTAGTTGCTAGGATCTGTTTTTGCACCTTTTTTGTGCAAAGCGGTGATGTTGGCTGATTTCCAAGCAGATGGCAGTTGACCTTGAGCAAAAGAGAGGGTGAAGAGAACAGAGAGAGGGTGAGATAGAGCAGCAGAGCAGGATTTTAGGACCCGTGGGCTGATGCCGTCGGGTCCAGTTGCAGAATCAGAGTCGAGGGTTGACAGAAACTTTTCCACCTTGTCAGGAGGAAAGGACACGGAGTCCAGGAGCAGCAGGGTACGACTGGGTATGGTGGGTACAGAGAGGGATGGGTTTGGGACACAAGATTTAGAGGCAAACACAGAGTTGAGGCATTCAGCTTTTTCACGTGCGGAGTCAGCTGTGTAGCCGTTTGAGGTAAGGGAGGGGATGGAGGGGGAACAAACACCAGAAACGGATTTGACCAGACGCCACCAGGATTTGGAAGAGGGAGACAGATAAGAGAGTTCGGTCTTGAGAACGGAGAGATATTGTTTCCTGGCTCTCCTGAGGGTGGACACACACTTGTTTCGGGCTTTGTGAAAGGAAATGAGATTTCCTTCCGTTGGATTTGCTTTCCAGGAGACGAAGGCAAGTTGTTTCTGGGCAACAGCCTCACCACAAGATTCCGTGTACCATGGACGGGAGGAAGGGTATGACAACTGAAGACGAGATGGGATAAATCTGTGCATGAGAGAGAGCAATTTACTTTGGAAGAATTCCCAGGATGAGTTGATGTCAGAGGTGGTAGAGATGGGAGACCAGTCCAGATGATTGATGGCTGCTTGAAGACCATGCCAGTTGGCCTGAGTGAAATGCCAGACTCGTCGACGCTGAGCAGGCTCCCTGAGGATGGTCAGAGAGATGTCCACTTTAACAAGGACATGATCAGATGTTCCGATCGGAGCAGAAGAAGAGCAGCAGACATTTTCAGGGAAGTTAGTCATAACCAAGTCCAGAAGAGAAGATGTTCCGTTGACTGAGATCCGGGTCGGGAAATTGACAGATTGTGTCAGTCCCAGTGAGTCGCAGAAGTCCTTTGCTGAGGAGCCATGGCTGGTGAGAGAGGTACCCACACCCAGCCAACTGGCATGATGACAGTTGAAATCACCACATATGAGGAAGAGAGAGTTGGGATGAGTAGATAGAAGTTGGTCCATATCATCAGACAGCGAGATGTAGATGGAGTCATCACTGTTTGGTGGACGGTACAACACACATATGAACAAGAGGTGGGAGCGAAGGGGAAGCCGTAGCCAGAGGTATTCCTGGGGGTGAGGTGGAGAGAGTGCAGTGCAGGGCGAGTGAGGAAGATAGTTTTTGATAAAGATAGCAACCCCGCCTCCAGGACGAGGCTCAGGTCTATCATACCGGAGGAGGGAGTAGCCCGGGAGAGATACTATGGAATCAGAGACATCATAAAGGAGGAAAGTTTCTGTTAAGCAGATCACGTCTGGTTTGACAGAGGCAACCTGTATGGAGAGATCGGTTAAGTTTGAACGAAGGCCCCGGATGTTTGAGGTCCATACCGTTAATGAAGAGGAAGGGGGAGCATCAGATACAGAACAGGGGGGAGGAGGGGTAGGGTAAGATGTGGAAGAGGTGGAAGAGGTAGGGAGAGCTGTTGAAGGTGTGTCAGAGATTTCAGAATAGCTCGGAGAAAGGGAAGGATGGGGCGGACAAAAGGTTTGATGGTGATTGGGTGAGCCACAATGAGGTGTTATTTGAGGAGGGGGAAGAGCGAGGCAGAAGGTTGGGGGAGATGGAGGTGAGAGTTTGAAGGGGGAAGAAGCGGGGAGGACGCTTTGAGGAGGGGGAGTGAGCGGGGGGAAATTGAGAAGCAATGAGGGTGGGGAGATTTGAAGGGGAGGGGTGAGGGGGGAGTTTGGGAGGGAAGGGACAAGGGGAGGGATTTGAAAGGGATGGGATATGGGGGAGATTTGGAGGGGAGGGGTGAGGCAGGATTCTAGGAGGGGAGGGGCGAGGGGGCGTCTTGGCGGGGAGGGGTGAGGGGGTAGTTTAGGAGGGAGGGGGCAAGGGGGGAGATTTGAAAGGGATGGGTGATGGGGAAGATTTGGAGGGGAGGGGTGATGGGGAAGATTTGGAGGGGAGGGGTTATGGGGAAGATTTGGAGGGGAGGGGTGAGATTGGATTTTTGAAAGTGTACGATTTATGGGAAACGAACATTTATTGCAAAATGAGTTTCTTGTGACCTTCGAGTTAAAAATACGTTTAAGGACGCTGGATGGAGGATGGAGTGCAGGAGAGTTTAGGGAATGTAGAACAAAGGCACTATAGGAGATGGATATTTTTTTTGGGATGAATTGATTTGGTGAGCAAGTCGAAAGCAGCCTTTTAAAGAAGAAGAAGAAAAAGGTGTTATAAAATATGACGGAATACATAACTTGAGGGGAAAGTGTAAACATTGAAGGTTAATGAGTGAAAACTATCTGGGGAAATGGGGGAGAAACACGTGGTCGAAGAACGAACGAACGAATAAGAATGAATAAACGAATGAGAACAGAGAAGGAAATGTTTTTTTTTTTTTTTTTTTTGAGTTGAGATTTACACAAGGAAGTAGGCCATGGGTGAAAAGACTGGGAATACAGAGAACGAAAGTTATTGGATCACAAACGACGGACCACTGAGAGAAAAACAAAGCCTCAAGGTTGTACAGTGCACACTGTACAAGGCCTTGCTCGCGACACGGCAAACAGACGATCAATTTATGAAAGATAAACACCGAGAAACAACCAAAGTTGCACACAATAACTTCACACCCCGAAAGATAAATACAGTTTCGACAAAATACAATTGTGAACAGACTTAACTTCGAAAAACGTGGAGACCGTGTGGAGCTTCGAAAATCCCTGCCGCCGTCTCCAAGATCTCGCGAGATCTCCAATCTTCTGGGTCTTCGGGGTGTTTTTGGTCCTTGGGGACTTTGGGTCTTCTGGGTCTTTTGGGTCCTCAGGGACTTTTGGGTCTTCTGGATGTTTTGGGTATTCTGGGTCTTTTGGGTCCTTAGAGACTTTGGGTATTCTGGGTCCTCAGGGCATTTTGGGTCTTCTGGGTCCTTGCGGACTTTTGCGTCTTCGAGGTATTTTGGGTCCTCGGGGACTTTTGGGTCTTTTGGGTCTTCGGAGTATTTTGGATCCTCTGGGTCTTTTGGTCCACTGAATCTTTTAGATCCTCGGGGACCTTTGAGTCTACTGTGTCTTTTGTGTCTTCTGGGTCTTTGGGGTGTTTTGGGTCCTTGGGGACTTTGGGTCTTCTGGATGTTTTGGGTTATCTGGGTCTTTTGTGTCCTCGTGGACTTTTGGGTCCTTGGGGACTTTTGGGTATTCTGGGTCCTCAGGGCATTTTGAGTCTTCTGGGTCCTCGGGGACTTTTGTGTCTTTGGAGTCTGTTGGGTCCTCTGGGTCTTTTGGTCCGTTGTGTCTTTTAGGTCATTGGCGACTTTGGTTCTCTTCGGTCTTTTGGGTCCTCAGGGACTTTTGGGTTTTCTGGATGTTTTGGCTTATCTGGGCCTTTTGTGTCCTCGTGGAATTTTGGGTATTCTGGGTATTTTGGGTATTTTGGGTATATTGGGTCCTTAGAGACTTTGGGAATTCTTGGTCCTCAGGGCATGTTTGGTCTTCTGGGTCCTTGGGGACTTTGGGTCTTCTGGATGTTTTGGGTTATCTGGGTATTTTGTGTCCTCGTGGACTTTTGGGTCCTTGGGGACTTTTGGGTATTCTGGGTCCTCAGGGCATTTTGAGTCTTCTGGGTCCTCGGGGACTTTTGTGTCTTTGGAGTCTGTTGGGTCCTCTGGGTCTTTTGGTCCGTTGTGTCTTTTTTGGTCATTGGGGACTTTGGTTCTCTTCGGTCTTTTGGGTCCTCAGGGAATTTTGGGTCTTCTGGATGTTTTGGCTTATCTGGGCCTTTTGTGTCCTCGTGGAATTTGGGTATTCTGGGTATTTTGGGTCCTTAGAGACTTTGGGAATTCTTGGTCCTCAGGGCATGTTTGGTCTTCTGGGTCCTTGGGGACTTTGGGTCTTCTGGATGTTTTGGGTTATCTGGGTCTTTTGTGTCCTCGTGGACTTTTGGGTCCTTGGGGACTTTTGGGTATTCTGGGTCCTCAGGGCATTTTGAGTCTTCTGGGTCCTCGGGGACTTTTGTGTCTTTGGAGTCTGTTGGGTCCTCTGGGTCTTTTGGTCCGTTGTGTCTTTTTTGGTCATTGGGGACTTTGGTTCTCTTCGGTCTTTTGGGTCCTCACGGACTTTTGGGTCTTCTGGATGTTTTGGCTTATCTGGGCCTTTTGTGTCCTCGTGGAATTTTGGGTGTTCTGGGTATTTTGGGTATTCTGTGTATTTTGGGTCCTTAGAGACTTTGGGAATTCTTGGTCCTCAGGGCATTTTGAGTCTTCTGGGTCCTCGGGGACTTTTGTGTCTTTGGAGTCTGTTGGGTCCTCTGGGTCTTTTGGTCCGTTGTGTCTTTTAGGTCATTGGGGACTTTGGTTCTCTTCGGTCTTTTGGGTCCTCAGGGACTTTTGGGACTTCTGGATGTTTTGGCTTATCTGGGCCTTTTGTGTCCTTGTGGAATTTTGGGTATTCTGGGTATTTTGGGTATTCTGGGTATTTTGGATCCTTAGAGACTTTGGGAATTCTTCGTCCTCAGGGAATTTTGGGTCTTCTGGGTCCTTGGGGACTTTTGGGTCTTTGAGGTCTTTTGGGTCCTCGGGGTATTTTGGGTCTTTGTGGTATTTTGGGCCTTAAGGATCTTAGGGGCTCTTAAAGGGTCGTCAATGGTCGAAGGGGTCTCAGCAGTCCAAAGAGTTGAAAGATTAATTTCAATAGTACGTAATACGTAATTAATTAATAGACATACGTAATTAATAGACACAAAAAGTATGCCACACACACACACACACACACACACACACACACACACACACACACACACACACACACACACACACACACACACACACACACACACACACACACACACACACACACACACACACACACACACACACACATTCATCCATTTATAGTAGATAGATGACGTCGGTGTCATGCCATATCTAGGATCGGTGTGCCCCATTCGTTTATACAGTGTATTTATTTATTGAAATGAATTTCAATTTGTTTTCAAATTTCAGTTTTAAATTTTTGGTCGTTTTTTTCCCCATTCTGGGTGTAGGCCCAGCACTGAAGTGCCATTGTAAACCCAGTATCTCCTGCATCAACGTTCCTTGAATGGCTTTGCTTCTATTTCCCGTTCTTTTTTGTGTTTATTTTCTGCCTTTGGTCGCATGAAAAAAAGAAGACAATCGATTTTCGCTTTGGTGGCATTTTGCTGCTCTTTATCAGTCATGGCAATGTAGTTCGTCGCAGACATCGCCATTCTTGGCCGGGTTAATCGTTGAACTGCCTGCATCCCAGCTCAGCTTCAAAAAAGACCCTCGCACCTGGCCTTGTGCTGATGTATTAAAACTATTTCGACTCGCAAGCAAAGATCTCGTGGCCTCCGCGTTTATTTCCGTTTCCGCTTGTGAGCTCCACCTTTCTATTTCCGCTTGTGAGCTTGGAAGATGGCTGAATGGTGAATTGCGGGGGAGATGACAGTGAATTAATTATTATTTTAAAATCCTTATCCATCTGCGAAGTTTTCAATAACAGTTTTTTGTTGTTATTGTTGTTGTGTGGTATTTTGATGGTTGTATTTTTTATCGATGTTAACGTATTACGACTTGTTCTGGTGACCACGTGTTCAGAACGTCCACGTGGCTCTGGGCTTTCTCCTGTCTGCGGTTAATTTGTTTCTCCAATCTAAATTAGAATGTGATGTAAATATTTGAGTATGGTATTTTGTTTTAAGATCTTTATATATTTTATTTGGGGTGTTTGGGTTTGTATTAAAATTATGTAGTGTTTGTAATTTGATAAGTCCGAGTGTTTTGAGACCTTAGCTCGCAGGTTCTGCTGTGATCTGTGCTTTTCCTGCGAATTGGTCTCGAACAGTGATTTATATGCTGAGCCCACGGGCAGGTTGCTGTAAACTGCCGTCCTGGCTCCAGCATGTTACATACACGTGGACCCGATCCTGTCCACATTGCACTTTTTAATCGATTACTGATGGAATGGTTCGCATGATGTAAATTTACATGCATAGTGTTGGCTTTGTGAATGAGGTTTCGTTATTCCATCCATAAAAGGGCATAATTCGAGGAGGTTTTTAATGTATAACAAAATGGAGGCTCATGGATGACACAGTAGACAGGTGTAAAGGCAACGACCTAGGGGAGGATGCACGAGGTGTACATGATGGATACAGCACCAAAGTCTTAGGATTTGGAAAAACTGGATATTAGGAGGTGGGGTTAACCAGGGTGGAAAATATCTGTTTTGGATTGGGGATGATGTGAGATGATGAATAGCTGTGTTGAAGAGGAGGGAAGAATTGATGAGATTGAAGAGGATGTGGAAGTTTAAAAGGAGGAACGAATGAGTGGAGGTGAGTAGTGAGCCTGGATTTATGTAGTTCCCCCATAAGGAGGTTGCTGAAAGAATTAATTGAGTTGCTGGGAGTATCAGAGGGGCAGAGATCTGAAGGAACTAGCTCGATTGGAGGAGGTGATTAGAAGAGTATCAGAGGGAACTAGCTAGATTGGAGGAGGTGATTAAAAGAGTATCAGAGGGGCAGAGATCTGAGGGAACTAGCTCGATTGGAGGAGGTGATTAAAAGAGTATCAGAGGGAACTAGCTCGATTGGAGGACGTGATTAAAAGAGTATCAGAGGGAACTAGCTCGATTGGAGGAGGTGATTAAAAGAGTATCGGAGGGGCAGAGATCTGAGGGAACTAGCTCGATTGGAGGAGGTGATTAAAAGAGTATCAGAGGGGCAGAGATCTGAGGGAACTAGCTCGATTGGAGGAGGTGATTAAAAGAGTATCAGAGGGGCAGAGATCTGAGGGAACTAGCTCGATTGGAGGAGGTGATTAAAAGAGTATCAGAGGGAACTAGTTCGATTGGAGGAGGTGATTAAAAGAGTATCAGAGGGGCAGAGATCTGAAGGAACTAGCTAGATTGGAGGAGGTGATTAAAAGAGTATCAGAGGGGCAGAGATCTGAGGGAACTAGCTCGATTGGAGGAGGTGATTAAAAGAGTATCAGAGGGGCAGAGATCTGAGGGAACTAGCTCGATTGGAGGAGGTGATTAAAAGAGTATCAGAGGGAACTAGCTCGATTGGAGGACGTGATTAAAAGAGTATCAGAGGGAACTCGCTCGATTGGAGGAGGTGATTAGAAGAGTATCAGAGGGAACTAGCTCGATTGGAGGAGGTGATTAAAAGAGTATCAGAGGGGCAGAGATCTGAGGGAACTAGCTCGATTGGAGGAGGTGATTAAAAGAGTATCAGAGGGGCAGAGATCTGAAGGAACTAGCTAGATTGGAGGAGGTGATCAAAAGAGTATCAGAGGGAACTAGCTAGATTGGAGGAGGTGATTAAAAGAGTATCAGAGGGAACTAGCTAGATTGGAGGAGGTGATTAAAAGAGTATCAGAGGGAACTAGCTAGATTGGAGGAGGTGATTAAAAGAGTATCAGAGGGAACTAGCTAGATTGGAGGAGGTGATTAAAAGAGTATCAGAGGGAACTAGATCGATTGGAGGAGGTGATTAAAAGAGTATCGGAGGGGCAGAGATCTGAGGGAACTAGCTAGATTGGAGGAGGTGATTAAAAGAGTATCAGAGGGAACTAGCTAGATTGGAGGAGGTGATTAAAAGAGTATCAGAGGGAACTAGCTCGATTGGAGGAGGTGATTAAAAGAGTATCAGAGGGAACTAGCTAGATTGGAGGAGGTGATTAAAAGAGTATCAGAGGAGCAGAGATCTGAGGGAACTAGCTAGATTGGAGGAGGTGATCAAAGGAGTATCAGAGGGAACTAGCTAGATTGGAGGAGGTGATTAAAAGAGTATCAGAGGGAACTAGCTAGATTGGAGGAGGTGATTAAAAGAGTATCAGAGGGAACTAGCTAGATTGGAGGAGGTGATCAAAAGAGTATCAGAGGGAACTAGCTAGATTGGAGGAGGTGATTAAAAGAGTATCAGAGGGAACTAGCTCGATTGGAGGAGGTGATTAAAAGAGTATCAGAGGAGCAGAGATCTGAGGGAACTAGCTCGATTGGAGGAGGTGATTAAAAGAGTATCAGAGGAAACTAGCTCGATTGGAGGACGTGATTAAAAGAGTATCAGAGGGAACTAGCTCGATTGGAGGAGGTGATTAAAAGAGTATCAGAGGAAACTAGCTCGATTGGAGGACGTGATTAAAAGAGTATCGGAGGGAACTAGCTCGATTGGAGGACGTGATTAAAAGAGTATCAGAGGGAACCAGCTAGATTGGAGGAGGTGATTAAAAGAGTATCAGAGGGAACTAGCTAGATTGGAGGAGGTGATTAAAAGAGTTTCAGAGGGAACTAGCTCGATTGGAGGAGGTGATTAAAAGAGTTTCAGAGGGAACTAGCTCGATTGGAGGACGTGATTAAAAGAGTTTCAGAGGGAGCTAGCTCGATTGGAGGAGGTGATTAAAAGAGTTTCAGAGGGAACTAGCTAGATTGGAGGAGGTGATTAAAAGAGTTTCAGAGGGAACTAGCTCGATTGGAGGAGGTGATTAAAAGAGTATCAGAGGGAACTAGCTAGATTGGAGGAGGTGATTAAAAGAGTATCAGAGGGAGCTAGCTCGATTGGAGGAGGTGATTAAAAGAGTATCAGAGGGAACTAGCTAGATTGGAGGAGGTGATTAAAAGAGTATCAGAGGGAACTAGCTCGATTGGAGGAGGTGATTAAAAGAGTATCAGAGGGAACTAGCTAGATTGGAGGAGGTGATTAAAAGAGTATCTGAGGGAACTCGCTATATTGGAGGAGGTGATTAAAAGAGTATCAGAGGGGCAGAGATCTGAGGGAACTAGCTAGATTGGAGGAGGTGATTAAAAGAGTATCATAGGGAACTAGCTCGATTGGAGGAGGTGATTAAAAGAGTATCAGAGGGAACTAGCTAGATTGGAGGAGGTGATTAAAAGAGTATCAGAGGGAACTAGCTAGATTGGAGGAGGTGAATAAAAGAGTAGAGGGAACTAGCTAGATTGGAGGAGGTGATTAAAAGAGTATCAGAGGGAACAAGCTAGATTGGAGGAGGTGATTAAAAGAGTATCAGAGGGAACTAGCTAGATTGGAGGAGGTGATTAAAAGAGTATCAGAGGGGCAGAGACCTGAAGGAACTAGCTCGATTGGAGGAGGTGATTAAAAGAGTATCAGAGGGGCAGAGACCTGAAGGAACTAGCTCGATTGGAGGAGGTGATTAAAAGAGTATCAGAGGGAACTAGCTAGATTGAAGGAGGTGATTAAAAGAGTATCAGAGGGGCAGAGACCTGAAGGAACTAGCTCGATTGGAGGAGGTGATTAAAAGAGTATCAGAGGGAACTAGCTAGATTGAAGGAGGTGATTAAAAGAGTATCAGAGGGGCAGAGACCTGAAGGAACTAGCTCGATTGGAGGAGGTGATTAAAAGAGTATCAGAGGGAACTAGCTAGATTGAAGGAGGTGATTAAAAGAGTATCAGAGGGGCAGAGACCTGAAGGAACTAGCTCGATTGGAGGAGGTGATTAAAAGAGTATCAGAGGGGCAGAGACCTGAAGGAACTAGCTCGATTGGAGGAGGTGATTAAAAGAGTATCAGAGGGAACTAGCTAGATTGAAGGAGGTGATTAAAAGAGTATCAGAGGGGCAGAGACCTGAAGGAACTAGCTCGATTGGAGGAGGTGATTAAAAGAGTATCAGAGGGAACTAACTCGATTGGAGGAGGTGATTAAAAGAGTATCAGAGGGGCAGAGACCTGAAGGAACTAGCTCGATTGGAGGAGGTGATTAAAAGAGTATCAGAGGGAACTAGCTCGATTGGAGGAGGTGATTAAAAGAGTATCAGAGGGAACTAGCTAGATTGGAGGAGGTGATTAAAAGAGTATCAGAGGGAACTAGCTCGATTGGAGGAGGTGATTAAAAGAGTATCAGAGGGAACTAGCTCGATTGGAGGAGGTGATTAAAAGAGTATCAGAGGGAACTAGCTAGATTGGAGGAGGTGATTAAAAGAGTATCAGAGGGAACTAGCTCGATTGGAGGAGGTGATTAAAAGAGTATCAGAGGGAACTAGCTAGATTGGAGGAGGTGATTAAAAGAGTATCAGAGGGAACTAGCTGGATTGGAGGAGGTGATTAAAAGAGTATCAGAGGGAACTAGCTAGATTGGAGGAGGTGATTAAAAGAGTATCAGAGGGGCAGAGATCTGAGGGAACTAGCTAGATTGGAGGAGGTGATTAAAAGAGTATCAGAGGAGCAGAGATCTGAGGGAACTAGCTCGATTGGAGGAGGTGATTAAAAGAGTATCAGAGGGAACTAGCTCGATTGGAGGAGGTGATTAAAAGAGTATCAGAGGGAACTAGCTAGATTGGAGGAGGTGATTAAAAGAGTATCAGAGGGAACTAGCTGGATTGGAGGAGGTGATTAAAAGAGTATCAGAGGGAACTAGCTAGATTGGAGGAGGTGATTAAAAGAGTATCAGAGGGAACTAGATCGATTGGAGGAGGTGATTAAAAGAGTATCAGAGGGAACTAGATCGATTGGAGGAGGTGATTAAAAGAGTATCGGAGGGGCAGAGATCTGAGGGAACTAGCTAGATTGGAGGAGGTGATTAAAAGAGTATTGGTGGGGCAGAGATCTGAGGGAACTCGCTAGATTGGAGGAGGTGATTAAAAGAGTATCAGAGGGGCAGAGTCTGAAGGAACTAGCTAGATTGGAGGAGGTGATGAGACCGAGTGCATTCTGCAGGATGTGGATCTTTTCGTGTTGAACGAGCACCTGGTAGAAAATGATTCAGCCTTCAGTCCAACCATCATGGAATGGTACATGATTGACATGCTTTCCTTTCTGTGCAGACCAGCCATGGCTGTTTTGCTGTGTTCTCTGCTAATCGAGAATCGAGAGCTATGTCGGCCACGATACGTGCCCCAGTATTCCGTTTTAGAACACCACCACATTTGGAAATTGTTCTTTCATGTTTCCTTGTTTTACTATAATTGTTTTATCACAGATTCTTACGTGTGTGGAGGCCAAAGTTTATGGGAGACTGTTAGAATGTGTGAAAAAACAAAACAAATAAAACAAAACCTAAACAAAACGAACCACCTTTAGAGGCCATTTTTCCCCGCAGAGCCGGGGTTGGTCTTTTTCGGGCACCGTGGTCCTCTTTTTGAAGCAATGTTTTATGGCCGGATCCCCTTCCTGCCACCAACCCTGTTAGTCGCCTCTTGCGACACACAGGGAATTACCAGTGAACTGGTACTCAATTTGCGGACCTCGGAAGGATGACAGGCTGAGTTAACCCCCCTGGCGATAATTCAGCGATTGACCGGGATTCAAAGCCAAGATCCTCGGATCCCAAGCCGGCACCCTAACCGCTAAGCCAACACCAGGCTACTGTTAGAATGTGTGCTGTGTTTTTTTATTTATTTATCTCACCCTGTCTCCACTCTCCCAATCTTCTTTGTTTCCTGCAGGTGTATATGTACATGATGTCGGAGAAAAGGCAAAATAAAAGAAGATATCTGCGATCGCCAAGGGTAGGTCCGCCATATGACCTCGACCTTCTACATTTAGGGAGAGTGTGAATTAAGAAAATGTGTCCCCCAACTACAATCTATCCATAAAACGTAACATCATGAAAATCGGAGGAAAATTAATCGAGTTGTGATCAAAAAGGTTTTTTGTTAATTATGTCACAATCCGAAAAAGTAGGTCAAGGATGCTAATCAAATATCAGGTGCAGCACTTCAGCGCAGGTACATTATCATGTAAGAACATCTTGGAAGGCCAAGCATCCTTTGAGATCCGGCATTGGCAAAAGAGAACAATGACAAAAACACGTAAATTTTTTCAGACCGCCATTTAACCTTTAGCCCGGAGGGGTATACAACAACACAACATGCATTTTAAAGGCCATTTTCCCTGCTAGAGCGGGGGTTAGCCTTGCGGTCCCCATGACAATCTTCTCCATTTTGCCCTATTTTCTGCATCTCTCCTTGTTAACCCCCTTGCCCGCATTTCTTCTTCCACCATCTTTAGCCAAGTCTTTCTCGGTCTTCCCCGTCATCTACTTCCTTCTACATTCATTTCCATCACTCTTCTCAACCAGTCACTTTCATCCTTCCTCAACACATGACCAAACCATCTCAACCTGTTCCTCTTCACAGCATCAATCACAGGCTCTATTCCCATCATCTTTCGCAATTCATCATTTGTCTTCCTCTCTCTCAACGATACTCCGCACATCCGTCGAACCATTCGCATTTCCACCCTTTCCAACCTTCGTTGCTGCTCTACGTTCATTACCCATTTCTCGCTCCCATAAATCATAACACTTCTCACACATGCAGCATACACCTTTCCCTTCAGCTTCAACGACACTCCCCTCATCATCAGCACGCCACTCAATTCCCGAAACTTCTTCCATGCACATCTCACTCGAGCAACCGTTGCCGAGTCTGATCCACCTTCTCCATTCAGCATGTCTCCGAGGTAGCAAAATGTTTTCACACCTTCCAGCTTCACGCCGTCTCCAAGATCCAACTCAACATTTCCTCCATCTGCAGCTCCCTCTGTGCACACCTTACATTTGAATGTAGCTGCCACACTGGTTAATGACCCTCTCAAACCACTACATTTTTGATGAACCCACTCAGCGCACATTGTACACTGAATGGAGTTCACTCCGACACCCTTCCTACACACAGCACAGGGCCACTTCCCAGTTCTTTCCACCTCACCACATGCTTTACCACTTGCCATCACCTTCGTCTTTCTGATATTCACCTTCAGACCTTTTGTCTCCATACATTCCTTCCACGTGTTCATCTTTTCCCTCAGTCCATCCATACTTTCCGCAATCAACACCAGATCATCTGCATACAACAACTCCCACGGTAAACCCTCCTTTACGTTCTGAGCCAGCACCTCCATCACAGCTACAAATAGTAGTGGACTTAGTACCGACCCCTGATGCACTCCAACCTTCACCTCAAACTCACCACTGTTCCCGTCCTTCGTCCTTGCAGCTGTGCGCGCTCTTTTGTACATTGCCATCACTACTCTGATCAACCATTCCTCCACTCCTAACTTCCTCAATGCCCATGTCAATACTTTGCGTGGAACCCGATCGAATGCTTTCTCCAGATCAACAAACCCATTTTGGAAGCATTTTCCCCGGAGGGGTATGATGTACGTAAATGCCAACTACTCTAGGCTATCCAGAGGATAATTTTGTTCCGATTGGACAAAAATTTGTTATGGTGAAAAAGGTAAAAATTTCTATAATTAGGTCATGACCTTAAAATTAGATTGAGGTTTCGAGAACCTGAGATGAGTCGTACATGTTGTACCGTTATCATAGTTTGCTTTTACTTGGAGATTATTTGCTGATGTTTCACTCGCTGAGCTGCACTTTTATCGGGAATTATAAGCTCATTGTGGAAACGTTGTTTGTTACACGTGTCCACACCTGGTCTGTCTTGATCTGATCCGATCCGATATCTTAATCCGATTATTTTCATTTTAAAAGGCCGACGATAGAAAATGATTCTTCCTCTTCAAACTCACCATGATGGAATGGTACAGCAGTCACATGATGACGATATCTTTGCTGTGCTGTCAAGGCCGAGATGTTCATTGTTTATATATTACTAGCCGAAAGCATCCGGCGTTGCCTGGGTTCTTTTTGAATGAATTTACTACTATAATTCACCTTTTACCTGCGGCCTTAGAAGATTGACTACTGTAATTCAGCTCAGCTTTTAATTGCGAAATGGGCCCAGCCCGGGCGAAGCAGCCCCGACCGGCCTCGCCACCTAGCCTATAACCTTCCCAGGGCCCGTCCCGACATTTTTAGTTCTTTTTGAATGAATTTACTACGATAATTCACCTTTTACCCGCGGCCTTAGAAGATTGACTACAATGATTCGGCTCAGCTTTAAATTGCGAAATGGGCCCAGCCCGGCCAAGGCGGCCTCAACCGGCCTCACCACCTAGCCTATAACCTTCCCGGGGCCCGTCCCGACATTTTTGGTTCTTTTTGAATGAATTTACTACTATAATTCAGCTTTTATTCACGGCCGTAGAAGATTGATGACTATAATTCAGCTCAGCTTTTAATTGCAAAATGGGCCCAGCCCAGCCGAAACGGCCCCGACCGGCCTCGCCACCTAGCCTATAACCTTCCCGGGGCCCGTCCCGACCTGACATTTTTGGTTCTTTTTGAATCACTTTACTACTATAATTCAGCTTTTATTCGCGGCCGTAGAAGATTGATAACTATAATTCAGCTCAGCTTTTAATTGCAAAATGGGCCCCGACCGGCCTCGCCACCTAGCCGATAACTTTCCCAGGGCCCGTCCCGACATTTTAAGTTCTTTTTTAATGAATTTACTACTATAATTCACCTTTTACCCGCGGCCTTAGAAGATTGACAACTGTAATTCAGCTCAGCTTTTAATTGCGAAATGGGCCCAGCCCGGGCGAAGCAGCCTCGACCGGCCTCGCCACCTAGCCTATAACCTTCCCAGGGCCCGTCCCGACATTTTTAGTTCTTTTTGAATGAATTTACTACGATAATTCACCTTTTACCCGCGGCCTTAGAAGATTGACTACAATGATTCGGCTCAGCTTTTAATTGCGAAATGGGCCCAGCCCGGCCGAGGCGGCCTCAACCGGCCTCACCACCTAGCCTATAACCTTCCCGGGGCCCGTCCCGACATTTTTGGTTCTTTTTGAATGAATTTACTACTATAATTCAGCTTTTATTCGCGGCCGTAGAAGATTGATAACTATAATTCAGCTCAGCTTTTAATTGCAAAATGGGCCCAGCCCGGCCGAAACGGCCCCGACCGGCCTCACCACCTAGCCTATAACCTTCCCGGGGCCCGTCCCGACATTTTTGGTTCTTTTTGAATGAATTTACTACTATAATTCAGCTTTTATTCGCGGCCGTAGAAGATTGATAACTATAATTCAGCTCAGCTTTTAATTGCAAAATGGGCCCAGCCCGGCCAAGGCGGCCTCAACCGGCCTCACCACCTAGCCTATAACCTTCCCGGGGCCCGTCCCGACCCGACATTTATGGTTCTTTTTGAATGAATTTACTACTATAATTCAGCTTTTATTCGCGGCCGTAGAAGATTGATAACTATAATTCAGCTCAGCTTTTAATTGCAAAATGGGCCCCGACCGGCCTCGCCACCTAGCCGATAACTTTCCCAGGGCCCGTCCCGACATTTTTAGTTCTTTTTGAATGAATTTACTACTATAATTCACCTTTTACCCGTGGCCTTAGAAGATTGACTACTGTAATTCAGCTCAGCTTTTAATTGCGAAATGGGCCCAGCCCGACCGAAGCAGCTCCGACCGGCCTCGCCACCTAGCCTATAACCTTCCCAGGGCCCGTCCCGACATTTTTAGTTCTTTTTGAATGAATTGACTACGATAATTCACCTTTTACCCACGGCCTTAGAAGATTGACTACTGTAATTCAGCTTTTTTTTTTTTTTTTTTTTTTTTTTTTTTGTGTATACAGAGTCGAGGCTCGTGAAAGAGCTAACATTTATCAAAGAAACAAATCAAACAAACAAGCAAACAAAGTATATAAAAAGGGGAGCGGTCGACAAGATGGGGAGAGAAGGGGAGGAAGCACACAAACACAACATTTGAGAGCAGGGACATCCAGAGATGTTTAGGAGGGAGAGGGCCTGGGGGGAGGCAGGATAGGTATAAAACGCAAGGACACCAAGGACTTCCAGGAAAGAAGACAAAAGTCACCTCAAAAAAGTGGATTTGGGGTGAAATTAGCGGGGGTAAAAAAGATCAAGGTTTTGGATTGGGGAAGATAAGAGATGGTGGTGAACAGCCGTTTTAAAGACCTGGAGGGACAAGTGGGATTGAAGAGAGTGAGGGAGTTTGTTCCAGAGGCGGGAGAAAAGAGGAATGAAGGAGTGAAGGTGAGCAGAGTCTTGATTTTGGCAGTTTAACTATAAGAGGGTTGCAGGCAGATCTTGTGCGACCTGCAGGAATATTTGGGGGACAGAGCCCAGAGAGAGCTGGGGGAGCAAGGCCGGAGAGGAGTCGGTAGAAGATGGAAAGACCACCAACCTGCCTGCGGTGAGTAAGTGAAAGGCCCTCGGAGATAGCGTCATCGCGGGAGGTTCCAATGATTCTGAACGCTTTGGTTTCAACAGTGTGAAGACGAGCTAGGTGTGAGGCAGGAGCACCAGCCCAGAGGGGAGAGCAGTATTCCATTGAGCTGCGGATGAAAGCCTTGTATGTGGTGAGGAGCTCAGGTGTGCCAAGGAAGGACTTCGCACGACGGAGGATGCCCAGTCGGTGACTGGCTTTGGAGGCCAGCTTGGAAATGTGGTTTTCCCAGGAAAGATCATGGCAGATAGTGAGATCCAAAAGCTTGAGTGACAGAACTTCTTGGAGAGGATTATTCAGAAAGTAGATGGGAGGGTTGTCCAGTCGGTCTTTTCGGAGAGACATCGTAAGAGTGTGAGATTTGTCAGGATTGAAAGACATGGTCCACTTGTTTGCCCAGTCTGTGATTTTGTCCAGGTCTGCAGAGAGGAGGAGGCTGCAGACTGCCGATCTGAGGGATGAGGAATGGAGCGGCAGACAGTGGAGTCATCAGCAAAGAGATAGAGAGGATTTTTAAGAGAGTCAGAGCGATCATTGATGAAGACCAGAAAAAGCACAGGGCCCAGAACACTGCCTTGGGGAATTCCAGCCTGAACAGGAAGAGATGAGAGAAACCCATTCAGGGCCACACGTTGACTACCCATACCCATTCAGCTCAGCTTTTAATTGCGAAATGGGCCCAGCCCGGCCAAAGCGGCCTCGACCGGCGGCCTCGCCACCTAGCCTATACCCTTCCCGGGGCCCGTCCCGACATTTTTTGTTTCAGTGGTTTCCTCCTATCTTTCACTTTTCAGGAGATTAGCGTGTGCAGACAAACAAACAAACAAACAAACAAAAACTTTCTTTTATATATATAGAAGATAGAAGATATATTCTGTATTGTACAATGTAATACAGTACAGGAAGTCTCCAGTTTACGAACATCTGTTCATACGAACATAATACTTTAGAATCATGTTTCATGTTTTTCAAATGTTCCTGTCCATTCGCACGAGGTTGGTCCACTGATAAGGGGGTAGAAAATTTATTTCTGAATTTCTTTTGCCTCACCCCTTCGTTGTGTTCCTTTTTGGCTAAAAATTATCCATGTAAAGTTTTGTGACCATTGAACTTTATTAAAAGGTGCCACAACAACACCAAATTTTCACCCCCTGCAAAATGGGAATTCCCGTTTTCCCAGTAGCGCTGTTTTTACTCTGTGCAATGCAGTAAATTTCGAAGTACTCTTCTAATTTGTTTGCAGGTTTGCAATGATGGGTACGCGCTCCAATAAATCGATCTTTCTCCTTTGTGATGACCTCCCAGATCCAATCAAGGGAGGAAAACTTCCTTCCAAACGAGATGTGATTCGCCGATTTTACTTCATTCATCGACAACGTGCAACGATAAGAAAGGCGGCGAGCGAGACGTGTGATGGAGTTTTAGGTTTCTGGGAAAAGGCACGAATCCCTGTCCATGAGAAATACCACATCATCAAAAAGGTTGAGGATCTGTATGCTCGGTGGAAGGATCTGCAAAAGCGGGCTACCAGATCTTCTACGAAAGAAGAAGATGAGAGAAAGTCATTTTTAGAGACGCTCCCCAATGTCTTTGACATCGCACATGCCAACGCCGAAACCATTATCAAGAACGAGGACAATTTGAAGTTCCTCCAAGCCCAGCGGAAGCCAGGTCGGCGAGGCGTAATGCTTGGAATCGACCAAGGACCCCAAAAAAGTAACACTTGACACAAAATGTATTGATACAGAAATGAGTCGTCAGGTTTTGAGTACCCGAGACTAGAGTCATTCTGTGACGTACCGTTGTCATGGTTTGCTTATTGATCTCGGAGAGTAATTGCTGAGAATTTGTGAGCGGACCTGGACCCCGTGCGCCGCTCGTCGCCTCTTCAGCAAACAAAGCTTGTGTGACTTTGATCAGTACATAAACACGCTTTAATAACTTTGTTTAACACACATGTACACGTCTGTTCTGTGTGTTCTCTGCAGGATCTGATTATTCAAGTTGAAAGAGCACACAATAGAACATGGTTCTTCCTCTTCCAGCTCCACATCGTGGAATGGTACGGCAGTCACATGACAACATCTTTGCTATACATTAGAGGCCGAGATGAGCTCGCAGGCATGGCTGTTTGTGCCGTATTCTGTGCTAATACATCTCGGAGAGCGAAACACGGGCCCACGACACGTGCCTCGGTTGGCCTAAGCCTTCTGGCCTAGTTGTGATCTGTGACAGTATATATGGCTTAAATGGCCATAAAATGGCATTTGTTTTGGTTGTTTTTCTCTGTCATTGAGTTTGCATTTGTGTCTCTGGTTTTGAGGTGTGTTTGCGCACGCGTGCAAAATTCGAGTCCACTCGGAGGAAATTTATTAGTTCAGACCTGATGATAAAATAAATAATTGTAATATGAAACCAGAAGCACTTTAAAAGGATTTCCATGAACTCTGAAGGATTTTACAACACTTATGATTGGGAATATCAATTATGGCTTCATGTATCATCAATAATTATGATCATTGTGACCCCCTTTTGCCTTGAATGGTCTCGACTCCATTTGGGATTGATTTAATTAGTTTATGGATTATGTTCGAGTTGATCTTCTCCCAACAGTATTTGTATTGTTCATCACAACAGTATTGTGATGAACTCCAGAGCTTAGTCAGAATGCTCACAGAAACTTGATCTTTCTCTCAAATGTATTCATAATTCATTTACAGTCACGTGAAAAAGTAAGTACACCCCATGTAAAGTTTAGACTTTTTCAACATATTTCAACATACAGCTATTTGATCTTCATTTCAACAATATTGAGAGATAAAGGTGATATAATATAGCAAATATCATGAAACATTTACATTTTGTAGTCCATTGTATAATTTAAAATTTAAATAAACATAAATGCAAATTTCGCATTTGGAAAAAGTAAGTACACCCTTGTCTCCAACAGGTGGTATTGCCCCCTTTGGCAGAAACAACCTCAAGTGGGCGTTTCTTATAACTGTCTACCAGTCTCTGACATCGACTGGGATAAATTTTTGCCCACTCCTCCATGCAGAATTCTTTCAGCTGTGCGATGTTTGAGGGGTTTCTTGCATGCACAGCTCGTTTCAAATCCCCCCACAACATCTCAATGGGATTTAGATCCGGGCTTTGACTTGGCCATTCCAGAACCCACCATTTCTTTCTTTTCAGACATTCCTTGGTGGATTTACTGGTATGTTTAGGGTCATTGTCATGTTGCAAGGTCCACCTTCGGTTGAGCTTCAACTTTCCGACAGATGGCCTCACATTATCCTCAAGCACCCTCTGGTACAATGAAGAATTCATAGTGGATTCTATGATGGTGAGCTGCCCAGGCCCTGACGCAGCAAAGCTGCCCCAAACCATAATATTTCCACCACCATGCTTTACAGTTGGTATCAGGTTCTTGTTGTCAAATGCTGTCTTTGGTTTTCGCCAAACATGTCTTCTGGTGCTGTGGCCAAATAGCTCTACCTTTGACTCATCTGTCCAGAGCACATTGTTCCAGAAGTGCTGGTCTTTGCTGAGGTGTTCATTGGCAAACTTTAGTCTTGCCCTGATGTGCTTTCTGGACAGCAAAGGTTTCCTCCTGGCACACCTCCCATGTAGATCAAATTTGTGCAGCCTCTTTCTAATGGTAGATTCGTGCACTTTGACATCAACAGTGGCAAGAGCTACCTGTAGGTCCCGTGATGACATTCTGGGGTTCTTAGAGACTTCTTTCAGCATCTTGCGGTCTGCTCTCGGGCTGAACTTGCTGGGGCGGCCTGGCCTGAACAAGTTGGCAGTTGTTTGGAATCTTCTCCACTTGTAGATGATCTTCCGGACAGTCGAATGATTGATTTCAAATTGTTTGGAGATCTTTTTAAATCCCTTCCCAGTCTCGTAGGCATCTATAACCTTCTTTCTGAAGGCCTCAGAGAGCTCTTTTGATCTAGGCATGGTGACGCCGCACACTTCAACAACAAAGAGCAAACCAAACGAAATGTCTGAGGTTTAAATAAGACAGGTTCCTCCAAGATCTTCTCTAACGATGTTTTAATCATTTGCACCTGAGCTGGTGCACCTGATTCTAATTTTAGGTATTTGAAGTCGTGATAAATGTAGGGGTGTACTTACTTTTTCCACATGCGGAATTTGCATTTGTTTATTTAAATTATACAATGGACTACAAAATGTAAATGTTTCATGATATTTGTTACATTATGTCACCTTTATCTATCAATATTGTTGAAATGAAGATCAAATAGCTGTATGTTGAAATATGTTGAAAAAGTCAAAACTTTACATGGGGTGTACTTACTTTTTCACGTGACTGTATTCTGTTAAAACAAAGTTTCAATAAATAATAACATTAATGAATTAAGGAATATGGATACAGGTCTTCAATATTATGATAAGTTTTTGATTTGAGAAAGCTCGGTGTGTGGTGTGTGTTGTGGGTGTTGGTGTTGGTGCGGGTGTTGGTGTTGGTGCTGGTGTTGCGGCTCTTGGTATTGGTGTTGTGGGTATGGGTCGTGTTGTGGGTGTTAAATTTGGAAACTTGCACTTCGATGTTGTATATCAAGTGTTGGGTTCTGTTGTAAAATGATTCTCTTCACTTTCTTGGTTTGGGTGATCAGGATGATAAATTGCTGTACTGGATGTAACCTTCCTTTTCCTTCTGTTTATGTAGGAAGAAAAGGAAGAAGGCATAAAGCCTGTTTGATCCAATCTGTGGAAGGACATTTTGAGACTCGGCATGGTTTGTGCTGCATTGATTTCTCCAACTCACCCCTTGCTTTTACTGAAGGTGTACAAGGTGAGAGGTGTCAAATTTTAATAAATAAAACCAGCGGTTTATTTCTGATTTTAACGACTTTTTGAATAATTTGAATGCGGCCTCCTTTGGGTTATTGGTACTTGCATCTGTCGTGATCATCCCATGTCTTTTCAACAAGGAAAGTAATACTTGACACAAAATGTATTGTTACAGAAATGAATCGTCACGTTTTGAATACCCGAGACTAGAGTCATTCTGTGACGTACCGTTGTCATGGTTTGCTTATTGATCTCGGAAAGTAATTGCTGAGAATTTGTGAGCGGACCTGGACCCCGTGCTCCGCTCGTCGCCTCTTCAGCAAACAAAGCTTGTGTGACTTTGATCAGTACATAAACACGCTTTAATAACTTTGTTTAACACACATGTACACGTCTGTTCTGTGTGTTCTATCCAGGATCTGATTATTCAAGTTGAAAGAGCACACAATAGAACATGGTTCTTCCTCTTCCAGCTCCACATCGTGGAATGGTACGGCAGTCACATGACAACATCTTTGCTATACCTTCGAGGCCGAGATGAGCTCGCAGACATGGCTGTTTGTGCCGTATTCTGTGCTAATACATCCCAGAGAGCGAAACACGGGCCCACGACACGTGCCTCGGTTGGCCTAAGCCTTCTGGCCTAGTTGTGATCTGTGACAGTATATATGGCTTAAATGGCCATAAAACATGGCATTTGTTTTGTTTGTTTTTCTCTGTCATTGAGTTTGCATTTGTGTCTCGGGTTTTGAGGTGTGTGTGCGCACGCGTGCAAAATTCGAGTCTACTCGGAGGAAATTTATTAATTCAGACCTGATGATAAAATAAATAATTGTAATATGAAACCAGAAGCACTTTAAAAGGATTTCCATGAACTCTGAAGGATTTTACAACACTTATGATTGGGAATATCAATTATGGCTTCATGTATCAATAATTATGATCATTGTGACCCCCTTTTGCCTCGAATGGTCTCGACTCCATTTGGGATTGATTTAATTATTTTATGGATTATGTTCGAGTCGATCTTCTCCCAACAGTGTTGTAATGAACTTCAGAGCGTCGTCAGAATGCTCACAGAAACTTAATCTTTATCCAAATGTATTCATAATTCATTAATTTTGTTAAAACAGAGTTTCAATAAATAACTAGAATGGCACTCAGGAAAGAGAGCATACCGCCGCTTGGTTGGCCATATCACTCGATGGTGAAGAATCACTTAAAGATTAAATAATTCTCATATCCGAATCCATATTCAGATCTTCACCAAAATCGAATCAATTCTTCCTTGTCAGACACCCAAGCTGTCCAACAAGTTTCTTACAAATCCATCCATAACTTTTTGAGATATCCCGCAATGTATAGTTTTTGGCCCTATCTCACAATGGTGAAGAATCACTTAAAAAATTCAATAATTCTCATATCCGAATCCATATTCGGATCTTCACCAAAATCGAATCGATTCTTGTCAGACACCCGAAGGGGTCCACCAAGTTTCATCCAAATCCGTCCACAATTTTTTGAGATATCCTGCAATATATCGTTTTGGCCCTATCTCCCAATGGTGAAGAATCACTTTAAAAATTATAGTAGCCGGATCCGAATCTTCACCAAAATCTGATCATTTCGTCCTTGTCACATTTGCTACCTCTCTGCCAAATTTCGTCCGAATCCGTCCACAACCTTTTGAGATATTTTGTTCACAGACAGACAGGGGTGAAAACATAACCTCTATCTACCTTTGGTGGTGGAGGTAATAACAATAATGAATTTAAGGATATGGATACACGTCTTTAATATTATGATAAGTTTGTGATTTGAGAAAGCTTTGTGTGTTTGTGTTGGTGTTGCGGGGGTTAAATTTGGAAACTCGCACTTCGATTTTGCATATCAAGTGCTGCGTTCTGTTGTAAAATGAATCTCTTCACTTTCTTGGTTTCGGTGATCAGGATGATAAATTCCTGTTCTGGATGTAACCTTCCTTTTCCTTCTGTTTGTGTAGGAAGAAAAGGAAGAAGCCATAAAGCCTGTTTGATCCAATCTGTGGATGGGCAGGATTGAGACTTCGCCTGTGCTGTATTGATTTCTCCTACTCACCACTTGCTTCCTGCAGGTGTAAAAGGTGAGAGGGTATCACAAATGTCAAATCAAACCAGTAGTTTGTCATTTATCTGGTTTTTGAATTATATGAATGCGGCGCTTCCTTAGGCTCATTGATATCTGCAGCTGTCGTGCTAATCCCACGTCCTGTCAACAAGGAAAGTTCCGTATTTTTCGGTGTACAAATCGATGTGGAGCATCATTCAAATCGACCAAATTCCCCATTTTTCGTGTTTTCCCTTCATGGACAAGTTGATGGGAAGTATAAGACGGGGCTATATCGACTACGGTCGTCAGCAAAACTGTCGTTCATACCAATCAAAGTGTTGATTCATTCCTGACACTCAACGCATCACTTGCTACGGTACTTCTGGGGTCACGAATATTATTGAGCTGTTTTGTGCATATTATTTGAATGACTTTGTGGGACGACCTTTTGGATAAATTAGGGATGTTAACGGTTTTTAAACATGTTTATCATGTTGAGGTACAGAATATAAAACAAGCTGCAGAATCGATGTCAGCCCTGGCTCCTCCTTCTGTTTCGGGCTATCATGACATTATGTCTTCATGATGATACATGAAGACATAATTGATATTCCCAATTGTGATGAGTGTTGTGAAATCCTTCAGAGTTCATGGAAATCATTTGACATATCAGCCCTGGCTCGTACAAAGCACATTACATTTCGTCATAGTTTTTTATTTTTTCATTTTTTTTGTATACAGAATCGAGGCTCGTGAAGAGCTAACATTTATTTCACAAACAAATCAAACAGATAAACAAAATATATTAAAAGATGGAGCGGTAGACAAGATGGGGAGAGAAGGGGAAGCACACAAACACAACATTTGAGAGCAGGGACATCGGGAGATGTGTGGGAGGGAGAGGGCTTGGGGGGAGGAGGCGTGGGAAGGGGGGGGGGGGGGGAGAAGTATAAAACACAAGGACACCAAGGACTTCCAGGAGAGAAGTTGATATTTCAAAAAAGTGGATTTGGGGTGAAATTAGCAGGGGTAGAAAAGATCAAGGTTTTGGATGTGGGAAGATAAGAGATGGTGGTGAAAATCTGTTTTAAAGACCTGGAGGGTGGAGTGGGATTGAAGAGAGTGAGGGAGTTTGTTCCAGAGGTGGGAGAAAAGAGGAATGAAGGAGTGAAGGTGAGCAGAGAGTCTTGATTTTGGCAGTTTAACCATATAATAAGAGGTTTGCAGGCAGATCTTGTGCGTCCTGCAGGAATTTTTGGGGGACAGAGCCCAGAGAGAGCTGGGGGGGGGGGGGGGGGGCAAGGCTGGAGAGGAGTCGGTAGAAGACGGAAAGACCACCAACCTGCCTGCGCCTGCGGTGAGTGAGTGGAAGGCCCTTGGAGTTAGCTTCATCACGGGAGATTCCAATGATTCTGAACGCTTTGGTTTCAACAGCGTGAAGACGAGCTAGGTGTGAGGTAGTTCACTACTCATGAATGAACATGAACACCAGACACATTGTAGGACAAGCACATTTTAATCCATGAAAGAGCTTCATCAATGAACTTTTAAAATAAACAATTATACAATTTATTTCAGAAAATATTGCACTTTGTAAATCGTTTTCATGTTTGCATTTAATCGATTCTGATTCCATGTCGAGGCCTGGACTTCCTAGGAAAATAAAAATATGGCCTTGCACACTGAAAAATACGGTAACACTTCATACAGAATGTGTAATTACAGAAATGAGTCATCACGTTTTGAGTACCTGAGACTAGTCATTCTGTGACGTACCGTTGTCATGGTTTGCTTATTGATCTCGGAGAGCAATTGCTGAGAATTTGTGAACGGACCTGGACCCCGTGCTCCGCTCGTCGCCTCTTCAGCAAACAAAGCTTGTGTGACTTTGATCAGTACATGAACACGCTTTAATAACTTTGTTTAACACATGTACACGTCTGTTCTGTGTGTTCTATGCAGGATCTGATTATTCAAGTTGAAAGAGCACACAATAGAACATGGTTCTTCCTCTTCCAGCTCCACATCGTGGAATGGTATGGCAGTCACATGACAACATCTTTGCTATACTTTAGAGGCCGAGATGAGCTCGCAGGCATGGTTGTTTGTGCCGTATTCTGTGCTAATACATCTCGGAGAGCGAAACACGGGCCCACGACACGTGCCTCGGTTGGCCTAAGCCTTCTGGCCTAGTTGTGATCTGTGACAGTATATATGGCTTAAATGGCCATAAAATGGCATTTGTTTTGGTTGTTTTTCTCTGTCATTGAGTTTGCATTTGTGTCTCTGGTTTTGAGGTGTGTTTGCGCACGCGTGCAAAATTCGAGTCCACTCGGAGGAAATTTATTACTTCAGACCTGATGATAAAATAAATAATTGTAATATGAAACCAGAAGCACTTTAAAAGGATTTCCATGAACTCTGAAGGATTTTACAACACTTATGATTGGGAATATCAATTATGGCTTCATGTATCATCAAGCGTCTTTATCATCATCAAGCGTCATCAAGCGTCTTCATGTATCATCAAGTATCATCAAGCGTCTTCATGCAAGCGTCTTTGGGCTTCCTGAAAAGCGCTATATAAAATAAATGCATTATTATTATTATTATCAATAATTATGATCATTGTGACCCCCTTTTGCCTTGAATGGTCTCGACTCCATTTGGGATTGATTTAATTAGTTTATGGATTATGTTCGAGTTGATCTTCTCCCAACAGTATTTGTATTGTTCATCACAACAGTATTGTGATGAACTCCAGAGCTTAGTCAGAATGCTCACAGAAACTTGATCTTTCTCTCAAATGTATTCATAATTCATTTACAGTCACGTGAAAAAGTAAGTACACCCCATGTAAAGTTTAGACTTTTTCAACATATTTCAACATACAGCTATTTGATCTTCATTTCAACAATATTGAGAGATAAAGGTGATATAATATAACAAATATCATGAAACATTTACATTTTGTAGTCCATTGTATAATTTAAAATTTAAATAAACATAAATGCAAATTTCGCATTTGGAAAAAGTAAGTACACCCTTGTCTCCAACAGGTGGTATTGCCCCCTTTGGCAGAAACAACCTCAAGTGGGCGTTTCTTATAACTGTCTACCAGTCTCTGACATCGACTGGGATAAATTTTTGCCCACTCCTCCATGCAGATTTCTTTCAGCTGTGCGATGTTTGAGGGGTTTCTTGCATGCACAGCTCGTTTCAAATCCCCCCACAACATCTCGATGGGATTTAGATCCGGGCTTTGACTTGGCCATTCCAGAACCCACCATTTCTTTCTTTTCAGACATTCCTTGGTGGATTTACTGGTATGTTTAGGGTCATTGTCATGTTGCAAGGTCCACCTTCGGTTGAGCTTCAACTTTCCGACAGATGGCCTCACATTATCCTCAAGCACCCTCTGGTACAATGAAGAATTCATAGTGGATTCTATGATGGTGAACTGCCCAGGCCCTGATGCAGCAAAGCTGCCCCAAACCATAATATTTCCACCACCATGCTTTACAGTTGGTATCAGGTTCTTGTGGTCAAATGCTGTCTTTGGTTTTCGCCAAACATGTCTTCTGGTGCTGTGGCCAAATAGCTCTACCTTTGACTCATCTGTCCAGAGCACATTGTTCCAGAAGTGCTGGTCTTTGCCGAGGTGTTCATTGGCAAACTTTAGTCTTGCCCTGATGTGCTTTCTGGACAGCAAAGGTTTCCTCCTGGAACACCTCCCATGTCGATCAAATTTGTGCAGCCTCTTTCTAATGGTAGATTCGTGCACTTTGACATCAACAGTGGCAAGAGCTACCTGTAGGTCCCATGATGACATTCTGGGGTTCTTAGAGACTTCTTTCAGCATCTTGCGGTCTGCTCTCGGGCTGAACTTGCTGGGGCGGCCTGGCCTGAACAAGTTGACAGTTGTTTGGAATCTTCTCCACTTGTAGATGATCTTCCGGACAGTCGAATGATTGATTTCAAATTGTTTGGAGATCTTTTTAAATCCCTTCCCAGTCTCGTAGGCATCTATAACCTTCTTTCTGAAGGCCTCAGAGAGCTCTTTTGATCTAGGCATGGTGACGCCGCACACTTCAACAACAAAGAGCAAACCAAACGAAATGTCTGAGGTTTAAATAAGACAGGTTCCTCCAAGATCTTCTCTAACGATGTTTTAATCATTTGCACCTGAGCTGGTGCACCTGATTCTAATTTTAGGTATTTGAAGTCGTGATAAATGTATGGGTGTACTTACTTTTTCCACATGCGGAATTTGCATTTGTTTATTTAAATTATACAATGGACTACAAAATGTAAATGTTTCATGATATTTGTTATATTATATCACCTTTATCTATCAATATTGTTGAAATGAAGATCAAATAGCTGTATGTTGAAATATGTTGAAAAAGTCAAAACTTTACATGGGGTGTACTTACTTTTTCACATGACTGTATTCTGTTAAAACAAAGTTTCAATAAATAATAACATTAATGAATTAAGGAATATGGATACAGGTCTTCAATATTATGATAAGTTTTTGATTTGAGAAAGCTCGGTGTGTGTTGTGGGTGTTGGTGTTGGTGCGGGTGTTGGTGCTGGTGTTGCGGCTCTTGGTGTTGGTGTTGTGGGTATGGGTCGTGTTGTGGGTGTTAAATTTGGAAACTTGCACTTCGATGTTGTATATCAAGTGTTGGGTTCTGTTGTAAAATGATTCTCTTCACTTTCTTGGTTTGGGTGATCAGGATGATAAATTGCTGTACTGGATGTAACCTTCCTTTTCCTTCTGTTTATGTAGGAAGAAAAGGAAGAAGGCATAAAGCCTGTTTGATCCAATCTGTGGAAGGACATTTTGAGACTCGGCATGGTTTGTGCTGCATTGATTTCTCCAACTCACCCCTTGCTTTTACTGAAGGTGTACAAGGTGAGAGGTGTCAAATTTTAATAAATAAAACCAGCGGTTTATTTCTGATTTTAACGACTTTTTGAATAATTTGAATGCGGCCTCCTTTGGGTTATTGGTACTTGCATCTGTCGTGATCATCCCATGTCTTTTCAACAAGGAAAGTAATACTTGACACAAAATGTATTGTTACAGAAATGAATCGTCACGTTTTGAATACCCGAGACTAGAGTCATTCTGTGACGTACCGTTGTCATGGTTTGCTTATTGATCTCGGAAAGTAATTGCTGAGAATTTGTGAGCGGACCTGGACCCCGTGCTCTGCTCGTCGCCTCTTCAGCAAACAAAGCTTGTGTGACTTTGATCTGTACATAAACACGCTTTAATAACTTTGTTTAACACACATGTACATGTCTGTTCTGTGTGTTCTCTGCAGGATCTGATTTTTCAAGTTGAAAAGTCACACGATAGAAAATGATTCTTCATTTACACATTATGGAATGGTACAGTAGTCACATGACAATGTATTTTCTGTGCCGCCATGGCCGAGATGAGCTCGCAGACATGGCTGTTTGTGCCGTATTCTGTGCTAATCCATCTCGAAGAGTGAAACGCGGGCCCACAACACGGGGCTTGGTTGGCTTCCACCTCCTGGCCTAGTTGTGATCTGTGACAGTATATATGGCTTAAACGGCCATAAAAGACAGCATTTGTTTGAGCTGCTTTTTCTTTTTTGTTGTTGATGTTTAACAGATGAGGCTCGTGTGTGTTGAATGTACTTTTGGAAACTGTGCACTCGCATTGTGCAAAGAAACTGTGGAGCTCTGTTATAAGATGGTTCTCTACTCTCCTTTGGTTTGGCTGCTCGGGATGGCAAATTACTAACGGATCAGATGTGATGCTCGGTTTCAATTTTTGGATGTGGCCATGAAGGATTTCCCTATCCCGTAACTATAATGCTATTTATCCAGGACGCTCTCGGGTGATGCCTGTTGAGGTGTATTTCAAATTGGGTTTTGTTTTTTTGC
Source organism: Myxine glutinosa (assembly GCF_964187855.1). Lineage (NCBI taxonomy): Eukaryota > Metazoa > Chordata > Myxini > Myxiniformes > Myxinidae > Myxine > Myxine glutinosa. The sequence goes on along the minus strand of NC_136268.1, from coordinate 23,627,129 downwards.
ACAAGCGATGGGATTGTTGGAATCTGTACCTGTTTGTACAAAATGTTTGGGGTGCTATCTTTCGTGAACATTGCTCCCAGTGCAGGCCTAAGTGGCAGAAGATCACATTTCCTCTGGTCTTTTATTCCACGTGAAGTATTTCCCTCACATTTGCGCAAAGCACTCGGGCTAGCTTCGTTTCCAGATGAGATTTATGATTTGCCAATTTTATCGGTGGTGGATTTGATTACCCCATTGGTCCGAGCATTGCAGTCATTCCATCACTCATGTGTGTAATTTTTTTTGTTTGTTCAGATACAAATGGAGAACAAGAAACAGATTGAAATTGGCTGTCTTTGTTCGCAAGTTCTTCGGAACTGTACCGAGTATGATTGCCACCTCCCACCTCTCCCCCCTCTGCTTCCTGCAGGTGTTCAAGGTGAAGTTGGCATCAGAAATTGTGAAAAATAGTAAGTAATTTTTCGTTTGCAAATGATGACTGTTTTCCACTTTCAACCAATGCAGCTGTCCCACTGATGCAGTGGCCTCCTTTGTAGGTTGTGTGAATTTGAATTTGGCCATTATCCCGGAAATAGCTCGGCCTGTTCTTCGTAAAGCACACAATGGGATAGTTAACATTCCACAAACGAATGCTGGCAGACGGGACGGGACGCCAGTTTAATGTCCATCTGAGGGATGGCACACACTTTGAATTGCTGTGCTGTGAAATCCAGGGATGACAGTTTATACCTGGGTTGAGATTAAAACCCAGTATAGACACCTTTAAGGTTTGTGCACGTCTCTAGGCCATTCTGTCTGCCCACCGGTCGTTTCTCATCTGATTTAAATGTTTTTGTGAAGAATGTGAATGTGGCCTCATCCATGGCTTGGAGTCGTCGGTTGTCTTGCCAATCTCACTTGTTGTCAATAATGAAAGTAACTTAAACACAGAACGTGACATAATGTATCGTTAGACACGAGTCGTCACGTTTTGAGTACCTGAGACTAGAGTCATTCTGTGACGTACCGTTGTCATGGTTTGCTTATTGATCTCAGAGAGTAATTGCTGAGAATTTGTGAGCGGACCTGGACCCCGTGCTCCGCACGTCGCCTCTTCAGCAAACAAAGCTTGTGTGACTTTGATCAGTACATGAACACGCTTTAATAACTTTGTTTAACACACATGTACACGTCTGTTCTGTGTGTTCTCTGCAGGATCTGATTATTCACGTTGAAAGAGCACACAATAGAAAATGGTTCTTCCTCTTCCAGCTCCACATCGTGGAATGGTACAGCAGTCACATGACAACATCTTTGCTATACCTTAGAGGCCGAGATGAGCTCGCAGGCATGGCTGTTTGTGCCGTATTCTGTGCTAATCCATCTCGAAAAGGAAAACACGGGCCATGACACGTGCCTCGGTGGGCCTCCACCTCCTGGCCTAGTTGTGATCGGTGACAGTATATATATATATATATGTATATGTATATGTAGTGGTGCGTGCGGTTTGAGACCTGGGAGGGCTCCGTTCTGAAACCCGTATGTTGAGATAACAACCAATGACAAACTTTTGCTCTGCAGGATCTGGTGCGTGCCCCCGTCCCAAAGAGCAGCACAAAGGTCACGGCGCTACCTGGTGATCCTGTTTTGCCTTTCCTCGGTTTGGATCCATGACGACATTGTTTTGTAAATTTCTGAATAACGTGAAGAAAGTTTGTACCAAGTGGAACTGCGGTGTGTGCATTGCTCTTCCGTACTCGCATCGATTTCTGTTCTTGTTCATGTTGCCGATAATGTGGTAATTGAAGGAAAATTGGCAATTCCTTTTGCTTGTTTGATTGTTTTAATTTTGGTATCGGGTGGAAAAATCTGAATCGCCCTTATTAGTTTTGTTTTTGTAGAAAAGTCTTGTTTTTATTTTATTTTGGCTGCTGTTGTATCATTTGAGCCGTTGTGCATTGTGGATATTTGCATATTGATGAAAAATATTTTTTCCTGAATTGATTACACTAGCAACGGTACCTGCCCTACGGGCGGGGCTTCAATTGGGAGGCCCAAATGAAAAGATAAAATATTACTATAATTCACCAAATGAACGTCCGTCCGTCTGTCTGGCCGTCCGTTCGAAGGTACCGTAAAAACTGCTGAACCGATCGCAACGATATTTTGGGTGGATAATCCTGGGATCTCCAGGAGTAAAATAGGCTATTTAGTTTTCCCAATTTCAGCTTTCGTCTCCAGCATTCTCAGGTTTGGACTCCCGTATAACATTCGCGTTCGCATAACGTTCATTGTGACGATGTTGTTTTCCCGGGTGCCACACAAACGGCTGCGCGGCTGCACCGATCGGACTCGGTAACCTCGGACAAAGACCTTTTATAAGGACACGGGTTGAATCCCTGCTTGAGAGAATTCAAACCCCCCTCCCCGCCATCACGGCCGTCTCTCCAACTTACAATCCCACGAGATATGTGGAAAGGACGACCCAAAACCAATCATCTTCTTTTTGATTCGTATATAAACATCACTAAAAGTAAACAAGTGAATCCTCTTGGATTGCGCTGAGGTTCGGGCATGGAATTTCTAGGAGGAAGTATAATTTGTATGCAATGAAAGTACATGTAATATGGGATCAAGTAAGATCGAGTAAGCTTCACCAGTGCGCGTGCGCGAATTTACGTCACGTCGGCAGCGAGAAGGCGTTCCCCAACACGAACCAATCAGGAACTGCCACGCCCACTTATATGATCTCAGAATTCCTGTGACAGGAATTAGCGTTACACTGGCTGGAAGTCAATCGCTAAAGGCGCTTCCTCAGCGCCAATCACCAGTGCGCGTGCGCGAATTTACGTCACGTCGGCAGCGAGGCGTTCCCCAACACGAACCAATCAGGAACTGCCACGCCCACTTATATGATCTCAGAATTCCTGTGACAGGAATGAGCGTTACACTGGCTGGAAGTCAATCGCTAAAGGCGCTTCCTCAGCGCCAATAATGACCTGCCAAAGTTCAAATAATGTGAGTTTAATCTCTACATGAGAGAATTCCACATAGCTATTTGGGCAGTGAATACGCTAACAGATCGCTGTCTCCATCGATCTTGCCAAGGCCGTAACAGCTATCGGCTCAAAATCCTTTTAACTGTTGATTTGGAAATTTTTACAATGAAGGAAACACATATCGGGAGTACATACGACATCGGGAGTACATACGACATCGGGAGTACTAACTGCACGCGTCTTCAGTATCAAGCTTAAATCTGTCATGGCGGATCTGAAGAGCGGAATGCTTGGAGAAGTGGTGGGCTACTTCGGCATGAAGGAGGATCAGAAACGTGGACTCCCACACTGCCACATCCTGCTGATATAAACGGCTGCACCGATCGAGATTTAACGGATGTTTATATAAATCGTTTAAAAGAGAAAAAAAAGCCTTCAATTTCTGATATTTCGTCTTTTTATTTGGGCCTCCCAATTAAAGCCCCGCCCGTAGGGTGGGTACCGTTTCTAGTATCAGAAATTGAAGGCTTTTTTTTATTTTAAACGATTCATATAAACATCCATTAAATCATATCACACGAAAATCATCAAAATCTAAACTATCTTACTATAATTCACCAAATATCCCACTGATCGATACACTGTGATCGTGAATCGTGATCGATAATCGTGTTCACAATCGCTATGTCGTATGTACTCCCGATACGTGTTTCCTTCAGTTGAAATGGGTTAGAATTCCCCCAAGCAAGATTTGAACCCGTGTCCTTATAAAAGGCCTTTGTCCGAGGTCACCGAATTCGATCTGTGCAGCCATTGGTGCGGCACCCGGGAAAACAACATCGTCACAATGAAAACATCGTCACAATGAACGTTATGCGAACGCGAATGTTATGCGGGAGTCCAAATCTGAGAATGCTGGAGACCAAAGCTGAAATTAGGAAAACTAAATAGCCTATTTTACTCCTGGCGATCTCAGGATTATCCACCCAAAATGTCTTTGCGATCGGTTCAGGAGTTTTTACGGTACCTTCAAACGGACGGACATTTGGTGAATTATAGAAAGATTATTTTTTCCAAACAAAACTACTCCTTGTGTGAACTATCACTGTTGTGCACAACTTGAGGAAACCTTTCACCCCTTTTGCTCCCACCCTTCCCCCTGCAAAACAAATGAAAAGTTTTGTTCATACAAACCACCATTGACTGGTTTTTGTCCCCCGTCGCACCGCGTAGTGAAAGGGGGACTATGGTTTTCCCCTCTGTCCGTGCGTGCGTGCGTAAGTGAAGGACCGAATTCTAATTAGGTGTGTGGGTGCAACCCACGTCAAAATCCAAGATGGCCACCACCATGTATGTCTGAACCTTGTGAGCGGAATATCTTGAAAAATAAGCGAAGTACCAACTTCTAATCTGGTGTGTGGGTGTATCTAGGCATAAGGAAGAACGCTATTGAAAATTAGGTCACCACGTCAAAATCCAAGATGGCCGCCACCATATACATGTCTGAACCTTGTGAGCAAAATATCTTGAAATATAAACGAACTACTAACGTCTAATCTGGTGTGTGGGTGCATCTACGCATAAGGAAGAACGCTATTGAAAATTGGGTCGCTGCGTCAAAATCCAAGATGGCCGCCTCCATGTATGTCTGAACCCTGTGAGTGGAATATCATGAAAAATAAGCGAAGTAGCAACTTCTAATTTGGTGTGTGGGTGTATCTACACATAAGGGAGAACGCTATTGAAAATTGGGTCGCCACGTCAAAATCCAAGATGGCCGCCTTGCGTCTTCCACTTTGTCAACTTGCATCACTTCAACGATGGGGGACCTAGGCGTAACGCTTGTTATTTTTGGTTTGATTATAGATTAACAAATTATCTTTCAATAGCTTAATTACTTGCAAAATCGAAGGTTTTTCAAGTATATTGGACGGTTGCGTTTGATAGTCTGTCTCCGTTTGTTTATTTGTTTGTTTGTCACTCACCTACAGGTCACAATTCGAAACCGATCGTCAATTTAAATTATATTCCTAAGATGTCTGCTAACCAATTTCAGATGTTTCCATAGAAACAGACTGCACCATGGGGGTTGTATGGCGGCTATCATGGATTTTGTCGTTTGAATGGCTAAAGCTAAGGATTTCCATAACTTTTGAAGTCGACATCGTAGGCAAATAAACCCACTTTTCTATACAATTTTGACATGAGAAAACGTTTGTAAGCAACATTTTTGAGATTAAAGGCAGTTTGATGGAAATGTTCATACATTTGTTAAAATCAAAGGAAATGACTCATTCAGGTAACCCAGCAAGTCATAATTATTGAGTCCATCATCATTCTCTTTGTCATCTTCACACTCAGGAGAGTATTTGAAGGTCTCTGAGTGAAGGAGGAAGGATTGGCCCAAGAGACCAGAGCGGTTCAAGGGTGCCATCGCTCTTCATCGAGGCACGTCCGTTTCACAGACTTGGGGATGTCGTAGATTGGGATGTGGGCCCGCTTTCACTGGCCCACTCAGTCGTTCACTCAGTCAATATGAGGGATGAGAGATGAGAGAGTGTCTGCCTCAGCTTCCACCTAACTCCCAGCTGCCAAAAGCATCTTGAAACTTTGGAGCTCTCCTGCAGCTATGTCCTTCTTTAGACATCGCCATTAGATGAGGAGGGGCTGTGAGGTAGCCAAAACAGTAGAGATGTTTAAACTTGAATTAGATGGTTTCCTTGTACTGTACCTAGAATCGTAGTCGTAGAGACATTGCAGATCGAGGGGGATACATGGATATTGGCAAGGTTGTGCACACTTGACGAACCTAATGGCCTAACTCGTTGAGGTTCCAATTGCAAAGTTGATTCAGGAAACTTTAGTCTGCAAACTGCTTTCCTATCCATACCCTAAATTGGATACCTCAAAGCCCCATTCTTACAGCACCTTTCCGAGTTGGATTTAAATCGGTTTATGGTAGTGCGCATGACGACTACTACTTTTCCTAGGAGACTGTTCCGAGGATGGTGGTGCTCACGACTACTTCTCTTGAGAGTCTGTCCCAAGGTGTGACTGTTCTCTGGCTGAAGGTGTTTTCCTTATCTCTTTGCTGTACTTTAAAGAGTTTGAGTTCATGTCGTCGCCGGTCTACTGCGGAAATGCTCCTCTGGAACATTGGAATTCGGGTTTGATGAAGCGGTTCCAGTGAAGGTCTTCTTTTTATTAATATCGGCTTTCAGGCTAATATGGCTGCAAAACTACATGACATATGGACATCAAAAATGTACACTATGCATATGTATGGGTTGGGGATCATGTTTGTGAAGTTTTGTGTTAATCGGATATGGTGTGTTTTTTCCATCCAAGATGGCTGCCAAACCACGTGACCAACAACGTCATAATTTAAAAACTATATGCAGCAATAGTGTTAGATGACATTTGTAAAGTTTCGCATCAATAGGGAAAGCGGTTTCTGTGATATAATTATTTAATATTTCCTTCAATCCAATATGGCTGCAACACCATGTGACCGATGACATTTTTGTGATCTGCTTTTAATCGCCATCCCTAGTCGACAGGTAAAGTTTCGAGTCGACCGCTTTGGTGGTTTGGGAGAAGATACTTTTTTAAGGTTTTAGATTAAGTCCAATATGGCTGCCAAACTCTGTAACCTATGATGTCATAAAATTAATATTTCAATACAAATGGATCGTCGATTGTGGGCATGCAATTTCAGATTTTTAGGATAAGGCATTCAATTTAAACATGGCTGGTATACCACTTCACCGATGTCATCGTGATCATGCTTTTGTTCCCCTTTGGGCATACTTGACAATGTGCCAAGTTTCAAATTTTTCATTCAGTGGTTTCTGAGAATTTTTTTTAAAATTATTTGCGTTTAATCCAAGATGGCTGCCATACCACATGACTTATGACGTCACAGCTATCATTAAAAAAAGTTATACGTGGGTGTCATTTCTACCCTGAAAGTTTAGTCTCAATCGGACATCGGTTGCTGAGAAAAACGAGGTTTAGCCCATACGGACGGGCATAATGCCTCCGGGGGAGGAGGCATTAAAATGCCAAACTTCAAAAGGCCAGGCCCAGATGGAATTCCAAATTTCTGGCTAAAACAACGATGCTCTCCACAGTCACTACACCAGGACATTTAACAAACTGATCCAAGAGGAAAAGGCAGTGGGCCAGGATGTGTTTTTAGTGGTTTTTCGAGCTTTTGTGTTGAAACAAATAAGGTTGTTGGAACCACGTGACCGATGACGTCATTTTTTTTCTCCACCAATTTATCCCTCGATAATGCTCAAGAAGTTTCATCTTGATGGGATGAAGTTTTGTACTTGTCGAATTATGATGTCATACTTGAGGCACCTATGACATCATTAACACATGTTATTCCCGATGTCGAGTTCTTTACAATGAGCCATGTCTCGATTTTTTCTATTCAGCACTTTCGGGGATATGGATGTGCAAAGTTTTTCGGTTTTTCCAAGATGGGGCCCGTATCACGTGGCCTATGACATAATTATCAGTAAAGGTTCTGCAGGAGGCGGTGCACCTATGGTGAAAGTTTCCTGTCAATCGGACCAACGGTTGCAAAGAAAATCATTTATTGTGTGCAAACAGACAAACATACAAATGAAAAATCACTCATAGAGCGATATTTGGCAAAAAAATAACAAAGTAGAATGGCACTCAATAGAGAATCCTTTTGACCTCACAAATAATTGGTGGTTGAATTATGTGACCCAATATGCAAATATTCTTCAAATTAAGTTAATCGGATGAAAATTGTCAATTTTAGAAATTTGGCCTATGTTGACCTTTTGGCCTATGTTGACCTCAAAACTAGTTGGTGGGTGAATTCAGTTAGCTGATATGTTAATCTGATTCAAATTTCAAATCAATCGGATGAAAATTGAGGATTTTAGAAATTCGAAAAAAGTGGTTGACCTTTGGCCTATGTTGACCTCAAAAATAGTTGTTGGTTGAATTCAGTTAACCGATCTGAAAATTATATTCAAATTTCAAGTCAATCGGGTGAAAATTGAGGATTTTAGAAATTTGAAAAGGTTGTTGACCTTTTGGCCTATGTCGACCTTTTGGTCTGTTGATCTCAAAAATAGTTGGTGGTTGAATTCAGTTGGCTGATATGAAAATCTTATTCAAATTTCAGGTCAATCGGATGAAAATTGAGGATTTTAGAGATATGAAAAAAGGTTGTTGACCTTTTGGCCTATGTTGATCTCAAAAATAGTTGGTGGTTGAATTCAGTCAATAGCCGATATGTTAATCTGATTCAAATTTCAAGTCAATCGGGTGAAAATTGAGGATGTTAGAAATTTGAAACAGTTGCTGACCTTTTGGCCTATGTAGACCTTTTGGCCTGTTGATCTCAAAAATAGTTGGTGGTTGAATTCAGTTGGCTGATATGTTAATCTGATTCAAATTTCAAGTCAATCGGATAAAAATTTAGGATTTTAGAAATTTGGAAAAAGTGGTTGACCTTTGTTCTAAGTTGACCTTTTGACCTTTTTGCCTCAAAAATATATAGGATTTTGTCGGACCACGAACTCTTATAGGCCATGGGGCATAGGGCTAAAATGTGCTCAATTTGACAATTTCGTGCAACAACGCAGGGGATTACTTAAAATTGCTATAGATGGGTTGGGGATGTGCTCCTGAACAAGAAACACCATGTCCCCAGACACCAGGGGTGCTCATTAATTTTTAACGCGCACTTGATGAAAATGCAAGTAAATATATATTCATCAACTATACGTTACTGCATTTTCTTTTATTTCTGGATAGTTTGAGGAGTAAAATTAAAAAAATTGATTGTGATATTGTTTCTAGACCTCCTTTTATGCTACTGCATAATGCTTTGGCATGGGTCGTTTTCCTTTTGAGGCCAAGAAAATTATATCTTGCGAAATTGATAGCAGCCTTCTTTGTTTGTCATCTGGAACTTCTACAAAGTCTGCACCATCCGGCTCACTGGATACACCTATCAGCCAAGCAAGGAAGTTGAACAGTTGAAAAGGAACCTCTGCCTTTACTTTATCTTCTGTTAGGTCGTCAGAAGTAGGTGGCCATGGTGGTGGTGAAGATGGCTTATTGGAGACAGCAGCCTTTATGATAAGTGCAGCGCTATACAGCATGCGTAAGTCGTCATTTGTGGGTGGTACTTTGGATTCTGAAACAGTTGGTATACTCTCCTCTTCATTATCTGTGCTGTCATCTGTTAAACTCCCTGCTGTATCGTCTACCAAGTCCTCGGCCAAATCTTCTGCTGATAGACACTCACTAAACACAATGTCACTCATGTTTCTACTTTTGGCTTTGATGAAGACTAACTGTGGAAAGCTTTTCTGTAGTCGCGTCTTCAGATGCCATGTTCGATATGGTGCATCGATGCCGCTGACATCTTTAATGGCGCGGATAAATATCTTATTGAGTTTACTCAATGTAAGAATTTCTTTGCCTATAATTAGACGTTTTCTGATGGTGTTTTGGCTGAATTTGTCAAAAGCATCAATATAGCCATTTTGAACTGGGGTCAATGGCTTGCCAGGTTTACTCAAAAATCTTGTGTAGTTCTTGTAGCAGCCATGATGGTACTGAAGCTCCCTGGCAACCAAGTCCTCCCCTTCTATTTGATGCAGCATTTGTACATCCTCTTTTGCTTTTGCAGCCTTTAGAAGTTGACCTCCACTGATGAGTTCACATTTTACTAGCCTTACCATTGACCTCTTTCCTGAGATGTGACTGCGCTTGTATTGGTTGCTATGGCAGAAAATGCACTCTTCAGGAAACATATGTCGCCTGCTCCAATCTCTTTGGCTGCTGTTTGCATCTGAGGAACGCAACATTCTCTTTCTGCTGGGCTCTCCACTGCTTTCACTAACTACAACTGGACCATCGTCAAGTTCGTTCATGTCTGTCCCGGCATCTGCATTAAACAGAAGGAAGAAACATATTTTGAGTGATTAGAATTTAACTTTTTTTCAACAAATATGAAACATGTATTTATTTTCTTCCTACCTACCAACCATTGAATTATTGTCTAAACATAAATATACACAATTGTTTTCATTTTTTTTCTTCCAGTTACTTGTATACCCAATTTTTTCTGACAATATATTTTAAAAAAATAATAATACAACAATTATATTTTTGTTTGGCCTTTAGGATATCATGGGATGGAACGTGCAATTTGATGCAACAATAAAAACTTGTGCCATCTCACGTTGGTATTTGCCCCAAATAAAGCCGGCAGCATCATCCATGCATTGACAAAATAGCGGTCACACTCAAAGTAACTGTGCAAGTAAACATTTGCACCTTAAAAGTATACATGCACACTGTGCACAAAAAATTGTCGATAGCTCCGCCGTCTTCCAGGATTTTTTGAGAAACTGTTTAGAACAAAGTCCACATGTTATTTTTTTTAATTGTCGATAGCTCCGACGTCTTCAAGGATTTCTCGGGAACTGTTAAAAACAGTGGGGTTTTTTTTCCGCCACCAAGACGGCAAAGTGTTTTTTCATATCTAATGTATTTCATTGATATTCAGTTGTTGTTTTTCTACTCAGATCAGTGAGTAAATTTTCTTTTTTGCCTCAATAGTAGGTGACGTTTTTTTTCTTCAAAAAACTTCCATGTCCCCCCCCCCCCCCAAGAATCTATTGGTGCATCCCTTGTTATACATTTGTACACGCTTTGCTAGTAAAAATATTAATGACCATGACCACCGCGCAAAAAAACAACAAAACAAAAATACAAAATAAAAATAAACTCAACATGTGTTTATTGTTTATAATTATAGAGTTTAAAATTTTGCAAACATCTGTCTTTTTTAGTAACAAATATCAAATCATGGTTTTTTTAACAACTTCTCCGACAAGGTAAACATACTTTTTATTACCATCATTTACAGGACAGTAAGAAGTACCTACCGTACAATTTAGTAAAAATGTGTAGTCTACATGTACAAAATTATTTCTTAATTCTTTGTGGATCCTAAAAACTGTAATGAGGTGTGACATGAGCCTGATGACATAAACCACAATATCCCCACATATCATGATACTATTACTAAAGTAAAAGAGCATGCTTGCAATAGTACGATTTGTATTATAAATTGTAGTCTTGAAATAGATAAACAAAATCATAAAATGTACATTTCATCATGCATGACTTGCTGAGTCTGCTGTACATTTGTCAATTGAATTTGAAGATACTACTCTTCTAAGGCCAACTCCAAATCTTCCGGAACTTGTTACTAACTTGCTTGAATCAAGCATGATGATTTATTTGATCATGATATATGGCAATGTAATGTGAATTCTATCATCACGATCAGATTCTATCATCATGATCATGTCTATGTTTGCAGAACAATTGAAACTTTTGGCTAAACTTAAAGCTTACTAAAAAAATTACTACATAATCATATTAACTTACCATGAGATGTAGATGTTTCGGTCTTTTTCTCCTTCAGCCTGTTCACTTTACTGATGTCACAAAAGCGACGTGAACAATCATAATGGTAGCCAATGTTGGGATTTTCTGGTTTGGCTTCAATGCAGGATTGTGTATCGGCAAAATCAAGCCCCAGCTTTACCGCACAGTCGGCCAGTAAATCGCGTTCTTTACAGTCATAGAGCAACCATTTACTCGCAAATTCAACAAAGCGGGCCCAGTTTTTATCATTGAATTGAATGAAATGGCTTTTAGTTTTATGGACAACATGCATCACGCAAAATTTGGACGAAAATTGAACAGGTTTTCCTGTCACTGCCGAAGCAATGGGCGTCGCCATCTTGGTTTGTCAGCTACCGAACGGAGCTTAGTATGAGCTGCGTGATTGGCCAATTACGGCACGCGGCACCTGACGTATCTGGAGCGCTCATTCGCTGAATTTATCACGTGAACAACCTTGTCCGCGAATTTTAAACCTGATTTTTTTAATCGAAATTCTTTCTGTATTTGTACTGTATTTTAATGTGCAGGTATATTTATTGGGGACATTATTATATCGAATGGAACGAATATTTTGCTGATTTTCATGAATAAATCAAGTAATCCCCATTCCTGTTGCACGAAAAAGTGGATTTTAATGGTATGCCCCATGGCCTATTAACATTTGGTGAAGCTCGGTTTAAAATTGTAACCTGTAGGCAAGTATGTGAGCGGACAAACACACACACACACACACACACTGACCACTCACCGGCATTTTGAAGTTCATGTAGTTGAAGCTAAACACGAACCTGTCATATTCACAATCCCCATGTCTTAGATTTACAATATTACTAATATTTAAACTTCCGGAAGCATGCGAGCAGCGCTTCAAAAGGGAGGGTTTTCTACGGAATTTTGTGCCGCGGTCTCTTCTCGTTTGATATAAAAAGTGGTCGTCGTGATGTCACATTGAAATATTAAGCGGTGTATAGTTTCAATATCGTTGCTTGCCTTTGGCTTCCCCTCCTTATCCATAACCATAACAACAAGTCGAGGATCCTTTCAGGCCGTCATGGTGATTTCAGGCGTCCTTGGCTTGTGTGCCCGTCACATTTACCTATCGCGGGTACTGGCCACCACCACCTCGCAGCGAGTCCCCGCACGAAAGTACGTGTTGGTGACACGCAGGAGGTTTTTTTCGGAATTAACTTCATTATTTTGCTCCGTCGAGGTAGGCCCGGGCGAGGCGCTTTTGCCTGGATTTGCAACGGCAGCAGCTCGAGAGTGTCGTCGGCTTCCTGAAGCCTCCCGTTGGCGTTTTGTTGCTTTAATATTTTGTATTTTTATTTAATAAGTGACGTTTCGTTTGCATTTCTGTAGCAAACGAGATAAATTGCTGTTACGTCTGGTTAGCGAGATTGCCAAGTTTGACCTTCAATCTGCTCTTTTAGTTTATATTGTTGTGGTTTGCGCGATTTATGCAGGTCGTAGGTTCTTCGTAGACCGGGTGCTCAGTTGGTGTCGTGCTTGCCAAATGCCAATGAAGTGTGCAGTCTCGTTTCATTCCCATCATTATATTGTCGCTCGGTATGGGGATAGGGGCGGGGGAAAGGGGGAGGATAATGTGCAGTGCAGCTCCGTGATGGGCCAAGTGACGTTTTCCTTTGCGTTATCCGGTGGGTTCACGAACTTTACACATTGGTGGGATCGTAAACTTTACACATGGGTCGGATCGTAAACTTTACACAGGGGTCGGATCGTAAACTTTACACATGGGTCGGATCGTAAACTTTACACATGGGTCGGATCGTAAACTTTACACATGGGTGGGATAAACTTTACACAGGGGTCGGATCGTAAACTTTACACATGGGTCGGATCGTAAACTTTACACAGGGGTCGGATCGTAAACTTTACACATGGGTCGGATCGTAAACTTTACACAGGGGTCGGATCGTAAACTTTACACAGGGGTCGGATCGTAAACTTTACACATGGGTCGGATCGTAAACTTTACACAGGGGTCGGATCGTAAACTTTACACATGGGTCGGATCGTAAACTTTACACATGGGTGGGATAAACTTTACACAGGGGTGGGATCATAAACTTTACACAGGGGTGGGATCGTAAACTTTACACAGGGGTGGGATCGTAAACTTTACACAGGGGTGGGATCATAAACTTTACACAGGGGTGGGATCGTAAACTTTACACAGGGGTGGGATCATAAACTTTACACAGGGGTGGGATCGTAAACTTTACACAGGGGTGGGATCATAAACGTTACACAGGGGTGGGAGCATATTTTACTTTACGCAGGGGTAGCATCATAAACTTTACACAGGGGTGGGATCATAAACTTTACACAGGGGTGGGATGATAAACCTTACACAGGGATGGGATCATAAACTTTACACAGGGGTGGGCTCATAAACTTTACACAGGGGTGGGATCATAAACTTTACACAGGGGTGGGATCATAAACTTTACACAGGGGTGGGATCATAAACTTTACACAGGGGTGGGATCATAAACTTTACACAAAGTGAATGGCTCACAACCGTTACGCAAAGTTACTGGATCACAAACTTTACACAAATTGGCGGGATCACATACTTTACACAAAGGGGCAGGATCACATACTTTACACAAAGGGGCGGGATCACATACTTTACACAAAGGGGCCGGATCACATACTTTACACAAAGGGGCGGGATCACATACTTTACACAAAGGGGCGGGATCACATACTTTACACAAAGGGGCGGGATCACATACTTTACACAAAGGGGCGGGATCACATAATTTACACAAAAGGGCCAGATCACAAACTTGACACTCGCATATAATTATATAATACATCTGGTATTGGTGAACTCATCTGTGTCACGTTTTCACTCTGATTCAACGTGTGTGTGTGTGTGTGTGTGTGTGTGTGTGTGTGTGTGTGTGTGTGTGTGTGTGTGTGTGTGTGTGTGTGTGTGTGTGTGTGTGTGTGTGTGTGTGTGTGTGTGTGTGTGTGTGTGTGTGTGTGTGCGCGCGCCTCACAATTCTCTCTTATTCACACACACACACACACACAGTTTATCAGTCTTGTTTTGCTTCTGACTCATGGACTTTGTGTTTTTTGTTTGTTTTTGTTTTTTTAATGCAGTGCCGGGCAAATGGTTCTCCGTTATCGGCAAGCACCTGACCCGGATCACAAGGCAAACAGGCTCGGCATGTTCCTGTCGAGCTTCATGTGGTTCTGGATATTCTGGCATTTGTGGCACACTCCAGAGGAACTATATGTAAGTGGAAATGATGCTTACATGTCAGTGTGCACTGTGCCGTCCTTGCAGCTCGGCTAAATGTAAACGGACGTATTGGTTAGCCACCTGATGGGAAACATGTACAGATCGTTACCTTGGGCTTTATTCAGTTATGCTTTGTTAGAAGAACTCGAGGGCAGGCAAGATAAAGATGGTCGGGGGGGGGGGGGGGGGGGAGACCTCCCCTTAGATTCTCTACATACTAGGAGTAGCGACATGGCACGTCTTGGAAATTTCTGGTCCTGTGGGTAATGGTCAACATTTTCTTTTCATTGAATGAGCACACAATAGTTGAGAGGTCATCATTATATTTCAAATGGCAGAACGTTGTGCCATGGATGCCCCAATCGATCAGAGAAGACTTTCTAAATGTATAGATTCTCTGCAGATGCCGGAAGGAAACAAAATTGGGAAAAAAAGTTATTCCTCTGAAATGGAAACTGACGTTGGGGTGGTTTCTGTGCCAGGTAAGTTGTGGTTCTGTGTGTGTACATTTGTGTGGTGTTGTAATCATATTGTAATTGGTAGTTGGGTTTAACTCGTAAACAGATATAAATCATCATGGAAACATCTCGAAACAATTTGACATGTCAAGAACATCCTGGAAAAGTAGCTTATTAGTAAATAAGTCATGAGTGTGTGCAACGCAAGTTTTATTTATTTATTTATTTATTTATTTATTTATTAGAATTAGTCCAAGTGTTGTTGTTACCATCAGATAATAACATGTCATGGTCCATGACATGGTTAATAGCACAACAAGAAGACGTCATGCGTAGCACGATACTTGCAAAATCCACCGCCCCCCCCCCACCCCCCACCCAAAAAAAGTTTTCCAACAATGAATGATCGTTTTAAGGCCATTTTTCCCCGCTAAAGCGGGGGTTAGCCTTGCGGGCCCCATGACAATCATGGTTCCCTGTTTGAGGCAATGTTTTTATGGCCGGATGCCCTTCCTGACGCCAACCCTGAGTCGCCTCTTACGATGCACAGGGATACGGTGTACCTATTCTAAATCGGGGTACACACCGGGATCATTCATCCCAGCAAGCTGGTACTCAATTTGCCGACCTCGGAAGGATGACAGGCTGAGTCAACCCCCCTGGCGTTAATTCAGCGATCGACCGGGATTCGAACTCAGGATCCCAAGATCCCCAGCCGGCAACCTAACCGCTAAGCCAACACCAGGCTTTCCAACGATACAGCAAATTGTCCATTTCATGAAGATAAAAATTTACAATCTTGATCAAAGCTCGGGTCAACAGGATGAAAAGTGACGATTTTTCAGATGAAAAATGATGATTTTGGAAGGTTGACCTTGAGTTGACCTTTGATCTTTTGACCTCAAAAATAATTAGTTTCCCTATTTAGTGACTCAATGTGCAAATGTTGTTCAATTTTCAAGTCAATCGGATGAAAATTGAGGATGTTAAAAATTTGGCGTATGTTGACCTTTTGGCCTCTGTTGACCTCAAAAATAGATGGTGGTTGAATTCAGTGACCATATATATAAATCCTCAGAAGTTCAAGTCAATCAAATGAAAATTGGTGATTTTAGAAATTTGGCCTATGTTGACCTTTTGGCCTGTGTTGACCTTAAATATACTTGGTGGTTGAATTCAGTGACCAGATATGCAAGTCCTCTTCAAATTTCAAGTCAATTGGATGAAAATTGAGGATTTTAGAAATTTGGCCTATGTTGACCTTTTCACCTATGTTGACCTCAAGAATTCTTGGTGGTTGAATTCAGTGACCAGATATAATAATAATAATAATAATAATAATTCATTTATTTTGTATAGCGCTTTTCATGAAGCCCAAAGGCGCTTTGACAGAGTGCAAAACATAATGCATAACAAAACATGAAAACAACAATTGCAAAAAGACAAGAATCAATAGGGAAATATTTAAAGCAAAAGGAGGGAGAAGGAGAAGTGATAAAAAAACAAAAAAAAAAACACCTTTAGAGGCCATTTTTCCCCGCAAGCGGGGGTTGGCCTTTTTCGGGAACTGTGGTTGTTGTTGTTTTTCGGTCCCCTTTTTGAAGCAATGTTTTACGGCCGGATGCCCTTCCTGACGCCAACCCTTTTTGCCGCCTTTAACGACAAGCAGGGAATTACCAGTGAACTGGTACTCAATTTGCCGACCTCGGAAGGATGACAGGCTGAGTCAACCCCCCTGGCGTTAATTCAGCGATTGACCGGGATTCGAACCCAGGATCCTAGGATCCTAAGCCGGCACCCTAGCCGCTAGCCCAACACCAGGGAGAAGGAGAAGTGATAGTCAGGGGTTAAATGCTGTGGGTTGAATGTTGAATGCAGTGCTGAACAGGTGGGTCTTGAGTGATGTTTTGAATGTGGTGAGTGAGGAATATGCAAGTTATCTTCAAATTTCAAGTCAATTGGATGAAAATTGAGGATTTTAGAAATTTGGCCTATGTTGACCTTTTGGCCTATGTTGACCTTTTGGCCTATGTTCACCTAAAATATAATTTGTGGTTGAATTCAATGACCAGATATGCAAGTCCTCTTCAAATTTCAAGTCGATTGGATGAAAATTGAGGATTTTAGAAATTTGGTCTATGTTGACCATTTGGCCTATGTTGACCTCAAAAATGCTTGGTGGTTGAATTCAGTGACCAGATATGCAAGTGGTCTTCAAATTTCAAGTCAATCGGATGAAAATTGAGGATTTTAGAAATTTAGCAATTTGGTGACCTTTGGCCTATGTTGACCTTTTGACCTATTGCCCCCACAAACAATAGGCTTCTTGCTTTTGACCAACTCTACCACTTTGTGAAGTTTCGTGAAGATCGGTTGAAAATTGTGACCTGTAGGCCGTTGACAAACAGACAGACAGACAGAACCACAAACACAGCCGACCAATATACTTGAAAAATCTTCGATTGTGCAAGTAATAAGTCAGGATCCATTTGCTTTCGGCATCATTTTGTAGTAAAGCAGTATATTGTATTGAAGTTGTTGATGTCTTTGTTCCGAACTAGGGCATGCCCGTACTATATATAAGCTAGGACGTGCCCGTACTTGGGTGCCCGTTCCTTGCCAAAAAAAAAAAAAAAAAAAAATTTGTGTAGGGGTGTGTGTGTGTAAACATCCTCGGGCGTGCCCGTACGTGGGTGCAAAAAAACATGCGTGCAAACAACAACAACAAAAAAAAACTTTGAAACCACGTGGCAGTAACGACCACAGAACCCCCCTCCCTCTATTTACATGAATGGTTTGGTCCATTCGCAACGACCACAGAACCCCCCCCTCTATTTACATGAATGGTTTGGTCCATTCGCAAAGCCAAAGCGAACGACCACAGAACCCCCCCCTCTATTTACATGAATGGTTTGGTCCATTCGCAAAGCCAAAGCGAACGACCACAGAACACCCCCCCCCCCCCTCTATTTACATGAATGGTTTGGTCCATTCGCAAAGCCAAAGCGAACGGCGAACGGCTAAATCGCCATAGCTCGGTAAGTACTTGTCCGATTAATTTCAAACCTTGAAAAGGCACATCCTCGGGTCCCCAGCAATATACCTGGCAAGTTTCAAGTATATCGGACCGGTAGTTGTCGAGAAACAGCGGTCACAGACAAACAAACAAACGTACAAACGTACAAACAAACAGAGATTACTGGAATTATAGATAGATAATGTCATTGAGGAATCAGAAGAGTGGGAGAAAACGAGAAAAGATAAATATAGCTTATTAATTAATCAACGGTGGGAAAATGGAAAACATGGAAGATGAGAGATTTGATGAGAATACAAAATAAACTAGAACGGCACTCGGTAGAGAGCATACCTCCGCCAGGCTGAACAGTTTAGGTTTTCCATCCACTGATGGGCGCGATCTGGATCCGGACCTGAACCAAAATCGAATCGGCTTGTTCTTGTCACCTGACCAACTCATCCACCAAGTTTATTCACAAGTCATCCATAATTTTTTAAAAATATCACGAGCATGACGTGGCGCCTCACCACACGTCGTTTCGGAGGGATAGGGTTATTTGACCATTTCGGTGTCTTTTGGATCTTCATTGTGTTTTGGGTCTTCATTGTGTTTTGGGTCTTCAGGGCCATTTAGGTCTTCATGGTCTTTTGGATCCTTTGGGCCTTTAAGGGTATTTTGGGTCTTTTGGATCTTTGGCGTCTTCAGGGGCTTTTGAGTATTAAGGATCTTTTGTTTCTTCTGAGTCTTTAAGAGTATTTGGGGTATTTTTGGTTCTTTAGGGTATTTAAGGGTCTTTTGGGTCTTCGGGGTGTTTTGGGTCTTCGGGGTGTTTTGGCTCTTCGGGGTTTTTTGGGTCTTCGGGGTGTCTTGGGTCTTCGGGGTGTCTTGGGTCTTCGGGGTGTCTTGGGTCTTCGGGGAATTAAAGGGTCATCAAAGGTCTGAGGAGTCTCAGCAGTCTAAGCGTAATTAAGAGGGTTAATTAAGAGGGTGTTAATTTTAATTGAAGAAGAAGAAGAAGAAGACGTTTTCGTCGTATATAAACATAACGACATAACCATATACGTTTGCTCTATTATAATATGATGTTATATGTCGTTTTTTGCTCTATGTCTCAATGGTGAAGAATCACTTGAAAACATGTGAGTATCCGGATGCAGATTTTCACCAGAATCTGATGAGTTCGTCCTTGTCACAAACCCAACCTGTACACAGAGTTTCGTCCGAATCCGTCGACAAGTTCTTGATATCCTGCTTACAGACAAACAACAACAATGACAAACCACCCTGTATCACCCTTGTCAAGCAGCCAAGGATCTCCCACAGACAGGACACGCAGTCGATCTTCGCAAGCTCTCTCTTTTTTTCACTCACAATTGTTATCTTTTCTAATTCTCTACTCGCTTGACGGATTGCGCATCTGGCGTACATGGTTTTCCTCCATTTCTCTCTTTCACTTTCCCTCTCCCACTGCTTTCAAATTTGTGCATTCTGTCACTACCGATGTGTCTCGTCTACTCACTCGCTCAAATTAGGCACTCATGAGTGTGAACCTTTGCTCTGCCATTACACTTCATTTCGCCACGGTTTCTGCGATACGCTTTGAGGTTAAATCATTCCTGTCTGATTGCATGATTATTCCGACGCGTTGGAAGAACGAAAAGAAAGCATTAATTGATATAATCTTCCTTTTGGGCGCAGAGAAAGAGAGCTTGATTAGAAAACGGACACGTTACGCTTCACACACAATGGGCGCAGGTTCGGTGCGCCACACTTGATGGAAACAAAATGGCTTCAAATTGCAAGTTGTCGCTACTCCTCGTATATCGGGACTCTCGCTCCCCCAACCCCCATACCCATCAATACAGCTCACACACACTGTTACGTTTACGGCGATGAACTGACCACCCGCCGTCCCCTCTGGTTTAAAAATATATATATATTTTTAAGCTGGTGACCCGCCGTCCCGTTTTTTTGTTTTTTTTTAAAGCTGGTGACCCCCCACCCCCTCTGTTTTTTATTTTGTTTTTTTTAAGCTGGTGACCCGCCGCCCCCCCTATTTTTTTTTTTTTTTTTTTTTTTAAAGCTGGTGACCCGCCGTCCCCTCTGTTTTTATTTATTTATTTATTTATTTTTTAAGCTGGTGACCCACTGTCCCCTCTGGGTTTTATTATTATTATTATTTATTTTTTTTAAGCTGGTGATAACCTGAAACAAAACATTTTTTTTCCCCTTGTGTTTGTACTAACTCATTCGTGCTGTGCATTGTGTGAACAGGGTCACTTTGTGTGCCCGGATCCATCCAAGTGGACGGATGAAGAGCTGGGAATCCCACCCGATGATTATATTAAGGATGAATGAGGTAGGCTTTACAACCACAATCTATTCCATGACTATTTCCTTCAATCAGCCAAGGGGTCCAATCGTTGTTGGTGGGAAATAAGCTGTTTTGTTGCCTTTAACAATCGTTCAAAATATCTAATCAAGCTGAGAATGTTGCTTCGACTTCAAGGGGTTTGGCCAATGAAATTATTCCACTGAACAAACTGTACCCCGAAGACATTTTGGAAATTTGCTTCGTTTTGTACTGGTGCACTGTGTTTTCAAAATTGTGTGCATATTTGAGCCGACTGGAGGCCGATTTGATTGTATCAAAGGGATGGACGGTGCCCCACAACTGATACCCAGGAATCCTGGAGGTCATCGGGGTGGTGGGGGGGGGGGGGGGCTGGGGAGGGGTCATTGAGGTCAACCACTGCTTCCGCTCACACCCAGATGACGACCAGGAACCGTTTCACCGTAGATTAATGAATGACTATATATATTTTTCTTTTTTTTCTTCTCCTAATTAGACACCAAACAATACTTGTTCGACCTTGTACCCTTCCTTAATACATAACAATATTATAGCAAAATACACCAAAGATCTGTGGATAGTTTGCATGTATGAAACATTCCTATTCTGTCATGAAGTTGTAGGTAAAGGGAAAAGGTATTTTGTGGATCTCATAACTTTGGCACTGATATCATATCCGTGATGTTGATGCTTCCAGAGACGTCATGCGCTCCATACGATTCTTCCTCTTGTGTCGGGAGGCACCGTGTGTGCGTGCCAACCAACAGCTCTGTCCTGACTCGTCTTTTTTTGCCTTGCCCACTGTTGTGAAGAATTCTAAAATAAAATGTACATTCATTGACATGTCGTTCTTCTTGTGATTCTTCCTCCTCCACCTCAAGCACCATGGTTGTTTGAGATGCAGTGCGCCTTGCTGGCATTACGCCGTTTCAGTCTGGTGGGCCTGCTTTGATCTCGGAAATGTCATAATCACCACAAACGTTCATGAAGGAACACAAGTTTCATGTATTAGTATTGTGAGGAGGGTACTGTATACGACCATTAAAAAGGTATTTGACAATACAACCACGTACTTTTGCATATCTTGATGTACCGCTTGTAATGTCACTAGTAGGGGCTACCTTGCGCTGCCCTAAAGTTGTGGAGGTCATTGACCTCGTGGTGGCTACCTTTTACCTGTGGGCTCGAGGCAGCACTGCCTGACCCCACATTCCAATACACACTTTATAGTGGCCTTGTATAGCTTCTAAACGAACATCAAAGCCAGCATGTGGCAGCTTAACACCTTGTCCTGGTTCTGAAGAACGTACACCCAAAATTTGGGGCCTCTCGGTGCTCCGGTTGGGCCTTGAAAGAATAACGCAAAAACAAACGCATAAACACTTAAAATATTTACAAGATGAACTCCATACGTCAACATCATATACTTATACCGAGCATCCTTCGGTTTTAAATTAAAGTGCTTTTGGTTAAAAAAAAGTGGTTCACTTAAAGTGGTTTTAAATACTTCACTTTTGCAACAAACTTTGCCCCGTTCCTCGAACCTTTGTCCATGGACCTGTCCAAGTGTAATATCTGTCCTTTTACCCAGAATGCTTTGCCCTTCATGAGCGATAAAGGAATGAATCATGGTTTGCAACTTGGTAGCTTGAATAATAATAATTCCTCACTCCCCACCTCCCCCCCCCCCCCCCCCCCCACATTTTTGAGAATAAAGGACATGGGCGGGGTCTGTAAGCAGAAAATTTGATTGGTCGAGATGATGTAAAATGTTGTAATATTTTGTCCAAGTACGTTACTGGTACTGCAAATGAAAGTGCCAAAAAGGGCGATTTGTGTTCTACAGTGTCCAAGTATATAATTCAATTGAAACAAGAAAGAGAAATCAGATTGCAGACCCTCGCTAGGACGTGTTTTCAGTAGCTTTGAAGGCTTTTGTAGTAAAACAAAAATGGCGACTGAACCACGTGACTGATGACGTCATATTTTTTTTTCTCCACCAATTTTTCCCTAGCTGATGCTCAAGAAATTTCATCTTGATCGGATGAAGTTTTGTACTTGTAAAATTATAACGTCATAATGGAGGCACCTACGGCATCATCATTAACATATGTTATTCCACATAGAGAGTTCTTTACAATGAGCCATGTCTCAATTTTTTCTATGCAGCATTTTCGGAGATATAGAGGTGCAATCTTTTTCGGTTTTTACAAGATGGTAGCAGAACCACGTGACCGATATCATCATAATTGTTTTTTTCTCCCCCAATTTATCCCTAGATGACGGTCAAGAAATTTCATCTTGATCGGATGAAGTTTTGTAATTGTCTAATTATGACGTAATAATGGAGGCACCTATGACATCATCATTAACATATTTGATTCCCCATGGAGAGGTCTTTACAATGAGCCATGTCTCAATTTTTTCTATGCAGCACTTTCAGAGATATAGAGGTGCAAACTTTTCGGTTTTTCCAAGATGGCGCCCTACCATGTGACCTATGACGTCATTATTATTAAAAAATTATACAGGAGGAGATGCACCTATGGTGAAAATTTCCGGTCAATCGGACCGACGGTTGCAGAGAAAATCATTTATTCTGTGCGGACAAACAAATAGACAGACAAACAATCAAACGGACTCAAATGCTCCATGTGGAATAACATATGTTAATGATGATGTCATAGGTTCCTCCATTATGATGTCATAATTCGACAAGTACAAAACTTCATCTGATCAAGATGAAATTTGTTGAGCGTCAAGTAGGGATAAAAAGGTGGAGAAAAAAAAAAAAGATGACGTCATCGGTCACGTGGTTCGGCCGTCATATTTGTTTCACGTGATTCCAGTGTCCTGGCTGCCATTGACGGTGCTTTCTGGCCCACTGCAATCGGCGCTGGCGGTGTTGGCTGGTCAGGCGTGGCTTTCTCAGGGGACGCCTGGCACGATAGCCTGCTTGAACCAGTCGTTGGTTGACTAGCCTTCTGGATACAGGCACATTTGTCAGTTGCTGCCACTCAGCCCTAAGCTGATTAGCTGACTTGGTACGGCCATTGTGGACTAACCGGTGCAGCTGGTGATCATCCCTCCTTGTGGTTCCGCGGGGGCGTCCTGGCCTCGGTATTGGAGTAGGGACACCCGTCTGAGCATTTCGTTTCAGGATCTTTGACACCTGACCTTAAGTGATGCCATACTGCCGAGCAATAGCACGCTGTTTCATGCCGTAATTTCGTAAAGCCACCACTCCATGACAAACAGCATTGTCGAGTTGACGGACCATCTCCAGAGGAAGCGGCAATAACATTTGGAGACGTGCAGCAGTTGTTTTCCACTAATACAGAACGCAACAACCCTTGTAAACCCGACTGTGAAGCCATTCATCAAATGCACCTGTCCGTACATTTTGCCACGCCACCTGTGATATAATCCTGTTGTTGACTTCTTGCTGCGACAGACAATCAGTGACATGGTTCTTTTAACAAATCACCAAAGTGTAAAAGAAACTCACCAGATTGATATCCTGAGTTAAGAAAGTAAACCCAAGTCAAGAAAAAAAAAAAATTCCATATTAAATGCCAAGTCTGTATAAACGCACCATGTACCCACACTATGCAATATACATGCTCTATGTAAATGCACCATGTACCCACAACGTACCTGCTACATGTAAACGCACCATGTCCCGCACGTGCCACACGTTTTAATGTACATTTTTTCCCCCCTTGAGGAGGTGAAGAGGTTTATTTCAAAACCGACTCCGATTCTACAACAGGCGGAGGCGACATCAGTGTCATTTGTGTTAAAATCACCTCTGTTGATCTTGGTCATCCTTGTTATGTTCCTATCACGTGATCATTGTCTCTGGGTCAGTTTGTGTCTGTTCTTATCACGTGATCATTGTCTCTGGGTCAGTTTGTGTCTACCTGCAAGTTAGCGAACATCACTACAACACACAAACATGCTACAAAAAGACGGATCTTCTTAACTACTACAGGTCTATCAGGTTATTGTTTCCAATTACAAGCAGGGTCATGGAATCCGTCATCACCTTCCTTTCTCTAACGACTTCATCTCAGATCGTCAGTTCAGTTTCAGATCCGGTCATTCTACCTTGGACGTGCTGCTTTTCCTCTCCCAACAATAATTTGAAGCCCTCAATCTCAAACAGGAGACCTTTACGGATCAAGGTGGGTGTGTTCGTGCAGCACCGTCAATGTTGTACTTCATGTAAACACGGGAAGCACCGTAGTAACGATGTACCTTCGCTACATCAAAGGTAGCTCTGTCAAACGATTGTCCAGCGATTTATATTATTTAATTTCAGCGGCCTCAGATGCCGGAGGCATTATGGTTTTCGGGTTGTCCACCTGGCGATTCAAGATGAACATTCAATTTTGGGTTCAACATGTCAAAGGTGATGCACCCTTTCCACAATAATTTTGCACATCATAACTTGAGTTAGAAGCATCTGATGTTTTGTCTGTTTTACTTTTCTCTCCAATTGCAGCTTCTCTCAATGACCTTTAATTTTCATGAGACCTTTAATTTTTCATGTGACCTTTAATTTTCATGTGACCTTTATTTGAGATCCACCATAAGAGTGGGTTGATATCTAAGGTTGGTGGAGGCACATCCATCGATGCATTCGCATCAAATTTCATTTTCTAGTTGCATAGTAAGAGTGTTTACACATAAGTTTGGGGATACCTTGCTACTTTGGGGATAACAGAGATCCCGCACATCCAGGATGGTATACCCCCGGCTTCACAAAGTCAGGGCCACGACAGAATTAGAGACTCGCTCATCCTGATGCTCCTAACCGAGTAACCGTGTACATATTAATTTAATATCACAACCTCAATGTACAGTCACGTGAAAAAGTAAGTACACCCCATGTAAAGTTTTGACTTTTTCAACACATTTCAACATACAGCTATTTGATCTTCATTTCAACAATATTGATAGATAAAGGTGATATTATATAACAAATATCATGAAACATTTACATTTTGTAGTCCATTGTATAATTTAAATAAACATAAATGCAAATTTCGCATGTGGAAAAAGTAAGTACACCCTTGGCTCTAATAGGTGGTATTGCCCCCTTTGGCAGAAACAACCTCAAGTAGGCGTTTCTTATAACTGTCTACCAGTCTCTGACATCGACTGGGAGAAATTTTTGCCCACTCCTCCATGCAGAATTCTTTCAGCTGTGTGATGTTTGAGGGGTTTCTTGCATGCACAGCTCGTTTCAAATCCCCCCACAACATCTCGATGGGATTTAGATCCGGGCTTTGACTTGGCCATTCCAGAACCCTCCATTTCTTTCTTTTCAGCCATTCCTTGGTGGATTTACTGGTATGTTTAGGGTCATTGTCATGTTGCAAGGTCCACCTTCGGTTGAGCTTCAACTTTCCGACAGATGGCCTCACATTATCCTCAAGCACCCTCTGGTACAATGAAGAATTCATAGTGGATTCTATGATGGTGAGCTGCCCAGGCCCTGATGCAGCAAAGCTGCCCCAAACCATAATATTTCCACCACCATGCTTTACAGTTGGTATCAGGTTCTTGTGGTCAAATGCTGTCTTTGGTTTTCGCCAAACATGTCTTCTGGTACTGTGGCCAAATAGCTCTACCTTTGACTCATCTGACCAGAGCACATTGTTCCAGAAGTGCTGGTCTTTGCCTAGGTGTTCATTGGCAAACTTTAGTCTTGCCCTGATGTTCTTTCTCCACAGCAAAGGTTTCTTCCTGGCACACCTCCCATGTAGATCAAATTTGTGCAGTCTCTTTCTAATGGTAGACTCGTGCACTTTGACATCAACAGTCATCAACGGTCCCGTGATGACATTCTGGGGTTCTTAGAGACTTCTTTCAGCATCTTGCGGTCTGCTCTCGGGCTGAACTTGCTGGGGCGGCCTGGCCTGAACAAGTTGGCAGTTGTTTGGAATCTTCTCCACTTGTAGATGATCTTCCGGACAGTCGAATGATTGATTTCAAATTGTTTGGAGATCTTTTTAAATCCCTTCCCAGACATGTAGGCATCTATAACCTTCTTTCTGAAGGCCTCAGAGAGCTCTTTTGATCTCGGCATGGTGACGCCGCACACTTCAACAACAAAGAGTAAACCAAACTAAATGTCTGAGGTTTAAATAAGACAGGTTCCTCCAAGATCCTCTCTAACGATGTTCTCATCATTTGCACCTGAGCTGGTGCACCTGATTCTAATTTTAGGTATTTGAAGTAGTGATAAATGTCGGGGTGTACTTACATTTTCCACATGTGAAATTTGCATTTATGTTTATTTAAATTATACAATGGACTACAAAATGTAAATGTTTCATGATATTTGTTATATTATATCACCTTTATCTATCAATATTGTTGAAATGAAGATCAAATAGCTGTATGTTGAAAAAGTCAAAACTTTACATGGGGTGTACTTACTTTTTCACGTGACTGTATGTAGCTGAAGAGTTCCATCAAATGTAAAAGACCTGGTATGTTTAATATTTTTGGCCATATCCTATAAATTAATACACTCTTTTGGCTTCCCGAGTTATTCTCTTAAATAATGTCTGTTTACTCCTACAATGATGAGAGTGGACTGTAGTCCTGTTATTTTATATTTAACAAATGCCTTCTGCTTATCCTTAACTGCACTGTGTACCTCTCCGCTCATCCACATTGGTCTTTTTCTACCTCCACCATTACACCTCACTGAAATATACACATTTGCTCCTTGAAGGGTGTCCATCTCTTTGATGCAGACAGTCCTTTTGTTAGCTCTTCTAATCTGGAGCACCTAACTCTCTTCTCATTCCCTAAAAGTTTCCTGAAATGTAACAGCTCTACCATACAATCCAAAACTCCACATGGTACCAGGGAGGAGCATGAATAATTCAGAAAGGCCTGTACAAACAGAAAAGTATTGATTATGGGGTATTTTTTTATTTTCCAGGGATAGATTGGGTCCAGAAACGGGGAAAGAACAGAGCCAAGGAGGATTTTCTACTATTACGATAAATGATGGAGTAAGCAAGACACAGAGCACAAGGTGTAATCCATATTAAAATGTCATCGTCTTTGAACTGTCAAAGTACTGGTAACATGCTGGGTCCCTCGAGTATCCCATAGAGTGGTTTTCATGTCTCATTAAGAACTTGTGACTAAATTAGATATTTGGGATTGTAGTGTTTTAA
Source organism: Myxine glutinosa (assembly GCF_964187855.1). Taxonomy (NCBI): domain Eukaryota; kingdom Metazoa; phylum Chordata; class Myxini; order Myxiniformes; family Myxinidae; genus Myxine; species Myxine glutinosa. Next base: position 23,599,355 of record NC_136268.1, on the reverse strand, counting down.
TCCCGATAACCTTTCATGCAGACGATTTGTCAACCATTCCGCCAACACCACAAGAGAAAAGATGGTGTGTGGAAGAGATGAATGTTGGAGAAAGCTGCAAAGTCTCTTATCAGCCCACAGAGAGATCACCACCAGCCAACAGAGAGATCCCCATCAGCCCAGATAGATATTCCCATCAGCCCACAGAGAGATCCCCATCAGCCAACAGAGAGATCCCCATCTGCCCAGATAGAGATCCCCATCAGCCCAGATAGAGATCCGCATCAGCCGAGATCGAGATCCGCATCAGCCCGGATAGAGATCCCCATCAGCCCACATGGAGATCCCCATCAGCCCACATGGAGATCCCCACCAGCCAACAGAGAGATCCCCACTAGCTAACAGAGAGATTCCCATCAGCCCTCAGAGAGATCTCCATCAGCTCTCAGAGAGATTCCCATCAGCCCTCAGAGAGATCCCCATCAGCCCTCAGAGAGATTACCATCAGCTCTCGGAGAGATCCTTATCAGCCCTCAGAGAGATTCCCCACACCTCTCAGAGAGATCCTTATCAGCCCTCAGAGAGATTCCCCACACCTCTCAGAGAGATCCCCCAATGGACCTAATAAGGCAAAAGCCCCACCCAGAATAGGCGTAGAATCAGTGGGCAGAGAGGAAGGCCGGTAAGCCACGCCCCGTGGGACGCGATTGGCTCTGAGAAGTGAGGAAGAGGAGTGTGCTTGGTCGGTTTGATAGGACAATAAGCTGGCCATTTTGTGTGCTGAGATATTTTGTGCACGCTTTTGGAGAGCTAGGAGCTTTTGTTGCATCGGCAGCATTTTGAAAGAGGTCTTGGCTGTGGTGCTCTTCGGGGGAGCTGGAGGCCGCGTTGTGCTCCCCCAGACGGTGGTGGAACCTAAAAGAGAGCAATCTTCGCTGCTCGCCCCACGGCTCTGTGCCTTTGACGCACGGGCTTTCGTCGTCCGTTGCCATCTTGTGCGCAACGCTTTCGTCGTCCGTTGCCATCTTGTGCGCTCAAGCGCTGGAGGTTCTGAACCTTGCCATCGCCACACTCTCGAAGGATGCCCCATTTTGGGCTACAGATAAGTGCCGGCAAAAAGGGAACATTTTATTTTATTTTCCCCTGTATGTGTGGTTGAGTCTTGTGTGGAGGGTCCCTCAAAATAGGATTTAGTTTTACCTCTGTCTTTATTTCGACATTTTCGTCCGTACTTTATTTTGTTATGAAATCATTTGTGTTGCATTTTATTTGTGGTTTTGGAATAAACCCGAGTTTTTCGTTCAGTTAAACATTTCACATATTTTCCATCCCGTGTGCGCCAAAAATAACCGCCATTTTATTGGAAGTCGCCTCGAAAGTTGAGGCTGGTTTGGCTATCTGTCCCTGGGTGATTTTAATCGCCGAGGGACGCGACAGTATTCACCCCCGACCAATAATGCCACATTTAGATTAATTAATAATTATGTAGAAACTATTTTTCCAAATGAACTTTTTTAACTGAAAAGATCAAACCTAACACTTATAGTTGAAGGAGGTTACCTGTCAGGAATACCTACAAAACACGTACAAATCAAAATTCACTGGTTGAAAAAGTATTCAGCCCCTGAGGTCAGTACTTGGTTGAAGCACCTTTTACAGCAATGACTTTGATGAGTTTTTTTGGGGTAGTCGTTCTCCTACCAGCTTTGCACAGTGAGATGGTGAAGTCTTTGCTCGTTGCTTAATTGAAAATGGTTCTAGTTCTGCCAAGCTTGTTGGGGATCATCGATGGACTGCAATCTTCAAGTCTCGCTATGCAGTCACGTGAAAAAGTAAGTACACCCCATGTAAAGTTTTGACTTTTTCAACATATTTCAACATACAGCTATTTGATCTTCATTTCAACAATATTGATAGATAAAGGTGATATAATATAACAAATGTCATGAAACATTTACATTTTGTAGTCCATTGTATAATTTAAATAAACATAAATGCAAATTTCGCATGTGGAAAAAGTAAGTACACCCCTACATTTATCACTACTTCAAATACCTAAAATTAGAATCAGGTGCACCAGCTCAGGTGCAAATGATTAGAACATCGTTAGAGAGGATCTTGGAGGAACCTGTCTTATTTAAACCTCAGACATTTAGTTTGGTTTGCTCTTTGTTGTTGAAGTGTGTGGCGTCACCATGCCGAGATCAAAAGAGCACTCTGAGGCCTTCAGAAAGAAGGTTATAGATGCCTACGAGTCTGGGAAGGGATTTAAAAAGATCTCCAAACAATTTGAAATCAATCATTCGACTGTCCGGAAGATCATCTACAAGTGGAGAAGATTCCAAACAACTGCCAACTTGTTCAGGCCAGGCCGCTTTAGCAAGTTCAGCCCGAGAGCAGACCGCAAGATGCTGAAAGAAGTCTCTAAGAACCCCAGAATGTCATGACGGGACCGACAGGTAGCTCTTGCCACTGTTGATGTCAAAGTGCACGAGTCTACCATTAGAAAGAGGCTGCACAAATTTGATCTACATGGGAGGTGTGCCAGGAGGAAACCTTTGCTGTCCAGAAAGAACATCAGGGCAAGACTAAAGTTTGCCAATGAACACCGAGGCAAAGACCAGCACTTCTGGAACAATGTGATCTGGACAGATGAGTCAAAGGTAGAGCTATTTGGCCACAGTACCAGAAGACATGTTTGGCGAAAACCAAAGACAGCATTTGACCACAAGAACCTGATACCAATTGTAAAGCATGGTGGTGGAAATATTATGGTTTGGGGCAGCTTTGCTGCATCAGGGCCTGGGCAGCTCACCATCATAGAATCCACTATGAATTCTTCATTGTACCAGAGGGTGCTTGAGGATAATGTGAGGCCATCTGTCGGAAAGTTGAAGCTCAACCGAAGGTGGACCTTGCAACATGACAATGACCCTAAACATACCAATAAATCCACCAAGGAATGGCTGAAAAGAAAGAAATGGAGGGTTCTGGAATGCCAAGTCAAAGCCCGGATCTAAATCCCATTGAGATGTTGTGAGGGGATTTGAAATGAGCTGTGCATGCAAGAAATCCCTCAAACCGCACAGCTGAAAGAATTCTGCATGGAGGAGTGGGCAAAAATTTCTCCCAGTCGATGTCAGAGACTGGTAGATAGTTATAAGAAACGCCTACTTGAGGTTGTTTCTGCCAAAGGGGGAAATGCCACCTATTAGAGCCAAGGGTGTACTTGTGTTTTCTACATGCGAAATTTGCATTTATGTTTTTTTTAATTATACAATGGAATACAAAATGTAAATGTTTCATGATATTTGTTATATTATATCACCTTTATCTCTCAATATTGTTGAAATGAAGATCAAATAGCTGTATGTTGAAATATGTTGAAAAAGTCAAAACTTTACATGGGGTGTAATTACTTTTTCCCGTGACTGTAAATGTGCTATTGGGTTCAAGTCAGGACTTTGACGGGGCCACTCAAGAACATTTATTTTCTTCTTATTCAGCCACTCCAGTGTGGCCTTCGCTTTGAGCTTCGGATTATTGTCCTGCTGAAATGTGAATCTTCTACACTGTTTCAGATTCATGGCTGATTCAAGCAGGTTTTCATCAAGGATTCTCCTGTACTTTGAACCTCCCATTGTCCCTTCTATCCTGACAAGCTTTCCAGTCCCTGCTGATGAAAAGCAGCCCCATAACATGATGCTGCCAACATCATGCTTGACAGTAGGGATGGTGTTGACTTGGTGATGTGCAGTTTTAGACTTGTGCCAGACATAACACTGAATTTAGACTAAAAAGTTCAATTTTTTATCTCGTCTGAACTCAAAACTATTCTCCTCATGCTTGCAGTATCATGAAGATGCTTTTTTGCAAACCTCATGCTACGAGCTTTTAGGTGCGTCTTTGTCAGCAATGGCTTCTTACTTGCCACCTGTCCATAGAGGCCAGCTTGTGAAGGGAACAGAATATTGTTGATTGATGAACACTGACCTCCATCTTGGACATTGAGCCTCGTATATCTTTCAAAGTCATTTTTGGATTTACAGTGACATCCCGAACCAGTTTCCTGCTTGCCCGGCTGTTGAGTTTGGATGGGAAACCTGATCTGGGTAGATTCTTTAATTTTAAATTTTAAATTGATAAATGTTGGACTGTCATGAGCATCTCCTTCATAGAACCTTTTGAACGGCCCACGCACATGACCTACTTCTATCGAAAGGGATCTCAGGAAATGTTAAATTAACCACAGAAAAAAAAACTTTTCTTATTTGTCTGAAACCCTCAAATGGTGGCCAGGTAATAGTAAAGCATTAGCGTTTCGTGTCTATTGCTTTTGACAGCATCACAGTTGCTTTTCTGAGCTCCACCATTTTCTCCAAGTTATCAAAACCACACAGTCTTCATTGTACAGGATGTCCCATAAATCATACTACCTCCATGTTAACAGGTTTTGTTCCCCTCCCATCCCATAAATTGTTTAGGGTTTTTGAAGATGACATAAGAGATGAGTGACCGGAACACCTTTTCATTAGAAAAGCATTGTGATAATTATTTATTTGAGTGCAAGAACATAATCAAACTGGGAAGTCCCCTGAGAAACTTATTTGATGACTTTCAAGCCAAATTTCACAAGAACCCAACTTTTTACTTGCGAAAATCGAAGAATTTTCAACTATATTGGTCGGGTCTTGTGTGTTATTCTGTTTTTTGTCTGTCTGTTTGTATATCAGTCGCCTACAGGTCACAATTTTCAAGAAGCCTATTGCTTTAAAGGTCAATAGGTCAACAATGGCCAAAGGTCACCAACTTTGTCAAATTTCTAAAATCCTCAATTTTCATCTGATTAACTTGAAATTGAAGGAGGATTTGCATATCTGGTCACTGAATTCAACCACCAAGTATCTTTGAGGTCAACATAGGCCAAAAGGCCAACAAAGGCCGAATTTCTAAAATCCTCAATTTTCATCTGATTGACTTGAAAATCTAAGAGGATTTGCATAATAGGTCATTGAATTCAACCACAAATTATTTTTGAGGTCATCATAGGCCAACAACTTATCTTTGGGATTTCGCAAGTATCGTGCTACGCACTACATATTTCTTGATATTATTTATTTGTTAGTTTTTGTTTGTTAAAAAAAAATTGTATACAGAGTTTTCATTAGGCTCGTGGAAAGGCTTGAACACCGAAGGGATCAGGACACAACAGAACAAAAGGAACAGTAGAAAGAGGGGCAAACACCAATAGCAGGGTTGAAGGTAAAATCCAGGGAGACTTGGACAAACAATAGATGTGGGGAGGAATGAGGGGGAAGGGAAGACATGAGGTGGACAAGATGAATACAGAAGGAAACTATCAAGAAGGGAATTTTGAAATTTGGAAGGAAGTTGGCTTTGGGGGGGGGGGGGGGGGGAGGGGGGAGGTTGGTTAACGAGGGTAGAAAAGATCATGGATTTTGATTGATCATGATCATTTGGATCAAAGATCATAAATTGGAGATTATCTGAGATGGTGATGAACAGCTGTCTTGAAGACCTGCAGGGAAGAATGAGATTGAAAAGGATGTGGAAGTTGGTTCCGCAGGTGGGAAAAAAGAGCAGCAAATGAGTGGAGGTGAGCAGTGATCCTGGATTAAGGTAGTTTCACCAGAAGGGAGTTGATGGTGGGTTGTGTGGTGGACCTGCAGAATACTGGGTTCCATCAAGGTTTGAGGAGAGGGAAGAGGCTGCTGCCTATCTGTGTGAAGGATGAGGGATATTATGACAGATGGTGGAGTCATCAGCAAATAAATAAAGAGGATTTGCAGAGAATCAGAGAGATCGTTTATGAAGATCAGGAATGGGATGGGACTAGAACACTGCTTTGGGATACTCCAGCCTTGACAGAATGAGGAGATGAAAGGATCCCATTAAGAGCCAGCCACATGTTAGCTACGAGAGCTGAGGAAGTCAGCGATTCAAGAGGAGTTGGCCTTGGATGCCATCGACAGAAGGTTATGAAATACTATATGTGAAAACAACTAAAATAAGTCCACGTGCTGTATTTGCTTTATTCTGCTCACCCTATTCTAGGAGCAAAGGGTTCAGGGTTCAAGGGACTTTTAGGACACCATGTACACTGTGGAGCAAGACTTACAGAAAGATGTAATCCATGGTAAGGAGCAGCCGAGCGATCCAACAACTTAATAAAATACAATGAAGACAACAATATACGAGATCATTATGTACAAGCAGGTGTCCAAAAGCATAGCAAATTGTACCTTGCTAAAACGAGCTCTGCGTAAACACAGCCTTCTTCGACCCATGCCGATGTCTGTGTGACGTCACAAAAGCCTTTCACTCCAATTAGCCTCAGATATAAAGCTTCAGCTTCGTTTGCATCCGTGTGGAAAGGTCACAAGCACATCCAGCTCCAATTTACACTTATTAAAACAACTGTGACTTAAATAGAGCTTAAAACCCGCACTTGATCAGCATCATCCGAAAATAAGCTAAAAGCTAGCTGAATCATTCATTTACGTTGCAACAATATAATGATTCACTTGCTTTGTTTGTGACAATAATAAAACAATTTGCTTTGTGAGAATAACAAAACAATTAATTTGTTTTGTTTGTGAGAATAATAAAATAATTAATATGTTTTGTTTGTGAGAATAATAAAACAATATGTTTTGCTTGTGAGCATAATAAAACAATTAATTTGTTTTGTTTGTGAGAATAATAAAATAATTAATATGTTTTGTTTGTGAGAATAATAAAACAATTAATATGCTTTGTTTGTAAGCATCATAAAACAATTTGCTTTGTGAGAATAACAAAACAAATTAATTGTTTTGTTATTCTCACAAAGCAAATTAATTGTTTTGTTATGTTTGTGAGAATAACTAAACAATTAATGTTTTGTTTGTGAGAAAAATAAAATAATTACCTTGCTTTGTTTGTGAGAATAACAAAACAATTCATTTGCTTTGTTTGTGAGAAAAATAAAACGATTATTTTGCATTGTTCGTGAGAAAAATAAAACAATTAATTTGCTTTGTTTGTGAGAAACATAAAATAATTAATTTGCTTTTTTTGTTGGAATAACTAAACAATTAACTTGCTTTGTTTGCAAGAACAAAACAATTATTTTGCTTTGTGAGAAAACAAAACAATTAATTTGCTTTGTTTGTGAGAATAACAAAACAATTAATTTGCTTTCTTTGCGAGAATAACAAAACAATTAATTTGCTTTCTTTGCGAGAATAACAAAACAATTAATTTGCTTTCTTTGCGAGAATAACAAAACAATTAATTTGCTTTCTTTGCGAGAATAACAAAACAACTAATTTGCTTTCTTTGCGAGAATAACAAAACAATTAATTTGCTTTCTTTGCGAGAATAACAAAACAATTAATTTGCTTTCTTTGCGAGAATAACAAAACAATTAATTTGCTTTCTTTGCGAGAATGACAAAACAATTAATTTGCTTTCTTTGTGAAAATAACAAAACAATTAATTTGCTTTCTTTGCGAGAATAACAAAACAATTAATTTGCTTTCTTTGCGAGAATAACAAAACAATTAATTTGCTTTCTTTGCGAGAATAACAAAACAATTAATTTGCTTTCTTTGCGAGAATAACAAAACAATTAATTTGCTTTCTTTGCGAGAATAACAAAACAATTAATTTGCTTTCTTTGCGAGAATAACAAAACAATTAATTTGCTTTCTTTGTGAGAATAACAAAACAATTAATTTGCTTTCTTTGCGAGAATAACAAAACAATTAATTTGCTTTCTTTGCGAGAATAACAAAACAACTAATTTGCTTTCTTTGCGAGAATAACAAAACAATTAATTTGCTTTCTTTGCGAGAATAACAAAACAATTAATTTGCTTTCTTTGCGAGAATAACAAAACAATTAATTTGCTTTCTTTGCGAGAATGACAAAACAATTAATTTGCTTTCTTTGTGAAAATAACAAAACAATTAATTTGCTTTCTTTGCGAGAATAACAAAACAATTAATTTGCTTTCTTTGCGAGAATAACAAAACAATTAATTTGCTTTCTTTGCGAGAATAACAAAACAATTAATTTGCTTTCTTTGCGAGAATAACAAAACGATTAATTTGCTTTCTTTGCGAGAATAACAAAACAATTAATTTGCTTTCTTTGCGAGAATAACAAAACAATTAATTTGCTTTCTTTGTGAGAATAACAAAACAATTAATTTGCTTTCTTTGCGAGAATAACAAAACAATTAATTTGCTTTCTTTGCGAGAATAACAAAACAATTAATTTGCTTTCTTTGCGAGAATAACAAAACAATTAATTTGCTTTCTTTGCGAGAATAACAAAACAATTAATTTGCTTTCTTTGCGAGAATAACAAAACAATTAATTTGCTTTCTTTGCGAGAATGACAAAACAATTAATTTGCTTTCTTTGTGAAAATAACAAAACAATTAATTTGCTTTCTTTGCGAGAATAACAAAACAATTAATTTGCTTTCTTTGCGAGAATAACAAAACAATTAATTTGCTTTCTTTGCGAGAATAACAAAACAATTAATTTGCTTTCTTTGCGAGAATAACAAAACAATTAATTTGCTTTCTTTGCGAGAATAACAAAACAATTAATTTGCTTTCTTTGCGAGAATAACAAAACAATTAATTTGCTTTCTTTGTGAGAATAACAAAACAATTAATTTGCTTTCTTTGCGAGAATAACAAAACAATTAATTTGCTTTCTTTGCGAGAATGACAAAACAATTAATTTGCTTTCTTTGTGAAAATAACAAAACAATTAATTTGCTTTCTTTGCGAGAATAACAAAACAATTAATTTGCTTTCTTTGCGAGAATAACAAAACAATTAATTTGCTTTCTTTGCGAGAATAACAAAACAATTAATTTGCTTTGTGAGAATAACAAAACAATTAATTTGCATCGTTTGCGAGAATAACAAAACAATTAATTTGCTTTGTTTGTGAGAATAACAAAACAATTAATTTGCTTTCTTTGCGAGAATAACAAAACAATTAATTTGCTTTGTTTGTGAGAAAAATAAAACGATTAATTTGCTTTGTTTGTGAGAATGATAAAACATTTAATTTGCTTTGTTTGTGAGAAAAATAAAACGATTAATTTGCTTTGTTTGTGGGAATAATTAAACATTTAATTTGCTTTGTTTGTGAGAAAAAACCCATTAATTTGCTTTGTTTGTGAGAGTAATAAAACTCCAATAATACAAGACAATATAGGACATCCTGTTTTGGGGAAATGCCCCTATCAAGAATGCTTTTTGGAATTATGACGTCATTAGTGCCAACTGTAACTAAAGCTAAACAGCAAGCTAGGACTGTCAATAGTATATTACATGTTTAAATTAGTTTAAACCCTAACCCTAAAACCTCCACCAGTCTGAACAGTTTATGTTTTGCATCCATTGATAGGCCGGATCTGGATTCAGACCTGAACCAACTTTTTTAGATAGACAAACGGACAGGGGTGAACACATAACGTCTGTCCACCTTCGGTGGTGGAGGTAACATTCTGGTGATTCTCCCGCAATGTTTCAGACTGAAATCGCTCCAAATATTCATGATAATTTAGGCATGTTATGACGTCATATTTGGCCATATCTGGGACAGAGTCATATTTTATTGTTGGAGGAGTGGGGAAAATGGAGGAAATGTTGAGTTGGATCTTGGAGACGGCGTGAAGCTGGAAGGTGTGAAAACATTTTGCTACCTCGGAGACATGCTGAATGGAGAAGGTGGATCAGACTCGGCAACGGTTGCTGGAGTGAGATGTGCATGGAAGAAGTTTCGGGAACTGAGTGGCGTGGTGATGAGGAGGGGAGTGTCGTTGAAGCTGAAGGGAAAGGTGTATGCTGCATGTGTGAGAAGTGTTATGATTTATGGGAGCGAGACATGGGTCATGAATGTAGAGCAGCAACGAAGGTTGGAAAGGGTGGAAATGCGAATGGTTCGGTGGATGTGCGGAGTATCGTTGAGAGAGAGGAAGACAAATGATGAATTGCAAAAGATGATGGGAATAGAGCCTGTGATGGATGCTGTGAAGAGGAACAGGTTGAGATGGTTTGGTCATGTGTTGAGGAAGGATGAAAGTGACTGGTTGAGAAGAGTGATGGAAATGAATGTAGAAGGAAGTAGAGGACGGGGAAGACCGAGAAAGACTTGGCTAAAGATGGTGGAAGAAGAAATGCGGGCAAGGGGGGGTAACAAGGGGAGATGCAGAAAATAGGGCAAAATGGAGAAGATTGTCATGGGGACCGCAAGGCTGACCCCCGCTCTAGCAGGGAAAATGGCCTTAAAATGCTTGTTGTTGTTGTTGGAGGAGTGGATGGGTTAGAGAGAGGTTTATTTGTTGCTACTTTAAATTGCTGACAGTGTAATACGTCATTCTTACAGCAGTTACAGGTAATTTTGTAATTATTGCAGGTAAAAATCACTCATTTGACATCATCCAGGTATCATTTCAGCACTAAATTATCCGCTCCGCACCTCCGCTGCATCCGCTCCGCTCCGCATTATTCCGCCTCGCATTTCAGCACTCCGCTGCATCGACGGATCCTGGTGTTTTCCCATTGGTTTCTTCACATTGGATCCCAGGTGATGTGTCGACGGTCGTCGTGTCTAGGGGAGACGCCTCGCGATGGACCGTGGTGGTGGTGGTGGTGCTTGTGGTGGTTGAAGGTTGTACCTGAGTTTGTCTGTGCAGCACACGCCGTTGGAACACGGAGTGCGGTTCCTGCGTGGGGACAGGGTGAGTTCTATGGTAAACATTTTCACTGTTTTATTTTACATCATAAACCATTTTACCTTCCGTAGTGTACGAGTCACACTTTTTACCCCTTCCCATGGTACGCTAAACGCGCGTTCATTCATTCACACAAACCCGCTACCCGCCAAGGTGGTGCGGCGCGCCGTGCAGGTGCAGTGCCCCCCACCGTGTCCTTGGACGAGCCGAGCCGACGCAGCACGGCCAATGGGAGGAGGTTCACGGAGTCTTTGTGGACGAACCGCGTCGCTTGATGAAGTCTGCGCTGTTCCATTAGTGCGGCCTCGAGTCCGGCATTGCTTTCCCGCACCCCGGGTCGTTCACTCTCCCGCACCTCAGGTGGTACATTCTCCCGCACCCCAAGTGGTACATTCTCCCGAACTATGGGCTGATCAATCTCTTGCACCCCGGGTGGTACATTCTCCCGCACCCCGGGTGGTACATTCTCCCGCACCCCAGGTGGTTCACTCTCCCGCACCCCAGGTGGTACATTCTCCCGCACCCCGGGTCGTTCACTCTCCCGCACCCCAGGTGGTACACTCTCCCGCACCCCGGGTGGTACATTCTCCCGCACTCCGAGTGGTTCACTCTCCCGCACCCCAGGTGGTACATTCTCCTGCACTCCGAGTGGTTCACTCTCCCGCATCCCGGGTCGTTCACTCTCCCGAACTATGGGCTGATCAATCTCCTGCATCCCGGGTGGTTCACTCTCTTGCACCTTGGGCTGGTCAATCTCCCGCACCTCGAGTGGTACATTCTTCTGCACCCCGGGTGGTACAATCTCCCGCACCCCGAGTGGTTCACTCTCCCGCACCTTGGGCTGTCCAATATTCATCACCCCGGACGATTCTCTCCCCAGCACCCACTGATGGTCTTCATCGTACATCTCCCGCTCCTCGTTCATCGCTCAACCAAAGGCGATGTTGATCGCTCCTGATCCTTTCGGAACCTCCGTCCCCGACACCGAAGTTCTGAGCAAATTTCCCACGTCGCTGAATCATTCACATTACACATGACTGGTGCAGTTGATATCACGACGCCCACTGGGCTATTGCTGGGGGGGGGTTGGAGTGGTGGAGGGGAAAGAAAAGAAGGGCAGGTGGTGGAGGGAGGCCGTTAGAATGGAGGGAATAGTCGAGGAAATGATTGAGGGTTTCTGATGCTATCATGAGCAATGAGAGGTCGACAGATCTCTAGGGGTAATGGTCGTGCCCATGATTAAGAGCTCTTTCACGAGATCTTGTGTGTGTGTGTGTGTGTGTGTGTGCGCGCTTGTGTATGCTCGTGTGTGTGTGTGTGTGTGTTTGTGTGTGTGTCTGTGTGTCTGAACTGTAACCTTTTTTTTTTTTTTTTAACCAGTTGAGCAATTGTAAAATTTTCACCAAAGCTTTATTATGAGAACTAGCGTGACTCGGCTTGCTCCGCACGCCTCACCACACGTCGTTTCAGAGGGGTAGGCATCTTTGACCATTTTGGTGTCTTTTGGGTTTCATGGTGTTTTGGGTCTTCAGGGCCATATGGGTCCTCAGGGTCTTTTGGGTCTTCGGGGTCTTTGGGGTGTTTTTGGTCTTTGTGGTGTTTTAGGTCTTTGGGGTGTTTTGGGTCTTCGGGGTGTTTTGGTTCTTCGGGGTGTTTTGGTTCTTCGGGGTGTTTTGGGTCTTCGGGGTGTTTTGGGTCTTCGGGGTGTTTTGGGTCTTCGGGGTGTTTGGGTTTTCGGGGTGTGTTGGGTCTTCGGGGTGTTTTGGGTCTTCGGGGTGTTTTGGGTCTTCGGGGTGTTTTGGGTCTTCAGGGTATTTTGGGTCTTCGGGGTGTTTTGGGTCTTCGGGGTGTCTTGGGTCTTCAGGGTCTTTTGGGTATTTGGGGTGTTTTGGGTATTCGGGGTGTTTTGGGTCTTCGCGGTCTTTTGGGTCTTCGGGGTGTTTTGGGTCTTCGGGGTGTTTTGGGTCTCCGGGTCGTTTTGGGTCTTCGGGGTGTTTTGGGTCTTCGGGTATTCAGGGTCTTTGGGTATTCAGGGTCTTTGGGTATTCAGGGTCTTTAGATATTCAGGGTCTTTGGGTATTCAGGGTCTTTTTGAGCCTCAGGGCCTTGAAGGGTATTTTGGGTCTTTGAGATCTTTGGGGGTCTTCAGGGTATTTTGGGTCTTCAGGGGTCTTGGTGGTCTGAAGGGTCTTGGGGGAATTAAAGGGTCATCAAAGGTCTGAGGGGTCTCAGCAGTCTTAACGAAATTAAGAGGGTTAATTAAGAGGGTGGTAATTTTATTTGAAGAGGAAGAAGACGTTTTCGTCGCATATAAACATACATACATAATATTGGGGGGGGGGGCTATGTACTCAATTTCAAGTTAGTGTGCAGTTCATGTTAATTTTGGGCAGCCACTATAAATGTATTCTACTGGGTCCCAATAATCGGAAAAATGATGTCGCCATTTTTTGGGTTGACCTTTAGTGACCTTGACTCAAGGTCAAAGTTCAAACGTCATTACAGTGACCATACTTCATCCAAAGTATATCGACCTTGGTACCAAAATGTGGCAAATTTCACAAGGAACATTGATTATGACATTTGTTTTGTCATTTGCCCTCTCAGATGTTTGCAATATGCAAATTAATAAGCAAATGACCTAATTAGAGAAAATAAATATGCATAATTAACATATAGTCTTCACCATACACGTAAATCCCATCACTTCGCATTATTATTGAATGCCAATCATTAGTTACCATCTCAAATGTGTTCTGCTGGATCCTAAACTGGAAAAATATGTTGCTTATTGTTTTCTGTTGACATGTTCTTGATATTAACTGACCTTTGACATGTACTTGACTTTACTTACCTTGACCCAAGGTTAGCCTTGCGGTCCCCATGACAATCTTCTCCATTTTGCCCTATTTTCTGCATCTCTCCTTGTTAACCCCCTTGCCCGCATTTTTTCTTCCACCATCTTTAGCCAAGTCTTTCTCGGTCTTCCCCGTCCTCTACTTCCTTCTACATTAACTTCCATCACTCTTCTCAACCAGTCACTTTCATCCTTCCTCAACACATGACCAAACCATCTCAACCTGTTCCTCTTCACAGCATCAATCACAGGCTCTATTCCCATCATCTTTCGCAATTCATCATTTGTCTTCCTCTCTCTCAACGATACTCCGCACATCCACCGAACCATTCGCATTTCCACCCTTTCCAACCTTCGTTGCTGCTCTACATTCATGACCCATGTCTCGCTCCCATAAATCATAACACTTCTCACGTATGCAGCATACACCTTTCCCTTCAGCTTCAACGACACTCCCCTCCTCATCACCACGCCACTCAGTTCCCGAAACTTCTTTCATGCACATCTCACTCGAGCAATCGTTGCCGAGTCTGATCCACCTTCTCCATTCAGCATGTCTCCGAGGTAGCAAAATGTTTTCACACCTTCCAGCTTCACGCCGTCTCCAAGATCCAACTCAACATTTCCTCCATCTGCAGCTCCCTCTGTGCACACCTTACATTTGAATGTAGCTGCCACATTGGTTAATGACCCTCTCAGACCACTACATTTTTGATGAACCCACTCAGCGCACATTGTACATTGAATGGAGTTCACTTCGACACCCTTCCTGCACACACCCCCGCTCTAGCAGGGAAAATGGCCTTAAAATGCATGTTGTTTTGTTGTTGACCCAAGGTGAAATGTCAAATGTCATTTTAACCATGTGATGCGATCAAGCAAAATAAGTCGGATGTCTCGAATATTGATTTTTGGATTCAAGTTCCCAATACTTTTCTTTATACTGTTCATCCATCATGCTCATTTGCTCATGTTGGTCGGGTTTTTAGCCATTGTTAGTATTTTTAACATTTAATTTGTTGCCTAAAAACACAAAATTGATTCTGGCAGATGTCCAAATCACTTTGCTTGTTCACGTCACACATATATTCTGTTTGCTCTTTTCAGGGAAGGACTCCAATCCTGTTAAGATAAAGAATTAATGCTTTTGTAAGCTACAATGACCTGTCGTAGTATCTACATGTAGGTCTGCAGTCAACCTCATTCACACCTTGATTTTTATTAGTGCCCATTGGTAAGTCAAATTATATAATACTGTTACGGACCGCGGATTGGATGTTATTTACCGAGCGGAGGTAACCGTGGCCGAACAGTTGTTCCCCCTTTCTTCCCGACTCACCCGATTCACCCAGACGTTGGCCAAATCGCGCTATGCCAAATCAATGATAGAAAGGACACGACGACTGGGAAAGATGAACCGACGCAGTACAGTTCTCAAGACCTCCGGAGGAGGGTATAATTACAGTGGTGGAGAAAAGGGGGTAGATTACAAGGCAGAGTGAGGTAAAGACACAGAAGAGATGGGCACTTAAATACAGTCTTATCTTAACCCAGACAGACCACGGACAAACGGACCAGGTAGACTTACACAGGGATTGATGGCAGGAATGGACAGGTAGGTCGATGGCACAAGGTGCACCTTGGCTCGGGGACAGGATAAACACAGTCCAAAGATGCAGGGAGGTCTCACAGCGCTCGGAGGGGACGTCTTGCTTTCTCTCAGCTCGGCGCGCATCTTCTGACGTCACCTCTCTCTCTACTGCGCATGCTCCACGGGGAGTGACACGCCCTCGGCTGGTTGGTTCCGCCCCAACTGGGGCCTGTCCGCCGCTTCCATTGGGTGCGGGGGTTACCGGGCTCCGCCCTTGACGAGGAGCCGACAGGGAGCCCCTGTTTGGTAACCCCGTCGAGCACATGTCCGATGGCGGCTCGTTGGGAAGGCCTGGTGCCCTCCCACCACTCCTACCAACCAAGCCGGATTGAGGACGCGCACTCCCTGCGCTCGTTGTTGTTGTTGTTGTTGAAGAGAACTGTGAGGAAGAGCTGCGGGGAGGTATTGGGAGGTCCTAAACTTCCTAACGGTGCCATACAATCACATTCTGGTGCAACGAAGGGTCAGAATTAATGGAAACGAATCCTTAACTGACATAGACTAAGAATAACTAGCAAGATGTCCTATAGTTGTCTTACATGAGATGCGGTGGACCTGGATGCGACATTTAATGGGGGAAATAGGGGGAGGTCGGGTCTACAGAGTGTTGTTTACAGAAAATGGGACTAGAGAATGGGGGATTTGGGAGAGTTGGGAAGTATTGAGGAAATAGGGGAATATTTACAAGCGGATATGGATGGATGCAAATCCCATATCCGCTTATTGTTTTCTGTTGACATGTTTTTGATATTAACTGACCTTTGACATGTACTTGACTTTACTTACCTTGACCCAAGGTTAGCCTTGCGGTCCCCATGACAATCTTCTCCATTTTGCCCTATTTTCTGCATCTCTCCTTGTTAACCCCCTTGCCCGCATTTTTTCTTCCACCATCTTTAGCCAAGTCTTCCCCGTCCTCTACTTCCTTCTACATTCATTTCCATCACTCTTCTCAACCAGTCACTTTCATCCTTCCTCAACACATGACCAAACCATCTCAACCTGTTCCTCTTCACAGCATCAATCACAGGCTCTATTCCCATCATCTTTCGCAATTCATCATTTGTCTTCCTCTCTCTCAACGATACTCCGCACATCCACCGAACCATTCGCATTTCCACCCTTTCCAACCTTCGTTGCTGCTCTACATTCATGACCCATGTCTCGCTCCCATAAATCATAACACTTCTCACACATGCAGCATACACCTTTCCGTTCAGCTTCAACGACACTCCCCTCCTCATCACCACGCCACTCAGTTCCCGAAACTTCTTTCATGCACATCTCACTCGAGCAATCGTTGCCGAGTCTGATCCACCTTCTCCATTCAGCATGTCTCCGAGGTAGCAAAATGTTTTCACACCTTCCAGCTTCACGCCGTCTCCAAGATCCAACTCAACATTTCCTCCATCTGCAGCTCCCTCTGTGCACACCTTACATTTGAATGTAGCTGCCACATTGGTTAATGACCCTCTCAGACCACTACATTTTTGATGAACCCACTCAGCGCACATTGTACATTGAATGGAGTTCACTTCGACACCCTTCCTGCACACACCCCCGCTCTAGCAGGGAAAATGGCCTTAAAATGCATGTTGTTTTGTTGTTGACCCAAGGTGAAATGTCAAATGTCATTTTAACCATGTGATGCGATCAAGCAAAATAAGTCGGATGTCTCGAATATTGATTTTTGGATTCAAGTTCCCAATACTTTTCTTTATACTGTTCATCCATCATGCTCATTTGCTCATGTTGGTCGGGTTTTTAGCCATTGTTAGTATTTTTAATATTTAATTTGTTGCCTAAAAACACAAAATTGATTCTGGCAGATGTCCAAATCACTTTGTTTGTTCACGTCACACATATATTCTGTTTGCTCTTTTCAGGGAAGGACTCCAATCCTGTTAAGATAAAGAATTAATGCTTTTGTAAGATACAATGACCTGTAGTAGTATCTACATGTAGGTCTGCAGTCAACCTCATTCACACCTTGATTTTTATGAGTGCCCATTGGTAAGTCAAATTATATAATACTTTCAAATGATAACTTGGATCGAACGTACTATGTAAGTGATATTTTAATTCATCAATTTGAAAAGAATATTTCATTTAGCGACGGATAGTTTATCCCAATTAACTCCGCTATTTCATCTTTTGCCTCATTTACAAAACGTTTTATCATTCATACACCATTGATCGCTAAGGTGAAATTACCGCTTTACACAAAAAAGGTGCAAAAACAGATCCTTTTAACTACAGACCAATCAGCCTGCTCCCAATTATCAGCAAAGTCATGGAATCCATCATTGCTTCGGATATGAAATCTTTCCTCTTCTCCAATGGCTTGATCTCTGATCATCAATTTGGATTCAGACCAGGTCACTCTAGGTCCTGGTGGTGGGGTGGCTATCTTTATCAAAAACTCTCTTCCTCATTCTCCTTGCACTGCCCTCTCTCCTCCTCACCCCCAGGAGTACCTCTGGCTACGGGTTCCTCTCCGCTCCCACCTTTTGTTCATATGTGTTCTGTACCGTCCCCCAAACAGTGATGACTCAATTTACATTTCACTCTCTGACAACATGGACCAACTTCTATCCACTCATCCCAACTCTCTCTTCCTCATATGTGGTGACTTCAACTGTCATCATGCCACCTGGTTGGGTGTGGGTTCCTCTCTCACCAGTCATGGAACCTCAGCAAAGGACTTCTGTGACTCACTGGGATTGACACAATCTGTCAATTTCCCGACCCGGATCTCAGCCAATGGAGTTTCTTCTCTTCTAGATTTGGTTATGACAAACTTCCCTGCTAATGTCTGCTGCTCTTCTTCTGCTCCAATCGGTTCTTCTGATCATGTGCTTGTCAAAGTGGACATCTCTCTGGCCATTCTCAGAGAGCCTCCTCAGCGTCGAAGAGTCTGGCATTTCACTCAGGCCGACTGGGACGGGCTTCAAGCAGCCATCAATCGTCTGGATTGGTCTCCCATCTCCACTGCCTCTGACATCAATTCTTCCTGGGAATTCTTCCAAAGCAAACTGATCTCTCTCATGCACAGATTTATCCCATCTCGTCTTCAGTTGTCTTACCCTTCCTCCCGTCCATGGTACACCGAATCTTGTGGTGAGGCAGTTGCCCTGAAACAACTTGCCTTTGCCTCTTGGAAGGCTAATCCAACTGAAGGCAATCTCAGTTCCTTCCACCAAGCTCGGAACAAGTGTGTGTCTACCCTCAGGAGTGCCAGGAAGCACTATCTCTCCTCACTCAAGAACGAACTCTCAAACCTGTCTCCTTCCTCCAAATCCTGGTGGCGTCTGGTCAAATCCGTTTCTGGTGTTTGTTCCCCCTCCATCCCCTCCCTTACCTCAAATGGCCACACAGTTGACATCGCACGTGACAAAGCCGAATGCCTCAACTCTGTGTTTGCCTCAAAATCTTTAGTCCCAAACCCATCTCTCTCTGTTCCCACCTTTCCCAGTCGAACCCAACTGCTCCTGGACTCTGTGTCCTTCTCTCCTGACAAGGTGGAGGAGTTTTTGTCTAACCTCGACTCTGATTCTGCAACTGGACCAGACGGCATCAGCCCACGGGTCCTAAAATCCTGCTCTGCCGCTCTATCTCACCCTCTCTCTGTTCTTTTCACCCTATCTTTTGCTCAAGGTCATCTGCCAGCATCCTGGAAATCAGCAAACATTACCGCTTTACACAAAAAAGGTGCAAAAACAGATCCTTTTAACTACAGACCAATCAGCCTGCTCCCAATTATCAGCAAAGTCATGGAATCCATCATTGCTTCGGATATGAAATCTTTCCTCTTCTCCAATGGCTTGATCTCTGATCATCAATTTGGATTCAGACCAGGTCACTCTACTCTGGACATGCTGCTTCTCCTGTCTCAACAATGGATGGAGGTCCTCAATACCAAACAGGAAATCAGAGCTGTCTCCCTCGACATATCACGTGCCTTCGATACGGTCTGGCACCCAGCTCTGCTCACCAAACTCTACTCCTATGGTATCCATGGAAATCTCCATGCATGGCTTGCGGACTTTCTCTCTGGTCGTAGTCAACGTGTGGCCCTGAATGGATTTCTCTCATCTCCCCTTCCTGTTCAGGCTGGAGTTCCCCAAGGCAGTGTGCTGGGCCCTGTGCTTTTTCTGGTCTTTATCAATGATCTCTCCGACTCTCTGGAAAATCCTCTCTATCTCTTTGCTGATGACTCCACTCTCTGCCGCTTCATTCCTCTTCCCTCAGATCGGCAGTCTGCAGCCTCCTCACTCTCTGAAGACCTGGACAAAATCACAGACTGGACAAACAAGTGGAACATGTCTTTCAATCCTGACAAATCTCACACTCTTACTATGTCCCTCCGAAAAGATCGACTGGACAACCCTCCCATCTACTTTCTCAACAATCCTCTCCAAGAAGTTCTGTCGCTGCAGCTTTTGGGTCTCACTATCTGCCATGATCTTTCTTGGGAAAACCACATTTCCAAGCTGGCCTGCAAAGCCAGTCGCCGACTGGGCATCCTCCGTCGTGCGAAGTCCTTCCTTGGCACACCTGAGCTCCTCACCACGTACAAGGCTTTCATCCGCAGCTCAATGGAATACTGCTCTCCCCTCTGGGCTGGTGCTCCTGCCTCACACCTAGCTCGGCTTCACGCTGTTGAAAGCAAAGCTTTCAGAATCATTGGAATCTCCCGTGATGAAGCTAACTCCAAGGGCCTCTCACTCACTCACCGCAGGCAGGTTGGTGGTCTTTCCGTCTTCTACCGACTCCTCTCCGGCCTTGCTCCCCCAGCTCTCTCTGTGCTCTGTCCCCCAAATATTCCTACAGGTCGCACAAGATCTGCCAGCAAGCCTCTGATGGTTAAACTGCCGAAATCTCGGCTCTCTGCTCACCTTCACTCCTTCATTCCTCTTTTCTCCCGCCTCTGGAACAAACTCCCACACTCCCTTCAATCCCACTCCTCCCTCCAGGTCTTTAAAACAGCTGTTCACCACCATCTCTTATCTTCCCCCATCCAAAACCTTGATCTTTTCTACCCCCACTAATTCACCCCAGATCCACCTTGTTTGTAATTCCAACTTCTTTCCTGGTAGTCCTGGCAGTGTCCATATGTTTTATGCCTCTCCCACCCCCTTTCCCATGCCTCCCCCCCAAAGCCCTCTCCCTCCCACAGATCTCTCGATGTCTCCATGTCTCTCGGTTCCTGCTCTAAAATGTTGTGTTGTGTTGTGTTGTGTTGTGTTTGTGTCCTTCCCCCTCTCTCCCCATCTTGTCTACCGCTCCCGATGTTATTTGTTCTATGTGTCGGTTTGTCGGTTATGTGTCGGTTTGTCGGTTTGTCTTTCTGTGTGATAAATGTTCGCTCTTTCACGAGCCTCGATCTTTTATACAAAAAATAAATAAATAAATAAAAATACACATTTAATAATTATTTTGACGTCTCAGTTATGTGAGGAACACATTGATTTGCCCTTGCCCCAATCATGGTTTCTAATATTTGTCTGTTACAGAAACGTGAATCATCTGCTCATCAGCTTGAACATGTCAACAGAAAACAATAAGCAACATATTTTTCCAGTTTAGGATCCAGCAGAACACATTTGAGATGGTAACTTATGATTGACATTCAATAATAATGCGAAGTGATGGGATTTACGTGTATGGTGAAGACTATATGTTAATTATGCATATTTTTTCTCTAATTAGGTCATTTGCTTATTAATTTGCATATTGCAAACATCTGAGAGGGCAAATGACAAAGCAAATGTCATCATCAATGTTCCTTGTGAAATTTGCCACATTTTGGTACCAGGGTCGATATACTTTGAATGAAGTATGGTCACTGTAATGACGTTTGAACTTTGACCTTGAGTCAAGGTCACTAAAGGTCAACAGGGAAAAAATGGCGACATCATTTTTCCGATTATTGGGACCCAGTAGAATACATTTATAGTGGTTGCCCAAAATTAACATGACCTGCACACGAACTTGAAATTGAGTACATAGGCCCCCCCACTATAACGACATAACCACATACGTTTGCTCTTTTATAATAAGAAGATATGGAGAAGACAAATCAATAATTTTGTCAAAAGGTCAGAGGTCAGCATCACAGACAATCAATTTTCATCCAATTGACCCACAATTTAAATTTTCCATTTGAGATTTGTCATCAAAATTTCACCAAAGCTGTATTATGATAATATGGAGAAGGCAAATTAATAATTTGGTCAAAAGATCAAAGGTCAGCATCTCATAAAATTGTCAATTTTCATCCAATTCATTTGAAATTTTAAGAATTTACATATTAGGTCACCGAATTTGTTCACAAATCAAATGCTACAAGCCCATTGTTTTTTTGTTTTTTTAAGATCAAAAGGTCGATATTGCGTAAAATCACCAATTTTCACCCAATTGACCTGATATTTAAAGAATTTGCGTATTGGGTCACATAATTGGTTCACCAATCAAAAGCTCCAAGCTGATTGTTTTTTTTAGATGTAAAGCTCAAAGGTCAAGGCTGCATAAAATCATCAATATTGAGTTTGTATTTTTTAAAAACAGTTTTCGTTATATTTAGCATATGGAAGAAGAAGAGGACGTCTGAATACAAAAGGACGTGGACCACCGTCTTCCCACCCCTTCTTCATAGAGGCTCGCAGGATGGCTTAAGGGTATGCACACTCGTCGAGCCTGGGTTCGAATCCTGACTCAGCTATAAACTGTCTTCCTAGTGTTTCACAGGCAGGGTGATTCATTAATTTGTGTCCCGTCTTCCGGATGGACGTTAAATATTAGTTGGTGTTCGTTAAAGATCCCACGGTGTCTTTCACGAAGGGTAGGCGAGCTATCGCTAGCATCCTGAACAAATTTCGAATGGCTGCATTAACTACTGCTGTGAAGGCAATGGCAAACCACCCAGTATAAATTGCCAAGAAACTGCGTTTTAATTTACTAAAAATTGCCAAGAGAAACATGACACTCTATAACAGAGTTTGGTACATCAGAATCAAAACAGTACTTGCAGTGTCTTCCGAAAGTATTGTTATGTTTGTCGGGGGTAGGGATACCATAGACCAGGTAGAGTGTATAGACTAGTGTGCTCCGACTGTCAGGAAGAAGAACAACAACCTCGATGTACTATAAGTAGGGATCCGGTAGACCGTGTGTTCAAATTAAGTGTATCTTCGTCCCCATTACGAGGAGTGGGGTATGTTAACTAGCTCAGGGGTTATGGGTAATTTATCCCCTGTACGTCGTTGCCTCTGTAATTTATTCCTATCTCCCTTTGGGCACCACAACATAGACACTTAGCCAGTATCCCACATTTAAACACCCTAATTAAAACATACCAGAAGCCAGGACATTGAGCGCTGCCGCTGATAACATTGACTTGGTAAGACACAGAACGGATGAAAGATCCGTGAGGCCATAACCCGAGGAGCCGTGATTGGGCGGGAGTTGATTGACAGGAGAACGGGTAAGAAACGATGCACTGATTGGCGAGACACCCTGGATGACATCGGAGCCGGATGATAAAAGAACGCGTGAGCGGACATTCTTCTCTTCTCCTTGGCTCCTCACTCTGACTGAGTTCCCTCTTGCGCTTTTTCTCACCTGGACCTCGTACGAACGGTGGCATTTTTCTCTTGGGCTCAAGGGAACGATCGTGAATGGCCGTGCTTGGAGATCTTGCTGGTGGTCGTGAGGAGGAAGAGCCGCGGCTTTCCAAGCAAGAGCGATGGGTGGACGAGCGCGGGTGGACGAGCGCAGCTGGCTCGCTGCAGCCCGACGAGGCCCGGAGTGAGTGCGACACACAGCTAGGCCTGTTTCCCGCCAACGAACGTGCGGTTCCCACCAAGGCCCCGGACGATTTCCACGATTACTGATGAGACCCCAACAGCAATCAGAGTTAAGTGCACATAAAGGTTATTTATTTGCAGTTATTTTATCCTTTGTCTGTGTTTGGGTCTGTTTGGGAGCACTCCAATTTTGGAATTTATTATTATTTGAACGTGTTTTATTTTGTTACCGGCATTTCTTAATAAAGCCGGCATTTTCTCGTACATTTTGAACTTGTCTCCGTTTGAGTTGATTTATTGCAGGTTTGAGGACTGCCAGTGGGATCCGTGAAGGTAAGCGCTCCGGTTTCTCCCCCTCCCTCTTGTTTCCCCATGCGTATTCTCTGCCATTTGAACTGAATGCCTCGGAGTAACATTTCTTTTGGTCATCCGTGCTATCCTAAGGTGTTCACCAAGGGTAACCACGTGACAGTATTCACACCCTTTTACTTTTTCACATTTTGTTATGTTACATCCTGAATTTAAAATGGATTAAATCTAAAAAATATTGTCACCGATCTACACAAAATAACCCATAACATCAAGTTGTGAAAACACGTTTTTAGAAATCTTTCTAAAATAACTAAAAATGAAATACAGAAATATCTAATTTACATAAGTGCTCAACTGACTGAGCCAATACTTTGTAGAAGTATCTTTGGCAGCGATTACAGCTTCAAGTCTTCTTGGGTAGGTCTGCATCAGCTTTGCACATCTAGATTTGGGAAGTTTCTCCCATTCTTCCTTGCAGATTTGCTCAAGCTCTGTCAAGTTGGATGGAGAGTACACATGAACAGCAACCTTCAAGTCTTTCCACAGATTAATCAATGGGATTCCAGTCTGGGATTTGGCTGGGCAACTCAAGGACTTTAATGTTCTTGTTCTGAAGCCAATGTTGCTTTGGCTGTATAATTGGGGTAATTTTCCTGTTGGAAACTAAATCTTCGCTGCAGTCTAAGGTCGTTTGCACTCTGAAGCAGGTTATCCTCGAGGATCTACCTGTATTTGGCTTCATTCTTTGTTTCCTCTATCCTTACAAGTCACTCGGTCCACGCCGCTGAAAAGCATCCCTCTGGTATGATGCTGCCACCAATATGCTTCACGGTACCGATGGTGTTAGATGGTTGATGACCTGTGCTTGGTTTCTGGTGGACGTAGCACGTTACAATCAGGCCAAAGAGTTCAATTTTCACCTCATCAGATTACAGAATATTTTGCTTCATGCTCTGAGCCTTTCATGTCCCCTTTTGAAACTCCAAGCGTGCTGTCATGTGCCTTTTTCTCAGGAGTGGCTTCCGTCTGGCTACTCTCCCATAAAGCCTGGATTTGTGAAGTGCTGCAGAGAATGTTGGCCTTCCAGCAAGTTCTCCCATCTCAGTCAAGGAACTCTGTAGTTCTGTCAGAGTGGTCATTGGGTTCTTGCTCACCTCCCTGACTAAGGTCCTTCTTGCCTGGTTGGTCAGTTTGGTTGGATGGCCAGCTCTAGAAAGAGTCTGGGTAGTTCCATATTCTTTCCATTTCCGAATGATTGAGCTCACTGTGCTCTTGCTCACCTTCAACACTCTAGAAATTGTTTTATACCCTTCCCCAGATCTATTCCCCCTCACAATTCTATCTCGGAGTTCTACGGACAGTTTTATGGAATTCATGGTAGAGTTTCTGTTCTGACATGCACTGTCAATGGTGGTACCTTATATATATATATATAGAAAGGTGTGTTACTTTCTAAATCCTGTCTCATCAATGGAATTGGCCACAGGTGGACTCCATTAAAGTTGTAGAGAAATCTCAAGGATGGTCAAAGGAAATTGGATACACCTGAGCTCAATTTGGAATGTTATAGCAAAGAGGTTGAATACTTTTTGACTCAAGACATTTCAGCTTGGCATTTTCAATTATTTTGTAAAAAATTCGAAAAAAAAAAATCCATTGATATTATGTGGTATTATGTGTAGATCACATTTTGTGAAATCTCAATTTAATCCATTTTAAGTTCAGGCTGTAACACAACAAAATGTGAAACAAGTACAGATACATTCAAAGTACACCACCCCCATGCCAAATAAATTAATAAATAACATATCCTCCAGCACGTCAATTTCAGTATTTTATTAGTCCCCTACCGGTATACACCAATAGGTTTGCATGCCGTCCCTCTGTCCATCAGTCCGTCAGTCCGTCAGTCCGTCCATCCGTCCATCAGTCCGTCCGTCAGTCCGTCCGTCAGTCCGTCAGTCAGTCAGTCCGTCCATCCGTCCGTCCGTCAGTCCGTCTGTCAGTCCGTCCGCCCGTCAGTCGATCAGTCCGTCAGTCAGTCCGTCTGTCAGTCCGTCCGTCCGTCTGTCATTCCATCAGTCCGTCAGTCCGTCCGTCTGTCAGTCCGTCCGTCAGTCCGTCGGTCTGTCAGTCCATCCGTCCATCCGTCCGTCAGTCTGTCCGTCTGTCAGTCCATCATTCCATCTGTCCGTCAGTCTGTCCATCTGTCCGTCTGTCCATCTGTCCGTCTGTCAGTCCGTCAGTCCGGCCGTCCGTCAGTCCATCCGTCCGTCAGTCCGTCAGTCTGTCCGTCTGTCTGTCCGTCTGTCAGTCCGTCCATCTGCCAGTCTGTCAGTCTGTCAGTCTGTCAGTCCGTCCGTCAGTCCATCTGTCCGCCAGTCCGTCCGTCCGTCAGTCCGTCCGTCCATCAGTCTGTCAGTCAGTCCGTCCGTCAGTCAGTCAGTCTGTCCGTCAGTCAGTCAGTCCGCCCGTCCGTCAGTCAGTCCGTCAGTCTGTCCGTCCATCCGTCAGTCCATCAGTCCGTCGGTCTGTCCGTCTGTCAGTCCGTCAGTCCGTCAGTCCATCAGTCTGTCGGTCTGTCAGTCCATCAGTCCGTCAGTCTGTCAGTCTGTCATTCCATCAGTCCGTCAGTCCGTCAGTCCATCAGTCCATCAGTCCGTCAGTCTGTCCGTCTGTCAGTCCGTCAGTCCGTCATGCAAAGAACAGTTTTCCAGACTTTTTTTCTAAACGCTTATTGCTAATGATTTCAAACTTGGTACATGGTTTCCACATGATAAGTTACAGATCAGGTTCGAACTTCACGACGTTTCGATCATTTTTGACAAAGTTATGGCACTTTGAACTTTGGGAATTCTGATAATTCTGATGATCCTTAACTCAGTGCCATTTTAAGTTTTAATTTCCTTTAAAAAACATTTTCTCTGCAATAATAGGACCGATTGAGATCAACTTTTCACCATGTGATAGACTCGGTTTGTAGAATATTTTAATAGTCATTATGATGTCACAGCACGTCAGTCTACTAAAATGTCCTTTTGGAATTTGCGATATGGCACGTGGTTTGGCAGATATCGTTAATTAAACGAAAATATTGAAAAAATGGATATCTCTTGTTTATTCTAGAGTTCTCCTCAAGCCGCACCGCGCGCCCTCAGCCTCGTCTCGCGAACGTCAACAGCGCGACACAGCGCGCGCTTTCGGGAGGGGCGGAGCCAAGCCGAGCAACATATATATATATATATATATATATATATATATATATATATATATACACATCGATCATTTATAATAAATTACTGATAGCTATTTAGCGACTCGAAAGGTTCTTTATCAACAACTTATTTTCTCGTGCTTCTGCTGACCTGTCTGCAAGGTGTATAAATCGAAGTCCCAAGTGCGAATCACAGGTGAGCCCGTCCTGAGGTAATTAGCGATTGGGAATGATTCAGAACCTGTGGGTAAATAACCCTTGGTGATTTCCCCAACAGTTTTCCGGACGACAGACTGCCGGTAGGTTGACATGTATTGCAGCGCAATACTCAGAATGCTTGTTATAATAGCATTTCTTAATCAATTGGCTAATAGCATACCGAAACCACCACCGTTTCATCCGAATCTGTAACTTTAAAAAAAATGAATTAACTATGTAATTAATTGAATAACTAAATGATTAATCCATTAATTGATTAATCAATAAATTAATAAATCTAATCACTTGGTCACTGCCGTGTCAAAATATCAGCCCTATTAGCTCAAAATTTGCCTGAGATATTGCCAAGATCAGAAAGGAAATAAATAAGTACTTAATTAATGAATTACAATTACATAATTAATCAATTGATCGATTAATCAACCAAAAATATCGTTTTTGCCAAAGCACGTGCTCACTATTGTGCCCCAATTTCAGCTTCCTAGCTCAAAAGAAGGCTGAGATATCGCCCGGACAAACAAACACGAAAACAAGTAAGCAAACAAACAGAAAACCAAAAAATTGGCCATTTCATCAAGATTAAAATTGACGATCTTGATCAAAGCTCGGTTCAATAGGATGAAAAGTGACAATTTTTCAGATGAAAATTGATGATTGTGGAAGTTTGACCGAGAATTGATCTTTGATTTTTTGGCCTCAAAAATAGTTGGTTTCCCAATTCAGTGAGGCACTATGCCAATGCTGTTAAATTTTCAAATCAAATTGATGATTTTGGAAGTTTGACCTTGAGTTGACCTTTGACCTTTTGACCCCAAATATAGTTTGTTTTCCAATTCTGTGATGTACTAATTCAATTGCTGAATTATTATGAAGTTAATAGGATGAAACGTGACAATTTTGCACATGATAATTGATGATTTCAGAAGTTTCACCTTGAGCTGACCTTTTGACCTCAAAAATGGTTGGTTTCCCTATATATTGACTCAATATACAAATGCTGTTCAACTTTGAAGTCAATTGGATGGAAAATGACAATTTTAGAAATTCGACCTCAAGATGACCTTTGACCTCAATCAATAGACTTCTTCCTTATGGCCAACTCTACCATTTGGTGAAGTTTTCTGAAGATTGGATTAAAATTGTGACCTGTAGGCGATTGACATACATATATACAGACAGACAGACAGACAGACAAACAGACAGACAGACAAATTCACAAGACCAAACATGAATATACTTTAAAAATTATTCGATTTTGCAAGTAACGAATGGAGTGAAAACTGAGTACTTCCTGAGGTGGGCGTCATCACCGGGCCCCCTTTTGTTCCCGGCGATGACGTCATGCAGCGCGTGGAGATGGAATAGGAAAGGAGCGGTGTACAACAAGTCAAGGCATGTGAATACTTTCTGAAGGCAATGTATGATGGCTGCTCATGTTGTTGAGCTGCTCGACATTTTACTGGTCGTCCTGGGTCTCCACAGCTCTGGCTCTCCACATCACGTGTTCACTTTGTACGGCTTGCTTTCCTGCCATTATTACTTGCAAAAACGAAGGTGATGGCAAGTGGTAAAGCACGTGGTGAGGTGGAAAGAACTGGGAAGTGGCCCTGTGCTGTGTGCAGGAAGGGTGTCGGAGTGAACTCCATTCAATGTACAATGTGCGCTGAGTGGGTTCATCAAAAATGTCGTGGTTTGAGAGGGTCATTAACCAGTGTGGCAGCTACATTCAAATGTAAGGTGTGCACAGAGGGAGCTGCAGATGGAGGAAATGTTGAGTTGGATCTTGGAGACGGCGTGAAGCTTGAAGGTGTGAAAACATTTTGTTACCTCAGAGACATGCTGAATGGAGAAGGTGGATCAGACTCGGCAACGGTTGCTAGAGTGAGATGTGCATGGAAGAAGTTTCCGGAACTGAGTGGCGTGCTGATGAGGAGGGGAGTGTCGTTGAAGCTGAAGGGAAAGGTGTATGCTGCATGTGTGAGAAGTGTTATGATTTATGGGAGCGAGACATGGGTAATGAACGTAGAGCACCAACGAAGGCTGGAAAGGGTGGAAATGCGAATGGTTCGGTGGATGTGCGGAGTATCGTTGAGAGAGAGGAAGACAAACGATGAATTGCGAAAGATGATGGGAATAGAGCCTGTGATTGATGCTGTGAAGAGAAACACGTTGAGATGGTTTGGTCATGTGTTGAGGAAGGATGAAAGTGAATGGTTCAGAAGAGTGATGGAAATTAATGTAGAAGGAAGTAGAGGACGGGGAAGACCGAGAAAGACTTGGCTAAAGATGGTGGAAGAAGAAATGCGGGCAAGGGGGTTAACAAGGGGAGATGCAGAAAATAGGGCAAAATGGAGAAGATTGTCATGGGGACCGCAAGGCTAACCCCCGCTCTAGCAGGGAAAATAGCCTTAAAATGCCTGTTGTTGTTGTATTTGTATATTTAATCACTAAATAAGGAAACCAATTATTTTTGAGGTCAAAAGGTCAAACTTCAACTCAAGCTCAAATTCCATAATCATAAATCATAAAGGCCGTCTCCAAGTGTCTCCCCCCCTCCCGCCCCCTACCCCCTTCCCCAAGACCACTTGAAAAGATCAAACACCCCTATGCACTAATTGGGGTCATGGTCATGCTGATTCGATGCAGCACACATACCATCTGTGAATTATAATGATGCACTGTAACTGTAATATATTTCATTACATTCAAAATGGGCTCTCACCCCTCCCCCCCCCCCCTCCTCCTCTCACCCCTCTCCCCCACAAGCTTAATCCGGCCCTGTGCATCAGCCACACCGCCTACTCCGAACACACCCACACTGACGCCCAAAATGGGTTGAGCATCATCACGCTCGGTCGTTTCCACATTACAGTGATCCATGTCTCCGATGTCATTCCTCAGGGATCCTCCTTTGTGATATCCACTCCAGCCTCGCCTCTCATCGAAGGCCCGTGGGGGAGTTGGTCCATAAATCGCATGTCGACAAACATGAATGTACGTTAACATACGTTTACATGAATTACAAGGACTTTAGTGGATAACTGACAAACAAATGACACATGGGATTTGAGCCTGGGTTTCCTGCACCATGAGCAAGAAGGTTGCGGATTGGACACAAACATGGAACAGGCCATCTTGGTTAAACAATCTATATAAAACATTTCCATACATACTCGAACAACTTCTTTTCACTTATTTATTTACCGTTTTCACGAATTCCTTTCTTCCCGTTCTTCCCATATCTGCTATCGTTTTATTTCGGGTGTTATTTTTAATTGTTTCATCTTTAAATATTTATTTAAAATTATTTATTTTTAAAATCATTTCGATACCTCCATTGGAGTATTTGCACTCGTAAATGAAATAATCATCAAAATGCAATTTAAGTTACGACATGTAAATATAACCATAACTGAAGCAGAATGCTTCAGAAGTATCAGAAGAATAAATATATGATTAGTAAGATGCAAGTATATGTAATTAGTAAGAAAAAAAGATTTCCATACTAATTAGATTTACTTATATATTTTATACAAAATCTATGCTCATGGAAGAGTCCTGGAGAAACCAGGTAGGGTCGGAGGGCTGAGAGAGAGAGAGCAGGTGCCAGACCAAAGGTGGTTAAACACAGAGACCACTGACCTATCTGCGATGTAAGAGAAACATGTTTTGTGCTGCTGCCTCATTGTGGGAGGAATAACATTCAGAGCTTTATATTCGACCAGATTCAGGGGATGGTGGGAGGGCAGAGGGAGAGAGAGAGGGATAGGTGTGAGAGAAAGAGAGAGAGAGAGAGAGAGAGAGAGAGAGAGAGGGAGAGAGAGGGAGAGGGGAGGGAGGGGAGGAGGAGGAGGGAGAAGGAGAGAGAGGGGCGAAGAGAAGTAGGTGGGGGGGAGAGGAAGGGGGGCTGGAAAGGGAAAGGGGTGGGATCGGTGTGGAGGGGGAAAGCGAAGCCTCACCACATGTCACTATACTGCACACTCTGGGAGGGAGGGTTGGTGTGAGGAGGGAAGCGGGAGCAAGGGAAAGAGAGAGAGGGAGTGGAGGGGGAAGGGACAGAGAGGAGGGAGGAGGTTGGTCGAGTGAGGGCTGAGGATGAGGAGGGGGGGGGGAGGTAAAGAGAGGGGCGAGAGAGGAGGGAAGATGGAGGAGGGGTGGGAAGAGTGAGGAGGAGAAGGGAAGAGCGAGGAGGTGAGAGAGGGGGGTTGAAAATCCAGCAGATGTGATGCCCAGTTTAACGTCCATCTGAGGGACAGCACACACATTGATGAATCACCCTGCCTGTAAAACACCTGGATGACATTTTTTTAGCTGGGTCATGATTCAAACCCAGGCAAGACAGCTGAGCATACATACAGCATAGCATGCTGAGCATACCTACTGCTGACGAGGAGGGGAGTGTCGTTGAAGCTGAAGGGAAAGGTGTATGCTGCATGTGTGAGAAGTGTTATGATTTATGGGAGCGAGAAATGGGTAATGAACGTAGAGCAGCAACGAAGGCTGGAAAGGGTGGAAATGCGAATGGTTCGACGGATGTGCGGAGTATCGTTGAGAGAGAGGAAGACAAATGATGAATTGCGAAAGATGATGGGAATATTGCCTGTGATTGATGCTGTGAAGAGGAACGGGTTGAGATGGTTTGGTCATGTGTTGAGGAAGGATGAAAGTGACTGGTTGATAAGAGTGATGGAAATGAATGTAGAAGGAAGTAGATGACGGGGAAGACCGAGAAAGACTTGGCTAAAGATGGTCGAAGAAGAAATGCAGGCAAGGGGGGTTAACAAGGAGAGATGCAGAAAATAGGGCAAAATGGAGAACATTGTCATGGGGACCGCAAGGCGAACCCCCGCTCTTGCAGGGAAAATGGCCTTAAAATGCCTGTTGTTGTTGTTGTTGTTGTTCTTGTTGTTGTGCTTGTCCCTTTGCTTTTAATCCTCTAATTTATTTTGCCTTCCTAACTCCTGGGATATCCCCACAGAGTAACGAGACGCCGTATCATCATGGTCATGGAAGCCAAGTGGCTTAAGCACTCAAGCACGCACTCCAACGAAACGGTTGAAGAATAACACGTTAATTTTATCATCTTAACATTGTCTTAACATTTTATGTTAACATTTTATGTTCCGACCAACGCGGTACTGTGGGTGTGAGGGATTAATTCATTATTATTTTGTTACCACCTGGTTTTACCATGTGTGCAGTCATTTTCTTTTTCTTCTACTCTGCTACTCGATGTTAATAAATTCCCTTTTTAACAAGAACCTGTTTTGTGATCACCAAGAACTAAATAGCGCGTGACAGCAAATTGGCAAATAAATCTGTTGACGGGTAAATTGGATGAGCGCAATTAAGGCACCCTCAAAAACAAATCATCTGTAACAGTTTGCTCGGCCACTTCTGACAGGCTGATTCACCCACTATCGTGTGTGTGTGTGTGTGTGTGTGTGTGTGTGTGTGTGTGTGTGTGTGTGTGTGTGTGTGTGTGTGTGTGTGTGTGTGTGTGTGTGTGTGTGTGTGTGTGGATGTGATGTTAGGACGGACACTGGCCAGTAGGGGTCAGCAGTTCTCCATTGAGCTGTGGACAAAGGTCTTGTAGGCTCTGTGTAATTTTGATTTGTCAAGGAATGACTCGGAATGATGGAGTAGGCTTTCACATGGAATCACTTGGAACCCCATCTGCAGTTGGCTCAGGACACTAGCTTTGCTATATAGATAGTCAGTGAGATTTTGCAGGATTTTAAAGGACACGTTCCATCTATAACATCAGCATCCAATCAATTCCACATCAGGAGAGAGTGATGCAGCAGCAATCTACCTAGCATTAGGATATGGTACTGTGCGACACATTGTGGAGTCATCTACAAAATGGAGAGGGTTTGCAGAGCTTCATGGAGGTTGTATAGAATTTACATCGATGAAGAACACGACTACACTTAAGACTGCCTTGGGTCACTACAGCCTCCACTGGGAGTAGAGACCAGAAAGCTAACTCCATAAGTAGAGTTTTCTTTACTTTTCTATTGAAGATTTAGTCAGACTTTTCCTGACAAAAAATCTTAATAATCTGATGTTTAAACTTTTCCTGTTTCCAAAATCTTAACAATTAAACTTTTCCTGACAATCCTGACAAATAATCTTAATAATGACAAATCTTTATTGTCATATTAATAGCCTTGTCATGTTAATAGAATATTGTGAATATTTCGTTCATAAAATTGTAACACTACTCCTTATACGTCCTACTGGAGTGTTACTAATAACAAACAGAAGGCATTTATTAAGTACTAGCAGAAGTACCCGGCGTTGCCGGGCAGGCGTGATGAAGGGGAGGGGAAGGGGAGGGGGAGAGGAAGGGGGAGGGAGGGGAGGGGGGAGAGGCGGAAGGGGTGGGAGGGGGGCGAGGGGGTATGGGGGGGTAGAGGGGAAGGGGGGAGGGGGGAAGGTGAAGGGGAGGGGGTGGAGGCAGGAGAGGAAGGGGGTTCATATTGTTACGGATTCGGGGGTCGGCGCTCCCCTTACCAAGGGGGGGGGGGTTAATCCCCTTGTCCTTTAAGCTGGCCGTTCCCCCAACCCTAGAAGTTATAACGCTCCTTCCGGTCGGGAGCAGCCAGGGTGATTGGTCAATGAAGTCCCAAATACCTGAGTGCTACCCCTGGCCATGAAGCAGGGAGATAACTCCTGCTCGGACCGCGGATATGATGGTAATTGCCGAGCGGTTTAGCAATCCGCAGCCCGAGCCATTAACAAAGGGACTAAACCCGATTAAAGTGATTGGCCAAATCGTGCCACAGGTACTCAATGGAGAAAAGACTAAGACGATCGAATGGAAGAACAGAAACCAAAGTAAGGGAGATCACAGAATTTATTAACAATACTGAAGAGGAAACGAAAGCAGGGCATATACAAGAAGAAGAAGCAAAAGGACACAGGGCAAGCTTACACAGTCTTAAATATCATGCCCAGGACAATACAGACAGACTTACATGAAAGGGTAGTGGTAGGAGGAGAAGGTCCAGGCAGATGGCAGGGGAGGAAGGTCCGGGCAGATGGTTCAGGCGTTGATGTCCGGCTCCAGTCCACTCGAGTCCGGCTCCGGGTGTTGACTCGACCGTGGCGAGAACCCAGGCAGCAGCGAGCGCCTACCGTTCGGCGCGCGCGGACCTTATACATGGCGGGGGGGGGGGGGGGGAGGGAGAGGGTAGTCCTTCGCACGGCCGCATGCGTAGTTCAATGCAATCGATGATGCAATTCCAATTGCTTACGTGCAATTGCAACGACCTCTCACTCCCTCCTTCTCTCTTCGAAGTCGCTCACAACTCCTCCCCACTCCGAACTGTATAAGGGCGCCGCGCTTGCGCTTATATCGGGCGTGTCGAAATCAAGCCGCCTGCTTTTAGGACACACCCACCGGTGAGCTCGCCTCGGCCCTGGTTGGTCGCGAGGGTTCACCAGCTCCTCCCTTCGTGACACGTTGATGGGGCCACGCCTCGCTCCGACAACTCCTCCCCCTTTTTCTCCGCTCTCACCACATGGTTAATGGCGTTTGGAGCCAGCGCTGCGGCTGGCAGAGACGCGCAATACCCTTTGGAGGGAGGCTACACCGCAAAATGAAGGGGATTTGAAAAGGGGCCTAGGTTATTTGATTAATGCAACGCAGAGTCAAACTATTGGAAACAGAGCCTTACCTGAAACATATACTAATGAAATAACTGAAGAAGGTCCTATGGTGTCCTACGTGTTGCAAAATGGACTAACTAGGGTGCGACCTTTGACCTTTGGAAGATGGGGATATTTACAGGGAATTATTTACAAGGCTTATTATTTTACAAAGTGAAGGTTCTAAAAACCGTAACACAGCACCCTCCCTTTCGCCAGGCCCATCCCAGGCCGTTTCACAAGGGATATCTTTTACCACTATATGTGGCACTTAGGTGTGGTTACCCTCTACTTTTAACCTCACCCTGAGTGCGACATTTTAAAAACTAGATATGTCCCGCCTGCTGCGTTGCATTCTACCTAACTGACTCACGCCCACAGAATAACCGAATTCGGAATTAATTTTCAAACTAAACATTTACGGTGGGGAGCATTATTTACAAAGACTAGTACTATTTTGATTATTTATAAAACTACACCCAGGACCTGTCTTTTTGGGAGACAAAAGCAGATGTTTTGAAAAGTGGAAAATCATGCCATGCACTGCACTGCACCGGCACACCATACCCACATGCACCGAAATGCACAATCAAATGATAAGGTGCACTAAAAAAAACACAAAAAGGACCACCAAAGCACCACAATCAGCACCATCCAGTGCACAGTCATACAGTTTCAACAATAATCAAATGGCGTCTTCTCAGGTGGGCCGATGGCTGCTGGGCCGATGTTTCTGGGCGTTTTCCTTGCTTGCTGCCTATTTAATAATAAAAGGGCACAAACTGTGTCCACTTTTCTTTTAATTATGGCCAGCAGGGGCCAACTAAGGGTGGTCCACCTGCATGGCATAGGTGCCACCTCAACCGTGGTCCGCAAGCAGATGCTGCTGGCCACAATGGCCGGTCCCCAGCAGAGGTGCCAGGCCCCAAAACGTGGGGTCCATATGTGGTGCTCGGCCACAAAAACGTGTGGTCCATAAAGTGGTGTACCGGTCCAGGCAGGCAAGCAGCGAGGGTGCGGGCGCACAACTGCGACACCTGCACACTTTCCCCTCGGCACACAAAGACCACGGTCCATGAGTGAGGAAGGAAGACAAAGCAGGGTTAGCGGGGTGCAAGGGCACAAGGGTACACATCAATACACAGTAATGCAAGGTGAGGTGCGCCGGAGAGCGAGCCGAGAAAGCTCG
Organism: Myxine glutinosa; assembly: GCF_964187855.1. Taxonomy (NCBI): domain Eukaryota; kingdom Metazoa; phylum Chordata; class Myxini; order Myxiniformes; family Myxinidae; genus Myxine; species Myxine glutinosa. The sequence goes on along the minus strand of NC_136268.1, from coordinate 23,563,703 downwards.
TCCCTACCGTACGTCCCCCCCATTTCACCTAATCTACCCTTGCCCCTACCCCATATTTACACAATTTACAAATCCGTCGTTAACGTCCTGTCTTCCCCATATCTTCCCTAATTCCAAATTTGTCATCAATCCCTCTAAACCAAATTTGCCATCAATGCCAATTCCTCATCAATCCCTCCCAAGGAGGGAGAGATGGAACCACAAACACAATGTCACCCCCACGTCATGATGCGTCTTACAACCAACCAAACATTTGCTCAAAAATCTGGTGTGGAGTTTTATTACCTCAGGTGAGTGGCTGCGGATGGTGCGAAGAGCTTTCAATCCTAAACTACCTTCTAAATGACTTTAACTCTCTTTAACTCTACCCGGGGTCTTTCCCTGCCAAACCATTGGCCATCTTTACTCTATGTGGTTCTAAGAACCGAACTCCCATTGAACATACTGTGGCGCTCACCAATTTGGGGTCTCACTCCCCCGATTCTACTCCCTGTGCCCTCGCACAATTTCAGGGCTGGGTCGTGTGGCTCCCCTAGCAGGTCTAGTTACCTGCGCACCTCCGCCACTGCAGTTGCCTCCCGAGCTTACCTGATCCTCACCCTAACCTACCTGGGGAAGGCCCTCTGGCTCTCTCACCCCCCCAGTGCCCTCTCTGGCACTGGGCTACCCGGGTCCGTCCTCCGGATCCTCGGGCCCCATTGAACTCTAACTCTACCTGGCTCCCGGAGCCTACGTGCGGCCTCACCTGGCCGACAGACTAACAGTGGCGGAGCGCTCAACCAATCGCACACTAACAGGCCACACGCCCAGCCAATTTCACTCCACTAATGCACCCATCCAAGTAGTACTCTGCTACTCTCACACCACAGATGTCAATATCCAACCACAATTTACCTACTCCCTCTACCTAGTTTTAAACTACCCTCCCTGGGTACTCGTGAAGGGGGTCCATCCTTCCCCCATTCACTCTTTTGCACCATCCATTCCACACTACTCATTACACACTCCACTCACGCCACACCATTGATTCCACACAACCATTCTCACTTGCCACCATGCAAGTCAATCACTCAGTGTACAATCACACACATCCACAATACTCTGCTCAAGCACTTTCTACACACACACATCATTCTCACGAGCATTGCCTCACTTCATCACCCTCACTACAAACACCCTGCATCATCTAATCTGACTGGTTTCCCTCTAACTTAGTGCTCCCCGTCTTCCCTTATACTAAGCACTCCCTCGTGATTATAATCCATCTAATCTACCTACGTCCCCACTACAGGTATAATGTCGCTACTTAAATCTAAAGTTACCTATTGTCATTTTCTAGATCCTATCAATAACCTAACCCTCCCGGGCTAGTTGGTACAGCCAATCCCCATAAACTATAGCTCATGTGCCCCCATGTGAGGCGAATGGTAAAACTACCATTCGCCATCACTATCACTACTACCATCAGTCCATTAAACTACGAGCCTCAGTGCGGGAATTGCATGTTCACAGCTCGGCTTCGAAAATCCGGATATGTGTGCGGATGGTCAGTCTCCTGTAGGTTGGGTCCGTCCGGCATCGATTCTGGGGAGGAGGTTTGGTCGGGCCAAGGCTCCAAGCACCATCCCTACGCAGGGCCTTGCGCTCCCATGCGCGGTGGCCGAGCCTTGCCCGGCCGGAGCGCCGCCACCACAAGGGGGCGCCGCTCCGACCCCTCCTACCTCTCGAACCGGGCCGATCGCCTTGCCTAACAAAGCGCGGCACCGACCGTACAGGGCAGGACCCGGCCCGAATCGTGCACGGCGCCCCATGCAGGAACGACGCGGCCACGACCCCGGCCGGCTCCCGCAGCACACAAAGAACACCACGCACCGAGAGCTCGCGTCGGCTACCTGTCAGCCTAAACGCTGTCCTGGTCAACGTCGATGCTTTCCTTGCATGCTCACATCCACACGCGTTCCTTCCCATACTCGCACATCCAGGTGTCTCCATACACTCCGCACATTTCGTCACCGCACTCTCTCTCCGTGCACACCACCCAGGCACACTCATTCCCCTCACAGACTTCGTTACACACCTGACCACCGCACACCTCCTCGCACACCTTGGCGCACACTCGTCATTCGCACACTTCATTACACACCTCTCTCACGCACCGTCTTGCACACTCTCTCCCGGTACGTACTCCGTACCACTCATGGGGGTGCACTCTTGCATCCACCCATTCAGCACACACCTACCCACGGGTGTGCAAGCCCTTGTCGCACACCCAATCACGCGCTTCACCACCAACTCAGGTGTGCATTCTCGCACCCGCTCTTCATCCATCTCACTCTCCATGTCACAATCACTCCCACTATCACACTCTTTCGTGCATTCATTCTCACTTTCACTCTCTGTAATACACTCGCTCCTCGGCACACACTTTTTTCTCACACGCGCGCCATTGCCATTCACACAGCGCACCACGGACCTCCCACAAACGCCCGCGGTATGCTGGGATCCCAAGCGCGCGAAAATTCTTTTCGCGCCAAACACTTTCCCGCCAAATCTCTTAGCCCCATATACAGCCCGACTCACCTTTGGGATCTTTCTTCCTCGCTCCAACACCTGCAAATCTTTATTTGGGTTGAGCAGCACGACATCATGATGCGAACATGGACTTTGTGCATATTCCATTCCTTCCTCCCGCGAGTGCTTTTCTAAGTCTGCGGTCTCTCCCGCCCCAATTTCCACTCTAATTAATTCTTTAATTTCTTTTTTCCATTTGAATTAATTCTTTTTCTTTTTCCGCCGCTGCACATGAATTTGCCCTGTCCAATTCGGTGGCCGTCGGGTTTTTCACACCCCGAGTCACTATTTCTATCCCGGTCCACCCGGCTGTGCCTTGCTCTGGCTTGCTTTTCCCGCGCTTCTCAAGCCGCGCCACCCCGTTGCATACCGATGTACTTTTCCCGCTTGACCCGCGGTCAATGTCCTCTCCCATTTTTTCTATATTCTTTTTCAATCCCTCAATTTGGATTCCCCATTGCTCTCCTATTCTATCCAGTTTTGCATCCAGTTGGGTCAGGAATAACCTGAGGTCAAACCCCATTTGCACAGCGGCCCCAGCCGCCACCACGGGCTCGGCCTCCGCCGCCATGTGCGCGGCGCCGCCATTTTGCGCGCCTGCAACCCCCACTACTACCCCCTCTTCGACCTCCTCTTCCATCTCTCCCACTTCTTCCCTGGGGTCCTGGGTTGACTCTAACCCTTCTTCATCTACCCCCACCCGCATCCGATCGCCTTGACTATCCATGGCACGACCCAATTTGGATGTTAAATAAAAATTTTGGCCGCTCGTAATTTTGACCAAATTTTTTAAGGTGGATTAAAATTTGGTTCGGGTCCAATCCCACTCCGCGACACCAATTGTTACGGATCTGGGGGTCGGCTCTCCCCTTACCAAGGGGGGGTTAATCCCCGTGTCCTTAACCTGGCCGTTCCCCCAACCCTAGAAGTTATAACGCTCCTTCCGGTCGGGAGTAGCCAGGGTGATTGGTCAATAAAGTCCCAAATACCTGAGTGCTACCCCTGGCCGTGAAGCAGGGAGATAACTCCTGCTCGTACCGTGGATATGATGGTAATTGCCGAGCGGTTTAGCAATCCGCAGCCCGAGCCATTAACAAAGGGACTAAACCCGATTAAAGCGATTGGCCAAATCGTGCCACAGGTACTCAATGGAGAAAAGACTAAGATGATCGAATGGAAGAACAGAAACCAAAGTAAGGGAGAACACAGAATTTATTAACAATACTGAAGAGGAAACGAAAGCAGGGCATATACAAGAAGAAGAAGCAAAAGGACACAGGGCAAGCTTACACAGTCTTAAATATCACGCCCAGGACAATACAGACAGACTTACACGAAAGGGTAGTGGTAGGAGGAGAAGGTCCAGGCAGATGGCAGGGGAGGAAGGTCCGGGCAGATGGTTCAGGCATTGAGGTCCGGCTCCGGTCCACTCGAGTCCGGCTCCGGGTGTTGACTCGACCGTGGCGAGAACCCGGGCAACAGCGAGCGCCTACCGTCGCGCGCGGACCTTATACGTGGTGGGGGGGGGGGGGGGGGGTAGTCTTTCGCACGGCCGCATGCGTAGTTCAATGCAATCGATGATGCAATTGCAATTGCTTACGTGCAATTGCAACGACCTCTCACTCCCTCCTTCTCTCTTTGAACTCGCCGACAACTCCTCCCCACTCCGAACTGTATAAGGGCGCCGCGCTTGCGCTTATATCGGGCGCGTCAAAATCAAGCCGCCTGCTTTTAGGTCACACCCACCGGTGAGCTCGCTTCGGCCCTGGTTGGTCGCGAGGGTTCACCGGCTCCTCCCTTCGTGACACGTTGATGGGGCAATGCCTCGCTCCGACAACTCCTCCCCCTTTTTCTCCACTCTGACCGCATGGTTAATGGCGTTTGGAGCCAGCGCTGCGGCTGGCAGAGACGCGCAATACCCTTTGGAGGGAGGCGACGCCGCAAAATGAAGGGGATTTGAAAAGGGGCCTAGGTTATTTGATTAATGCAACGCAGAGTCAAACTATTGGAAACAGAGCCTTACCTGAAACACATACTAATGAAATAACTGAAGAAGGTCCTATGGTGTCCTACGTGTTGCAAAATGGACTAACTAGGGTGCGACCTTTGACCTTTGGAAGATGGGGATATTTACAGGGAATTATTTACAAGGCTGATTATTTTACAAATTGAAGGTTCTAAAAACCGTAACACAATATATGCTGGTTTGTGAATGTGGCGTTCGTCACGTTTCTGAGTTAAGTGTGATGCCGATCAGGAAGAAGAAGAAGCCGTACTACCAACTTTGTACACTTGCGGAATTGTTTGATTTACTTGTATTCAAATGTCTGGTGCTTGTTTTGTATTTATTTATGCGAATGTGTGCTTGTATATAACTGTGATTCATTTAAAAAGGCTTAGGCACTATCGAGCGATAAAAATAAAAATAAAAACCCCAAAAAACGATCCTTTTTTTTCATAATTTTTTTTTTTTTGCCTAGAACATTCCCAGGCACTCACTGATGAACCTCTGAAAGTTTGACGAAGATCCGTTCAGCCGTCTCTGAGAAAAATGGCGACACACAGACAGACAGACAGACAGACATCTCTCTTATATAGTAGATTAGTAAAAAGCCCGTCACAAATGACGGGTTGGAACAGTTTATTTGACGGTGCAGTCTTGTGAGCATGCCAAAGTCTGGAGCCTCGGCCTAGTGTCAGGTGTACTTATTAGACGTCATACATATGTAAATGAACAGGGAACCATGATTGTCATGGGGCCCGCAAGGCTAACCCCCGCTCTAGCGGGGAAAATGGCCTTAAAACGATCATTCATTCATTCATTCATACATATGTAAATGAACCCTCGTTTTACTCTGTACGTGTTGCATATCATCATGTGCAGCGAATTTCACCTCCCTGCACCTTATATTTATTGTTATTTTAAAAAACACTTCTGTACACCACCCTCGAGGCTCGGTTTGCAAGACACCGTCTACAATTCCAATGGAACGTAATTACTCTTTTATGGAAAATGTTTTTCGACTTTGTTTTATCCTCAAAAATAGACCGTGGTCAACACACATTCGTGTTAAAAGATTGGCCTTTAGAACCTACCCATATGAAGGGGGACAGACATCTGTACAAACACACAAACTGATAGTGTGTTTTATATGGCAGATAAAATAACAGGATGGGAATTGGACTCATTACAATACAGGAGAGGTTAATTAAGAAAGCAACTCTGCAAGCCAAAAAAGTATATGAGAAGGATATGACCAAACGTATTAAACATAATAACAAGGCATTCTTTAAGAACATAAGAGGTAAAGAACAGGTTAAGAGAAGTGTGGGCCCATTTAGGAACAGCACAGGGAGATTGGTGGATGATGAAAGTGAGATTGCAGGACTATTAAATATGGAGTTATTTCACTTCTACATTTAACAGTCTGGGAAATTACCAATAGTTGAGAGTATTTGTGAAGGAGGTGAGGAAGGTGCACTTATATGCCATCATGTGCTGTGCTTGTGCCATGTTTGAACAAAACCGGATCATGCATGTTCAATAAATGGTTGGGGACACGTTTAAGTAACAAAATGGCCGCCAGTTTGCCATCTTCAATGTGATTTCGAAAAAATATGATGTGCATATGTGAGCCATCATTCGTTATCTGTGTGCCAAGTTTGAACAACATCGGTAAGTGCATGTCCGATATATGGTTGAGGAAGTGTTCAATATCGGGTTTCTTTACAACTAAAATGGCCGCTGGTCGGACATCTCTGATCGCATCGGGAAACAAAAATGATGTGCATATGCATACCATTATGTATTGTCTTTGTGCCAAGTATGAACAAAATTGGTCCATACATCTCCAAGATATGTTTGCGAACATACACACACACATACACCCGGACGGACGACACCCAATGCATAAACCCACGTTTTGGACTAAGTCCAATGGGGGCTAACAAAGGTGGAACAAACATACTGCTGACATTCAAGTAGATTACAGTGTATTAACTAATAAGCAACCGATGCAATCCTTGTGCATATTCCATAAATGTTGTGAATACATTTTTCGACAGAGTTCTAAAACTTTGTACTTTATTGATAGCTGTTATACCTACACACACAAGGGCACAAACACGCACAATTGTGCGCACAAACATTATAAATTGTAAATGTGCCAAGCTTAAATCATTATAAATGTCCAAGACCAAGGACACGACACCAATGGCTTTAAAAAGATGGCAGGACTGAGTCAATCGACCAATTGTAGATTCTGCACCAGAAAACACGAGCCACCTCCTATCGGGATGTAAAAACACTCATGTCAGAGCAGCTGTACACCCAAAGGCACAACAAGGTATGTAGAGTAATCCACTGGAACATCTGCAAAAAATCAACATCCCAGTTCCAGAAAAACAAGAACCAAAAGCAATCACTGAAAACAAAGAAGTACAGAGATCTTAAAAACCATCCCTGGGAAGATTACTACAAGCGAACTACAGTTGGAAGCTGCCCAAGGCTCGGTGACGATCCTCAAAGGAGCCCTCGGAACAAAACTTTGAGAATATGCAAACTTCACAGCTTGGTCCATGAATTATGATCCCTTATGGAAACTGAGATGGATACTTCGAGACCTGGGAGGATTTCATTCCATCCACTGAAATCCGCACCTGGAGATAACAACCAACGACAAACACACTTATTCACGTGCCCACAAAGGTGGATACTTTGAAACCTGGGAGGGCTCTGTTCCACCTTCTGAAATCAAATAACTGACCAAATACAGCACTGCAGCCTCAGGAGGAACCCAAAAAAGACAAAGATGGAGTCATCCTTGATGAACCTGGGTAGGATTCGGGATGCGACTGCTACTCCTCTATCCCCAAACACATCCAGGCACAGTCTGGTGAACCCTACAAAAACGATTTGCAAGATTCACTCCTCCATAGACAAAGAAAAAAAAGGAAGGAAAGAAAGGAGAGATGGAGGACAAAAATAAACATAAATAAACAAATAAATCATGCATACAAATAGAAAACACACGGACACACGGACGCATACACATGGACGGACGCACGCACGCACCCGCACACGAGAAATACCTTACCACTTCTTACCTTACCACCACAGAATGTACACAGCAATTCACCAGCACACAAAATACACAGGTCCTCTACTTATATTGAAGTTCCCCTTCCGGTAAACACTAATGACACACTCTTGGTTTAATTAATTAGTTAATTGATATTAAAAAACACGAACAAACAACAACAGCACCAACAACCAAAAAACTAATTCCCATTACTTATTTATTTTAATTCTTTCACACAACTTCCAATGCTACAGGAACCTGTTTACCGGAAAACCAACCAAAGTTAAAGAAGAGATTAATTACAATGATGTCTAAAAACATTTCCACATCATGACCTAATCAAACTGTTAGCACAATAACCACTCTCTGACATAATAGAATACATCCTCTTACCACAAACCACAAAATCATTCTTCACACAGAAAATTCTAGCAAATATAATAATCTTCGATGAAAAGTAATTGAAAAGACATAATTACCTGGACCTTAACCGGTACATTATATATCAGAGGGAAAGGTATACAAGACAACAGAAAAACTGATAGTCAACTTTATGATACACATTTGTACTAAAATAATTATTTCCAACTCTTACGAACACATCTAGATATGCCACATTATCATCGTTACTACTCTTATCTGCTATTAGACTTTCTGGATAAATCCTATGAAGCAGCCAATCAAAAAGCTTTTCATTAATCACACAAATATCATCAATATATTGTCGCGCAACTCCGGTTAACATCAGAGTCGCGGATAGCCTAAACGGTCTTATTCGGAGGCAACTACCAAACACGAATTCAGCTATATGTCATGCGGGAGAATGAATCAATGAATGAATGAATGATCGTTTTAAGGCTATTTTCCCCGCTAGAGCGGGGGTTAGCCTTGCGGGCCCCATGACAATCATGGTTCCCTGTTTGAGGCAATGTTTTTATGGCCAGATGCCCTTTCTGACGCCAACCCTTAGTCGCCTCTTACGATGCGCAGGGATACGGTGTATCTATTCTAAATCGGGGTACACACCGGGATCATTCATCCCAGCAAGCTGGTATTCAATTTGCCGACCTTGGAAGGATGACAGGCTGGGTCAACCCCCCTGGTGTTAATTTAGTGATCGATCGGGATTCGAACCCAGGATCCTATGATCCCAAGCCGGCACCCTGACCGCTAAGCCAACAACAGGCTACAACGGGAGGCAGGCTACATCAGGCTACAACAGGTTACAACAACAGGCAACAACGGGAGGGAGAAGGAAAATGGAGGGCTGTGGCAAAGCTTACCTGGAGCGCGTCGACTGTAGCTCCGTTCCTGCAGGAGATTAACTCGACACGGACACCAAATTCAATGTACAAAATAAAGATTTATTCCGGACCCGATACAATGAAACGCGACGGAGCTCGCGGAGCTCGGGATTATCTGGCTCTTGTCGTCTTCAGTGTAACACGGCCCCGCGGCCCTCTCCATCCGCCTTCGAGCACCACCAGGCCTCGTCGGTTTAACGGCACACCACGAGGTCCCTCGCTCCAAAGGTCCAATGCAGGGCTGCACGAAGCAAGCGAACTCCACTCGGGCTGCCGGCCGGGACTAAAGCTGCTCGAGCTGCAACTCTCCAAACTCGGGGTCGCACCGGGACTGCCAACTCAAGCTGTGAACTGCAAACCGAATTGGTCAACTGCGAACTGCCAGGGCTGGGAATCTCTCTCTGACTCCAATCTCCAAGAGTCAAGCAGGAAGAAAAACGAATGACGTCCAAGCACGAAGGAAGGGCAAAAAGAGAGCTCTCTCCTAACTCTCCATCTCTCCTCTCGAACCAACTGCTCTCCACCAACTTGTCCTGTGCAACTCCTCTGAACCAACTCGCTTTTTTTACTCTCTTTCGGCGCTCGCTGATCTCTCTTGGCCAAATCACTCACGAAAGTCCCGCCGTGCCTCGTATCACTCCGCGGCGGTGACGTCAGCCTTGGCGCGCCACCCAATCAGTGGCCTCCACCGAATTGCAGGCCCGTGGTGTGGTCATAGCACGTGGCAGTCGATCTGGTTAGGCCCGTCGGAGGTGCAACCGGTGGCGGCCATGCGGCGGTGTCCTGGCCTGGTTTCCTTTTGCCGGTTCTCTTTCACAGTCATGTCAGGGAAGGGCGTTACTTAGTGTTGCGCTAAGGACTTGTCGGAATGTCTATGTTGGTCTGCAGTGCCAAAAGGGACAAAGGTTTGGCTAACCAGGTGAGGACACACAGGGGCGCTACTCTTTAATCCCTAACTCTACTTAACACACGAACCTCCTGGTAGATTCACAAGTATACTCCTTACCCGACAAAACGCCTACACATGAACTTATTACAGGTAGTTTTCCTTACCGCGACAGACGAAGCACGTTACCTATTCAGATCTATCTGCTCTATATATCACTACCCACCAGACATAACAATGTCAACATGTAGAAGACAACATTTTAGTTAAGCCTAACTTCTCTTTCGTCAACCTCTGAAAGCATACGTCAGCACAACAACTGTTCGTCGGGAGCTTCATGAAATGGGTTTCCATGGCCGAGCAGCCGCACACAAGCCTAAGATCACAATGCGCAATGCCAAGCGTCGGCTGGAATGGTGTAAAGCTCACCGCCATTGGATTCTGTAGCAGTGGAAACACGTTCTCTGGAGTCAGGAATCAAGCTTCACCATCTGGCAGTCCGACGGATGAATCTGGGTTTGGCGGATGCCAGGAGAACGCTGCCTGCCCGAATGCATAGTGCCAACTGTAAAGTTTGGTGGCGGATGAATTATGGTCTGGGGCTGTTTTTCATGGTTCTGGCAAGGTCCCTTAGTTCCAGTGAAGGAAATCTTAACGCTACAGCATACAATGAGATTCTGGATGATTGTGTGCTTCCAACCTTGTGGCAACAGTTTGGGGAAGGCCCTTTCCTGTTTCAGCATGACAATGCCCCTGTGCACAAAGCGAAGTCCATAAAGAAATGTTTTGTCGAGATCGGTGTGGAAGAACTTGACTGGCCTGCACAGAGCCCTGACCTCGACCCCATCGAACACCTTTGGGATGAATTGTAACGCCGACTATGAGCCAGGCCCAATCACCCAACATCAGTGCCCGACCTCACTAATGCTCTTGTGGCTGAATGAAAGCAAATCCCCGCAGAAATGTTCCAACATCTGGTGGAAAACCTTCCCAGAAGAGTGGAGGCTGTTATAGTAGCAAAGGGGGGGGGGGGGGGGGGGACCAACTCCATATTAATGCCCACGATTTTGGAAGATGTTTGGGTGTCCACATACTTTTGGTCATGTAGTGTATGTGGGGTGACATAATTGTATTTGACCTTGACTTAATTCTTCAAGTCATGACCTAATTATAGACATGTAAACATTTTTGGAACTGATTCGGAACAAAATTGCCCTCTCCAGATAGCCTAGAACAAGTCGCATATACGCTTAATTGATATCATACCCCACTGAGTTGAAGGTCAAAGACAAATGGCGGTTTGAAAAAAAAAACACGGTCAAGGTCAAATGGCGATCTGAAAAAATGTTTTTTTCCCAATGACAGATCTCAAAGACCGCTTGGCCTTCCGACATGTTCTTGTATCATAATAGTGAACCTGCACTGAAGTTGTGCACCTGACATTTCATTGGTGTCCTTGACCTACTTTTTTGGATTGTGACCTAATTAACAAAAAACACCTTTTTACACTATTCTTCCTAAATGTTGAAGGTCAAGGTCATATGGCGGTCCAAACAAAACACGCCATCATTGGATTGTGGGCCAAGGGTAAGTCGCAGGCGATCCCTTTGTGATCGCAGGTATCTAGTTGTAGTTGTAGTTGTTGTTTTTAATTACAGCATATAAGATATAGATGGCAGAGTGAGGTGACGTCATTGCTAATCTTTGGGTGACATGGGGACGTAGAAGACCCTTCCATCAGTCCCACATCCACAACCAACAACGTGAAAACGACGAAGAGCTCAGGTTTCCATGGCAGGGCAGGAACGAGAGCAGGTCACTCGACATCAATAATTAGAATGTGAGCTTCTGCCTGGTTTCGAGCAGATGGAAATCACCAACCACGCAGACATCTCGAATACAAATCGCATTCATTATCCCTCCGGCGCCCTCCATTTCTTATTGAAACTCATGGAAGAGTTTGTCTACCTATTACATATATGATGTATAAGGCATGCACATCAGGGGATAAATTGACACGGTAACATCAAATTTAACCTGGAATCCCAGGTCCCAGGAGTAGAGTGCAGGAAAGCAGCACCGACCCTATGTAACATGGACATGGTTCATCAGAAACAGAATATGTTGTTGTGGAGACGGCCAAAGGGGCTAAGGGGAGTAAGATCGAATAAATATGCCATTAACAAACGTTATAGCATAGTAGATAAGTGTTCATTACTGTATGAAATGATAGGTCACGTGATGAAGACTTGAAGTGTTGGTTTTAGCATAATTCAGCATGCCCTGTCATTACCTCCGCCAGCAAAGGTGCAGGGAGGTTATGTTTTCACCCCTGTCTGTCTGTCTGTCTGTCTGTCTGTTTGTGAACAAAATATCTCAAAAAGTTATGGACGGATTCGGACGAAATTTGTCGGAGATGGAGCGTATGTGACAACGACGAAATTATTAAATTTTGATGAAGATTCGGATCCGGCTAGTAGGATTTTAAAGTGATTCTTCACCATTGGGAGATGGGGCCAAAGACGATACATAGCAGGATATCTCAAAATGTTGTGGATGGATTTGGACGAAACTTGGTGGACAGGTTTTTTTTTTTTTTTTTTTTTTTGTATACAAGGTCGAGGCTCGTGAAAGAGCGAACATTAATCACACAGAAAGACAAACCGACACAAAAACATATAACATCGGGAGCGGTAGACAAGATGGGGAGAGAGGGGGAAGGACACAAACACAACATTTGAGGGCAGGGACCGAGAGACATGGAGACATCGAGAGATCTGAGAGAGGGCGAGGGCTTTGGGGTGGGTGTCTGACAAGGAAGAATCGGTTCCCTTTTGGTGAAGATCTGAATATGGATTCGGATATGAGAATTATTTAATTTTTTAAGTGATACTTCGATCACCATTGGGAGATAGGGCCAAAAACGATACGTAGCGGGATATCTCAAAAAGTTGTGGATGGATTTGGACGAAACTTGGTGGACATGTTGTGTGTCTGACAAGGAAGAATCGATTCGATTTTGGTGAAGATCTGAATATGGATTCGGATATGAGAATTATTTAATTTTTTAAGTGATACTTCGATCACCATTGGGAGATTGGACCAAAAACGATACGTAGCGGGATATCTCAAAAAGTTGTGGATGGATTTGGACGAAACTTGGTGGACATGTTGTGTGTCTGACGAGGAAGAATGGATTCGATTTTGGTGAAGATCTGAATATGGATTCGGATATGAGAATTACTTAATTTTAAAGTGATTCTTCACCATTGGGAGAGAGGGCCAACCAGGTGGAGGTACCCTCTCTACCGAGTGTCGTTCTAGTTACGTTTGTGTCTAAGCCCCTACCATTCCCACACCTTAATTCTTCAGAATTTGTATAACCTTTTCTCCCTCTTCTTTAACGGTCACAATTATTCCCACCTTTTTGAAGGTTGGCTGGGGGAAGCTTTGCCTAAGTCTTTCACGAACCGGCCGGCCAAGCCTGAAATTCGACTAAGGTTAGGGTAGGAATTTGGTAATTTGTTCAGGGTGCCTGCGATTGCTCGCCTACTCTTCGCGATGGACACTATGACATCTTTATCGTCCACCAACGAATTGCGGCAGACGAAACGCCCAGTCCGTCCATCCGAGGCACAGAACACACATCGATGAATCCTCCCACTTGTGAAACAGGGATGACATTTTATATCTGGGATGGGATTCGAACCCAGGCTAGACAGCTTACAGGAGAGTATGTGTACCTCCAGCGTCTAGGCCATCCTGGAATGTGTCTGTACGTGCTTTTAATGCTCTCGCAGCGGTGCAGACAAACGGTCTGAAAGGCATGCGGAGGGACGCGGAGTAGAGTGCAGGTTGTTTTTTAATACCCCACATCCCTCCCACGCTGCAAAGTGATACTGGAGTGGAGATGGTTGCTCCTGAGAAGGGGCGGAGCCTGTCAATGGGCGTGTTTTCTGAGTGGGCGGGGTAAGGGATTAGCAGTCGTGCTATTGGTCCATTAGCGCGATGGTCCGGCATTTACAGGGGGGACAGGAGGGGGGAATGAACGCAGACGTGGTGGAAGTGATGTTTAAAGTCGGTTAAACGGTTTCTCCTCGACATGTCCACCCTCCCAGATGACTTTCTCACAACTCGTGTACTCTGTGCATCGTTTTATCCGCTAAATCTCCTTCCGTAGCATCTCCCGCCAAATCCCATCCCCCTCCTGAAGCCCTCGTCATTTATTTTTTCCGACACTTATTGTCGTTTTGTCTCTGTCTCTCTGCACAGAGGTTCTTGTTCTTCTGTCCCGTCACGATCGCATTCCACAGGTCGTACGCGTACGTACTACATGGACACCGTGAGCGGCGTTCGAGGTTTGGCGTATAGCCGCTGGGCTTACGACAGGTAATCGTCCCACCCAGCGAGCCCCACCTTGTCCGATCACTGTGTCGATGTCCCCTCGCTTATCCCATTGCCCCGCTCTCCAAGTCCGCTGCATGACCCGACGAGTGCCGTGGGATGTCCAGACAACCTGGTTCCGTTTGTCTCTCTTTTAATATCCTGTCTATTTGTGCATCTTATTCGAGCTCGGGCAGTCTTTGGATGGGAGGACACCTCTAAGTCTAAGGGAGACCGAGACCTTGTATTGTAGGTAGGTTAGCTCAATTCGTACCAATTGCTGTCTGTCTGAGCTGCCTAATAATGGATTTGTTCCAATGTGGAATTGAATCCGACCAAAGCTGATGTCCAGGTACATGGCCTTCAATAAAGGGAGGGCCCACCATCTTGGACTACGGTGTCCTTTCAGGTGCTGTTTGGATGTGGATCGTTTTGGGATCCTCCAAAAGGAGTAGACAATTGTATGGCGTTACCCTGGCTAAATGTCCCTCCTCAATATGTATATATACCTTACTGTGCTCTGGATACTCACCATGCTGATGTGGGTCTGTGTGGCAAGAGGTTTCACGGTCGACCAGAGTACATACAATGATGACCCGTGATGGCCGACATTATGGATACAGAATGTTCTTGAGTTGTTAAGAGATATGGTGGATGGACAAGGGATTGACAGAGGCCTATATTTGCTCCCATGCTGATACTATTATAGGTATGCTGATACTATTATAGGTATGCTGATACTATTATAGGTATGCTGATACTATTATAGGTATGCTGATACTATTATAGGTATGCTGATACTATTATAGGTATGCTGATACTATTATAGGTATGCTGATACTATTATAGGTATTTGGTCATTTTCCATCTTTTTTACAACTTCAGATTGTCTTTTCACTTCCACTCAAGATCAGAGACTGTGATGTAAACATTCACGACTCCTTTCCATTCATTTATTTATACAAAATATTCCATTACTCAATCAGATAAATTAACTTACTATGCTATTGTAGGAAACATGGCATCAACTATAAAAGATAACTTGTACATGTCATCGACAACGTGTTTTATCAGAAATAATTTATCCGAAAGGGGTAACAATTAAACCCAAAAGATGGCGGCGCAGAGAAGAGCAGGTAACATGATGTACCTGTTCTCTACTGTTGTGTGCTTGCCCTCTCTCTCCCCCTCTTGTCTCCCGCTCCCTTTATTATATGTTATATGTGTTAGATCTCATACGACCCTCGACTAAGTATACGAAAAAGGTGCACACGTCTCTTAAGAACCAAATTATTTGTCAAAGAAACACAGCAACAGAATCCTGAACACACAGGTGCAATAATTATTAATCACAGAAAGCTAACTAAACGATGGCACCACATACACAACTACAAGGGAACCTGGTAGGGCGCGTACCTCCGCCATGATGAACAGTTTACATTTTGTATCTCAAAATGACCTCCAAGGGAGACCAAGACCTTGTAGTGACCGAGACCTCGTGGTGACCGAGACCTTGGATGGTGACCGAGACCTTGTATAGTGACCAAGACCTTGTAGTGACCGATACCTCATAATGACCGAGACCTTGGATGGTGACCGAGACCTTGTAGTGACCGAGACCTCGTAGTGACCGAGACCTTGGATGGTGACCGAGAACTTGTATAGTGACCGAGACCTTGTAGTGGCCGAGACCTTGTAGTGACCAAGACCTTGTAGTGGCCGAGACCTTGTATAGTGACCGAGACCTTGTAGTTTACCCCCCCCCCTTCCCACGCCTCCTCCCCCCAAGCACTCTCCCTCCCACACATCTCCCTGCTCTTAAATGTTGTGTGCTCTCAAGTGTTTGTGTGCTTCCCATTCTCTTGTCTTCCGCTCCCTCTTTTTATATATTTTGTTTGTCTGGTTGATTTGTTTGTGAAGTAAATGTCAGCTTTTTCACGAGCCTCGATTCAGTATACAAAAAAGTGACCGAAACCTTGTATAGTGACCGAGACCTTGTAGTGACCGAGACCTTGTAGTGACCGAGACCTTGTATAGTGACCGAGACCTTGTAGTGACCAAGACCTTGTAGTGACCCAGACCTTATAGTGACCGAGACCTTGTAGTGACCCAGACCTTGTAGTGACCGAGACCTTGTAGTGACCGAAACCTTGTATAGTGACCGAGACCTTGTAGTGACCGAGACCTTGTATAGTGACCGAGACCTTGTAGTGACCGAGACCTTGTAGTGACCGAGACCTTGTATAGTGACCGAGACCTTGTAGTGACCAAGACCTTGTAGTGACCCAGACCTTGTAGTGACCGAGACCTTGTAGTGACCCAGACCTTGTAGTGACCGAGACCTTGTAGTGACCGAGACCTTGTATAGTGACCGAGACCTTGTAGTGACCGAGACCTTGTAGTGGCCGAGACCTTGTAGTGACCAAGACCTTGTATAGTGACCGAGACCTTGTAGTGACCAAGACCTTGTAGTGGCCGAGACCTTGTATAGTGACCGAGACCTTGTAGTGACCGAGACCTTCTAGTGACCGAGACCTTGTAGTGACCGAGACCTTCTAGTGACCGAGACCTTATATAGTGACCGAGACCTTGTAGTGACCGAGACCTTGTATAGTGACCCAGACCTTGTAGTGACCAAGACCTTGTATAGTGACCGAGACCTTGTATAGTGACCGAGACCTTGTAGTGACCGAGACATTGTAGTGGCCGAGACCTTGTAGTGACCGAGACCTTGTGTAGTGACCGAGACCTTGTAGTGACCAAGACCTTGTAGTGACCGAGACCTTGCTTAATTTTTGTGGTCGCTTGACCCCAGATGCTCTCCTACCTCCACCTCCGACCATATTGGGATCTTCTTTCACCATATTGAGATCGTTACTCAAAAAGAGGTCCAACATAGCATATCCACTTGTGGGTTTTTGCACAAGTTGTGTCAAAAAGCAATTCTGGACTAGGTTTAGAAAATCCTTTATCTGCTCTGCTTCAAGACATAGTATAGAACCACCTTTAGAGGCCATTTTTCCACGCAGAGCGGGGGTTGGTCTTTTTTTGGGCACCGTAGTCCCCTTTTTGAAGCAATGTTTTATGGCCGGATGCCCTTCCTGCCACCAACCCTGTTAGTCGCCTCTTGTGACACACAGGGAATTACCAGTGAGCTGGTACTCAATTTGCCGACCTCGGAAGGATGACAGGCTGAGTCAACCTCCTGGTGTTAATTCAGTGATTGCCTGGGATTTGAACCCAGGATCCTCGGATCCCAAGCCGCACCCTAACCACTAAGGCAACACCAGGCTTGGCTGCTAACTTAACTTGACCGCTAAGTCAAGACATAGTATAATAGTTAGTATTTGCTTACATATCCCTTGTATGCAATAACTGCATCGAGCCTGTGATCCATGAACATCACCAAACTCTTGGTATTTTCCTTTGAGATGTTTTTCCAAATCTTTACTGCAGCCATTTTCAGTTGTTGTTTGTTTTGCGGGTTTCTGACTTTCGTCTCCTCTTCGGCAAGTGAAATGCTGCTCCATTGGATTCAAATCAGGAGATAGACTTGTCCAGTCTAAAACCTTCCACTTTCTCCACCCTCACCCAATGAATTCTTTGGTTGCGTTGGCAATGTGTTTTGGGTCTTTGTCTTGTGTAATGTCTTTGTCTTGTGTAATGTCTTTGTCTTGTGTAATGTCTTTGTCTTGTGTAATGTCTTTGTTATAAAGATGCGGACACGCAGAGAGCATCAAGCACTATCTTTATTCCATGCAACGGCAACACAGGCTTCAGTCGGCCCCGCCCACAGCGGCCTCCCTCGGACCCGCCCACAGCGGCCTCACTCGGCCCCACCCACAGCGGCCTCACTCTGCCCCGTCCACAGCGGTCTCACTCGTCCTCGCCCACAGCGGCCTCCCTCGGCCCCGCCCACAGCGGCCTCACTTGGCCCCGCCCACAGCGGCCTCCCTCGGCCCCGCCCACAGCGGCCTCACTCTGCCCCGCCCACAGCGGCCTCCCTCGGCCCCGCCCACAGTGGCCTCACTTGGCCCCGCCCACAGCGGCCTCCCTCGGCCCCGCCCACAGCGGCCTCACTCTGCCCCGCCCACAGCGGCCTCCCTCGGCCCCGCCCACAGCGGCCTCACTCGGCCCCGCCCACAGCGGCCTCACTCTGCCTCGCCCACAGCGGCCTCCCTCGGCCCCGCCCACAGCGGCCTCACTCGGCCCCGCCCACAGCGTTCTCACTCGGCTCCGCCCACAGCGGCCTCATTCTTCCCCGCCCACAGCGGCCTCACTCGGCCCCGCCCACAGCGGCCTCCCTCGGACCCGCCCACAGCGGCCTCACTCGGCCACGCCCACAGCGGCCTCACTCCGCCCCGCCCACAGCAGTCTCACTCGTCCTCGCCCACAGCGGCCTCCCTCGGCCCCGCCCACAGCGGCCTCACTCTGCCCCGCCCACAGCGGCCTCCCTCAGCCCCGCCCACAGCGGCCTCACTCGGCCCCGCCCACAGCGGCCTCCCTCGGACCCGCCCACAGCGGCCTCACTCGGCCCCGCCCACAGCGGCCTCACTCTGCCCCGCCCACAGCGGTCTCACTCGTCCTCGCCCACAGCGGCCTCCCTCGGCCCCGCCCACAGCGGCCTCCCTCGGCCCCGCCCACAGCGGCCTCACTCGGCCCCGCCCACAGCGGCCTCGCTCTGCCTCGCCCACAGCGGCCTCCCTCGGCCCCGCCCACAGCGGCCTCACTCGGCCCCGCCCACAGCGTTCTCACTCGGCTCCGCCCACAGCGGCCTCATTCTTCCCCGCCCACAGCGGCCTCACTCGGCCCCGCCCACAGCGGCCTCCCTCGGCCACGCCCACAGCGGCCTCACTCTGCCCCGCCCACAGCAGTCTCACTCGTCCTCGCCCACAGCGGCCTCCCTCGGCCCCGCCCACAGCGGCCTCACTCTGCCCCGCCCACAGCGGCCTCCCTCAGCCCCGCCCACAGCGGCCTCACTCGGCCCCGCCCACAGCGGCCTCCCTCGGACCCGCCCACAGCGGCCTCACTCGGCCCCGCCCACAGCGGCCTCACTCTGCCCCGCCCACAGCGGTCTCACTCGTCCTCGCCCACAGCGGTCTCACTCGTCCTCGCCCACAGCGGCCTCCCTCGGACCCGCCCACAGCGGCCTCACTCGGCCCCGCCCACAGCGGCCTCCCTCGGCCCCGCCCACAACGGCCTCACTCGGCCCCGCCCACAGCGGCCTCACTCTGCCCCGCCCACAGCGGCCTCACTCTGCCCCGCCCACAGCGGTCTCACTCGGCCCCGCCCACAGCGGCCTCACTTGGCCCCGCCCACAGCGGCCTCACTCTGCCCCGCCCACCTCGGTCTCACTCAGCCGACCACGGCACAACATCTTGCTGCATGGTGAAGCGCGGCTCAATGACTTTGGAGGCATTTTCTTGTACATAGGAAGACAAAATGTTTCTGGACACTTCTGAATTCATTCTGCATTCATTGGTTGCCCGACTCGAATACACCATCGATGGGTCTGATTCAAAGGAGAAGCATGGTATTCGGCTCGAGAACCTTTAATTGTGACGTTGATGAGGATAAAGGAAAAATGCTATTAATCAAATAAATAAATGAGAAAAATAGATGTGTGTGTTTGATTGACCATGTACTTCAGCCTTCTGGCTGAGGGGCAAGTATATGCTCATGGGACAGTCTTGTTGGAATGTGTACTTTGGCCATAGTTGAATGTCCACGTCCCAAGTTGTTTAGAAATTTTGATTTTTAAAAAACTTTTTTTTAATGTAAAAAGGTCTCTCATGAGGGACCACTCCTATTTAGAAGTGGTCCAGTTGTATGACCATTTGTCTGACCACCAACGAACCCACCCTTCGTGGTTAGGATGTGTGTCTTTGATTGACCATGTACTTCAGCCTTCTGTCTGAGGTGCATAGGTATGCTCATGGGACAGTTTTCTTGGACTGTGTACTTTGTCTGTGGGGTCCCAAGCTGTTTAAATGTTTTGGCCCTGTCAAACTTTTAATATAAAGAAGGGCCAACAATCCCGATACACGTGTCTGTGGATGTGTGATGTCTCTCGGGGGGGGTTGGGGGGGGGGGCTAGTCTATAAAATTAAGAATTCAATGATATTGTTACGGACACGGCTTAAGATGTTATGATGGGCCGAGCGGAATGGCCGCCGTGTTCGCACAGTTTACCCGATTCTTCCCCAACTTACCCGATTCCACCCGACGTTGACCAAATCGCGCTATGCTAAATCAATGAAGGAAAGGACACAACGGCTGGGATAAATGAAACGACACAAGAGGTACAGTTCTCAAGACCTCCGGAGGAGGATATAATTGGTGGTGGAGAAAAGGGGTAGATTACAAGGTAAGAGGTAAAGCACAGAAGAGATAGGCACTTAGACACAATCTTATCTATCCCAGACAGACCACAGACAAACGGAACAAGACTGACTTACACAGGGATTGATGGCAGGGAAGGACAGGCAGTCGATAGCACAAGGTGCACCTTGGCTCAGGGGCAGAATCAAACACGGTCCGGTCCAGAGATGCGGGGAGGTATTGCAGCGCTCGGAGGTGGCGTCCTTCTCTCTCCAAGCTGAGGGCGCATCTGACGTCACCTCCCTCTTCATGCGCATGCTCAGCGGGGAGTGACACGCCCTCGGCTCGTTGGCTCCGCCCCAGATGGGATTGGTCCGCCGCTTCTATTGGGTGCGGGGGGTTACCGGGCTCCGCCCTTGACGAGGAGCTGACAGCGAGCCCCTACTTGGTAACCCCGTCGAGCACATGCTCGATGGCGGCTCGTTGGAAAGGCATGGTGCCCTCCCAACACCCCCCACCAACCAAGCCGGAGTGAGGGCGCACACTCCCCGCGCCGCCGCCGCTGTTGTTGTTGTTGCTGTTGCTGTTGTTGTTGCTGTACCATGAGGAAGAGCTGCGTTGAGGTATTGGGAGGTCCTAAACTTCCTAACGGTGCCATACAATCACATTCTGGTGCAACGAAGAGTCACAATTAATGGAAACGAGTCCTTAACTGACATAGACTAAGAATAACTAGCAAGATGTCCTATAGTTGTCTACATGAAATGCGGTGGACCTGGATGCGACATTTAATGGGGGAAATAGGGGGAGGTCGGGTCTACAGAGTGTTGTTTACAGAAAATGGGACGAGGGAATGGGGGATTGGGGATAGTTGGGAAGTATGGAGGAAATAGGGGAATATTTACAAGCGGATATGGATGGATGCCAATCTCATATCCGCAACATTGCACCCTTCTCTACCTCGGGGCGATTTTTACCTACGTTCGTGTGGCACTCAGATGTAGTTCCCTCTACTATTAACTCAACCCTGAGTGCGACAGTTTTACAGATGTTCACAAATGAGTAAATATGTCCCCCTGCGACGTTGCACCCTTCTCCTCACAGAAACACACCCACAGGATAACCGAATCACGGAAAGAATCCTCAAACTAAACATACAGCCGGTAGGGAGCATCATTTATACAAGACTACACTGATATTTACACTACGATCCAGGACCTGTTCTTTGAGGAACACATGCAGATGTTATGCATAGAGAGAGAGCACGCATGCCAGCATCGATACACCAACCCACGAGTGCCCTGTGGCCTTACGGCCTTTAATAATGTGCAGAGCACCCCATCCAAGCACCAAAAGCACCACCCCATACACACAGTCAGCACCATCCGGTGCACCAATAAAGTGTTCATAGTCACCGGTGGTGTCGCAGCCGGCCGATGTTCTGCCGCTGGTCTTGCCTTCTCTTGGCCTTCTGGCTTCTTTAGGAATAAAGAAAGGCGCCAACCGCGTCCATTTCTAAATTGTGGCCATCAGGGGGGCCAACTATGAACAGGGTTCACCTGTATGGCATAGGTGCCACGTTGACCCAGAGGTCCATCAACGGGTGGTGCTTGCCCGCAAAAGAACTGCGGTCCATTGTGGGCGGCCACAAAAATTGCGGTCCATATGGTGTATCGATCCAGGCAGCAAGCAGCGAAAGTACAAGCCCACAACTGCGGAGCCAGCACCTCTCTCTCCTCTCTCTCTGCCCCAAGCCAGATCCTCGGAGGTGGGAGACAAAAGAAACAAGTGAGTAAGGTGGTAAGGGCGCAAAGGTGCACGCAATACAAGGTAATGCACACTGGGGGCACATGGGAACCAGGTGAGACAGGTACGTTCCTACCGTACGCCCCCCCCCCCCACCAGGTAACCTACATTGCCCCTCCCTTACCCCTTACTGTATCCACAAAACACAACACTACCCATAAACATCTACTTTACACATCAACAAACGTCGCTACTGTCTTCCCCGTTCCTCCCATAAACCAAATTCGTCTTCTCTCCCTCCTAACCAATCAAATTTGCCATTTCCAACTCAACATCAAAATTTGCCATCTCCAATTCAACATCAAAATTTGCCATCACCAATTCATCATCAGTCCCTCCTAAGGAGGGAGAGATGGAATCACCCCAATGTCTCATCCACGTCGTGATGCGTCTCACAAATCCACACAGCAATTCTCCTTTCCTGCAACACAAAACAAAGAAAACACAGGTGTGGAGTCATCATCATCACCTCAGGTAAGTGGCTGCGTATGGTGCGACAGGTTCATCAATCCTAACTATTTCCTAAATGACTTTAACAACTTTACATTACCCGGGGTCTTTCCCTGCCAATCCATTGGCCAACTTACACTATGGGTTCTAAAAACCAATTCCCATTGACCAAACTGTGGTGCTTCTCAATTTGGGGTCTCACTCCCCCGATTCATCTCCCGGTGCCCTCGCACAATTTCTGGGCTGCGACGTGTAGCTCTCCCAGCAGGTCTACCCACCTGCACACCTCCACCACTGTAGTTGCCACCCGAGCTTACCTCGCTCCTCACCCTAACCTAACTAACTGGGGAAGACCCCTCCTGGTTCTGTCACCCCTTGGTGCCCTCTGGCACTGGGCTACCCGGGTCCGTCCTCCGGATCCTCGGGCCCCATCCACAACAACTACCGGCTCCCAGAGCCCACCTGCGGCCTCACCTGGCCGACATCCTCACAGTGGTGGAGTGCCCAACCAACTACACACACTAACAGGCTACACGCCCAGCCATTTCCACAACACTAATGCACCCATCCAAATACCATTCTGTCACCCGCACCACAGATGCCAATATCCAACCACAATTTACCTATACCCTCTACCTAACACTTACACTACCCGCCCCGGGTATCCGTGATGGGGGTCCACTCTTCCCCCATTCACACCTTCGCACCATGCACACCACTCCGTACCACTTACTCCAACTCTCTCCACACCACTCATTCCAATACTCCATGTATTCCACACACCTGTACTTGCACACCGGTGCTCTCATACTTGGTGCCGCCTGCACCCTTCTCTCCCCCAAGCGCATTCGCGCTGATCCACACACTCACTACTCATACACTGCTCCACACACCTTTCCAGTTCTCACCCAGCATCATCTCATCTAACTACTCCCCTCTGAAACTTGCGCTTCCCAGTCGTCCCTTTAAACTATTGCGCTCCCACGTCATTATCATCCATACTAATCTACCTGCGTCCCCACTACAGGTATCCTTGTCACTAACTAACCTTAACGTCACCTAATGTCATCTTCGCTAGATCCCTACACATGATATATCCTAACCCACCCGGGCTAGTTTTCACTGCCATACACCCCATAATCTATAGCGCATTTGCCCCACTTCATGGGAAGGGTGGCAGGGATGCCACCCTTACCCACCGGGCCCATCGCTCATCAATCCCCCAGTCCTCTGGCACTAATAAGCCCCCCTTATTCAGAGGTACTGGGTCCCGCCTCGGCATCTAAAGCCGAGGCAATCCACGGGGGCGCCTGCTCGCCGGTGTAAGGCCTTCTAGTTTCCCGGGGTCTGGCGGGGGGGGGGGGGGGTGTCTGGGGTCGGCTAACCCGCTCCCCCCTGGGCGGAGTTAAGGACCTCAACCGCCGGGGATCATCCCGGCGCGTGGCTCGACAGTGCCGCGCCAGGTGACCCAGACGGTTGCAGGTATAGCACCTCACCTGATAAGGTGCTTGTCTCCGGAATTCCAAATTTCCCCCCCTGAAGGTCCGAATTGGATTACCCGCTCGTGGTCCACCGCGGGCCACCTCCGGGGCCGCCTGCCATGGTCCAGGTCCCGCCAGGCGTTGGTCCACCAGCCTCCGGACCATGCCCGCCAGGTCAGGACTCACGTCGGGGGCAGGCCCCCTAAGGGGTCCGCCCTCCATCGGGGGTCCCACCTGGCGGACCGCCATTGCGTGACGCTCGCTCCCCCAGGCCAGGGGCCTCGCTGCTTCCCAACGGGCTGCAGCGTCAGCCGCCTGGCTCAAAGTCTGCGGGCGCCACATGGCGAGCTGTTGCCGGAGCTCAATATCCGGGAGGGCCTGGATAAAATGGTCCAGCGCCAGGCTTTCCCGGGAATCCGCTGCCATGCTAGCATGTGCGATCCCCACTGCGCGGCGAATGTCGTGGGCAAGTTCCCCGATGGCTTCCTGGGGCTTGCGTTTTCGCAGCGCGAGCTGAGCTTTAACAAGCTCGCTCTGCTGTTCAATGCCGAATCGATTAATTAGGGCGTCGCGGAGGGCTGGCAGGGTGAGAGCACCCGGTGGTAATGCCGTCAGCACCTCCGCCGCCGCGCCGCGCAATGCGGCCACCAGGTGTACTCCACCTTCGTCCTCACCCCAACCGTTGCCCTTACACACACAGTCAAACTGCGCCAGGTACGCTCGTAGATCACTCTTGCCGTCATATGGCGCGAGTGGGACCTTGTGGGACCACCTCGTATGCGAGTCGTTGCCCGCCTGCCGGACCCCTTGCGTCGCCCCTTGCGGGGTCAGCGCGGGGCCGAACCGGCCGGGCCCCCACAGTACATTACCCCCAAGGGGCTCTCGTGCCTCCCCTGTCCCTCTAAAAACTACCCCTGTTGGTGTCGATGCATGGGTCACACTTCCGCAACCCGCTACCCATTCCATACCACCACAACCTTGCTCACTCACACCTCGCACCTCTCCCATCACCGGACCCTCTCGCTCGCACCCTCGTTCCATACCCTCCGGACCAGCCATACACCTCACTCTTGGCCTCTCACGAACATCCGGGTCTATCTCGACCCCCAAGCTTATTAAATCACCTGGCGCATCATACGCACGACCATATTGGTCACCACTTACACCGGGTCCTCTTTCTCTTCGCTTCTCCTCCATCACCTGCGAATCCCTCATCCGGTTAATGAGCACCTCATCACGATCCGAACACAGACTTTGGACCAATTATTTTACTTCCTCCTTTATCTCTTTCTTATCCTCTCTCCGTCGCTTCTTAATTTCGCTCACCCCTTCTTCCACTTCTTCTAATTTCTGCTTCACCTCCTTCATCTCCTCGTGCGCCCCCTTAAGTTCTTCCTCTAACTCCACCTTATTTTTTTCTATGTGCTCCCGCACCTCCCGCTCTTTAACCTCCATCACCTCTACCACCTTGTTCATTTTCCTCGTCAGGTCCTCATGTACCGTCTGACACTCTTTTTTAATTACCCCTACGTCCTTTTTCATCTCCTTCTGTGTCGATTTTAAACCCTCTATTACCGCTGTGTTCTTCTTTACCTGGTCCCCCAACTCCTTTTGTCCCACTGTCAGTTGTTCTACTCCCAGCGTCAACTCCTCTATACCCCCTTGCAATTTTACAGTCCCCTTTCTCACCTCCTTCTCCATGCGCTCCTTACAGTGCCTCACCTCCTCGCGCACTCCTCCGACCTCCTCACTCACACCTCTTCTGATCTCCTCTCCCATCACTTGCATCTCCTGCCCAGATGCCACCCTCATCTGCTCCATTTCCTCCCTGTGAGCATCCAATTTAGTTTCTACCCCCATTCTGACCCCCTCTATCTGCTGCCCCATTTTTTAAACTTCCCTTTCCGCTTGGTCCCTCATGTCCCTCAATTTGCCTTCCATACTGTTTTCTAACCCCTCTAACCCATTTTTCACTCCCTCTATCTGATTCTCCTGGGCAGCCATTCTATTTTCCACCCCCATTAACCCATGTTTCACCCCTTCTATCCCATTGTCTAACCCCTCTAATTTCTTGTCTAATCCCTCACCGGTACCCCTCGCTTCGTCCCTCATTACCCCCATTTGGCCCTCCAATCGCTCACCCTGAGCATCCATCCGGTTCCCCATTACCCCCATTTGGCCCTCCAATCGCTCACCCTGAGCATCCATCCGGTTCCCCATTACCCCCAATTGCTCACTCTGCAGTTTGAGGGACGCCTGCATTTGCACCATAAATTGCTCCATGAGGGCCTGCATTTGGGCCATCCCTCCCACTTGTGCAGCGGGTGCGGCCGCCGTAGCCATGTGCGAGGTGCCATTTTGCGAACCTGCCGCCCTCACTGCTTCGCTCTCCTCTTATCCCTCAATTTGGTCCTGGATCGACCCTGCCTCACTCTCCTCTACCGGAACCCAGCCGTCTTGATCCGCCATAGCGCGACTTTCAAAATTCGGGTTTTTATTTTAAAACAAAACAAATTTCGGTCACTTGTAATTTTGAGCGCGTTAAGCGCGCTTCGGGTCCGATCTCACTCCTCGACACCAATTGTTACGGACACGGCTTAAGATGTTATGATGGGCCGAGCGGAATGGCCGCCGTGTTCGCACAGTTTACCCGATTCTTCCCCAACTTACCCGATTCCACCCGACGTTGACCAAATCGCGCTATGCTAAATCAATGAAGGAAAGGACACAACGGCTGGGATAAATGAAACGACACAAGGGGTACAGTTCTCAAGACCTCCGGAGGAGGATATAATTGGTGGTGGAGAAAAGGGGTAGATTACAAGGTAAGAGGTAAAGCACAGAAGAGATAGGCACTTAGACACAATCTTATCTATCCCAGACAGACCACAGACAAACGGAACAAGACTGACTTACACAGGGATTGATGGCAGGGAAGGACAGGCAGTCGATAGCACAAGGTGCACCTTGGCTCAGGGGCAGAATCAAACACGGTCCGGTCCAGAGATGCGGGGAGGTATTGCAGCGCTCGGAGGTGGCGTCCTTCTCTCTCCAAGCTGAGGGCGCATCTGACGTCACCTCCCTCTTCCTGCGCATGCTCAGCGGGGAGTGACATGCCCTCGGCTCGTTGGCTCCGCCCCAGATGGGATCGGTCCGCCGCTTCTATTGGGTGCGGGGGGTTACCGGGCTCCGCCCTTGACGAGGAGCTGACAGCGAGCCCCTACTTGGTAACCCCGTCGAGCACATGCTCGATGGCGGCTCGTTGGAAAGGCATGGTGCCCTCCCAACACCCCCCACCAACCAAGCCGGAGTGAGGGTGCACACTCCCCGCGCCGCCGCCGCTGTTGTTGTTGTTGCTGTTGCTGTTGTTGTTGCTGTACCATGAGGAAGAGCTGCGGGGAGGTATTGGGAGGTCCTAAACTTCCTAACGGTGCCATACAATCACATTCTGGTGCAACGAAGAGTCACAATTAATGGAAACGAGTCCTTAACTGACATAGACTAAGAATAACTAGCAAGATGTCCTATAGTTGTCTACGTGAGATGCGGTGGACCTGGATGCGACATTTAATGGGGGAAATAGGGGGAGGTCGGGTCTACAGAGTGTTGTTTACAGAAAATGGGACTAGGGAATGGGGGATTGGGGATAGTTGGGAAGTATGGAGGAAATAGGGGAATATTTACAAGCGGATATGGATGGATGCCAATCTCATATCCGCAACAATATATTCCTGGTATTTGCTGCCAGGAAAATCCTATGGAGATGTAGAGGGCTGGAGCTCTGCTAGGCTCGTGACTCATGATAGGAGGTGCATGTGCAACTGTTCAGCCAGATGAGCCTTTTTGATATAATGTGTGTGTATACATACAATTTCATGGGTTACAATTATAATTTCATGGGGTTTCCACACATCTTGTGGGATTGGAGACTAAAAGTGGAGAGGGGATTGATTCCTTTTGGTTGGGAGGGAGAGGGTGAGGACTTGGGTTGGGGGAAGGGAGCAAAGATGAGACAGAGTTGGGAGGGGGAGGTTGAGGCTTTGGGGGGAGGGGGTTAAGAAGCTGTGGTTGGGGGGGGGGGGAGGGTAGGGAGGGGGTTTGAAGGCTCGGAGTGGGGTGGATATTGACGGATGCCTTAGGGTTGGGAAGGGGAGGGTGAGGACTTGGAGTTTGGGAATTGGGGAGAGAGGGGGGTGGATGACTTATGGTTTGTGTGGGGTAGAGGGGAAATTTTTGAGGACTTGAAATCACATTTTACACGTGTGTGTGTGTGTGTGTGTGTGTGTGTGTGTGTGTGTGTGTGTGTGTGTGTGTGTGTGTGTGTGTGTGTGTGTGTGTGTGTGTGTGTGTGGAGAGAGAGAGAGAGAGGTGTGGACATCAGGGTTTACAGGTCAAAGTGGGAGGGGAGATAGAACTCAAGAGTTGAGAGACCGGGATCAGGGGTCAACTTTACAGTTGACACAAACCGCCTCCGGTATTTATAAAGACTTGTCATCCATTGTGGTTCCTCGTTGCTCCGGTGTGATAAGTTTGACGGTTTTATGCAAATAGCAATTCCTTCAAATTCCAACATCATATGACGTCTGAGCATTAAACTTTTGGTGTACGAGTAATGCTCCGCAAATTCACTGTTCGAGTCTTCTCCGTGCTTCGTTCACCTCTGATATTTGATCTCAGGTGAGAGGCAACGTGGACGTGCAATGGCCAGGACACCAATAGCTTAGTCCACCCTTCCTGCGAGATTATCCATAATTGAATTTTGACTCGTGAATTGGTATAAATTTTGGTTGAAATGTATGGAAACCCATTTGCCATTGTGTTAAATGGTAACAGGTTCACCATGTTTTTTCGTTCAAACTTTTTGTAGATTAGCAGAACTATACATTTTTGGAATCTTCAGAGCATGAGGAATCCAAAAATCAATGTTGGCATTTGCACAGACACCTGCATGGCCGCAATTTTGGATTTTCAAAATGGCCGCCATAAAATACATAATTTACGCTATCTCGGCTTCTAGTCAACCTAGAATGTTATTTAAATATGCTAATCCTCTGTTTTCTGGGTCAAGAAAACCGTTGGTGGGATCGTTAGACTTCTAATCCTAACGCTTGCTTCACTTTTAGGACTTTCCAGATGACACTCAGGACAGTGATGAAGATCTGTAAAAGCATATTCCTGAACGGTATAGACCTAGTAGATCCTGTGTATAGGACTTATAGTTCAATCTGATACTGCCTATAACTTCCTATAACAACCTATAACTTCAACGGACTTGCAATATCATGTATTATGTAATACAGTTATATCACAAATATAAAGACAATGGTTTTCAATTACCTTTATTTGTTGCTTTTCTATAATCCTGAGCACTATTTTGAGGCCTTTATTGGATTCCTTGACCCAGAAAACATAGGATTAGCATATTTAATTAAGTTTCTAGGTTGGCTAGAAGCCGAGATAGCGCAAAATATGTATTTTATGGCGGCCATTTTTAAAATCCAAAATGGCGGCCATGCAGGTGTCTGTGCAAATGCCAACATTGATTTTCGGATTCTCCCTGCTCTGATGATTCCATAAATGTACAGGTTTGCTAATCTCCCAAAGTTTTGAACGAAATTATATTTGTTAACATAGTGAACCTGACTATGTGCTACTGGTGGACTTGCCAGGCCTTCTCTATGCCAGGTGTTACCTTTCCAAGCGGATGTTCGACGAATCCTTCCGCCTAATCGGTGGCAACATTTAAGATGTCTCCGCGTTTCTTGTAAACCCGACAGTTTGTGAAGCGCTCAAGGAAATCCAACTCAGAATTCCAAGATGTCAAGAAAATGCTTCTTTTCCAGTAAGTTTTCCAAGTGCACCTTCACCCAGGTGCTGCTTCAACGAACTGTTTGAGTAACATTCCTGGGATTCCTGCATCTGGATGGGAGTTCCTCCTTAAAAATTGCTCAGCATTGGCTCGCAATGGGCTCCGCACACGACATATAGGAAGTCGAGGTTGAGCTTTGCCTTTGCTGAACCTTGAGTCGAGATTGTCACGGACTCGCCAAGAGAGAGAGAGGAAGAGACCACCGGTTGGTTGGTTTTCCACGGACGAGTGCTGCCCACCTCTGCACACCCAACTGGAGCTTTGCTTCCCCCCTACTCCATAGTTCTTTAGGAATGCCAGCACGGGAACACGTGGTGTCTGGAGCGTAGCGGGCCTGCATTTCCTCCCACCGTTCCAATGAGCAGGAACACTGCTCCATTCTCTCTCTGCGTTTTTCTTCTCGAAGTTCAGGATAAAAGGGACTCTGTTTCCTGCCATGTACATCCATCTTGCTCTGCATGACTGAGGTTGGATTGTCCCCCGAACCCTCCACCATTTTTGTTTTGTCTGCTCTTATTTGTAACAAACAAATTGGGTTTTTGTTTTGTCCTCCACATTTGTTTTGTGATGAATGCCGCACATTTGTCCATCGCTTTAAGCCCCATTCCAACAGCTAATTTGAGGAAGTGTATGTATTCTCTCAGATATTTATAAACCAAAACGATGTTGACTCCATTTTTGTCCATTGCGTGTCCGTGGGCCTGGATGGCAAGGGCAACTTGCCGAGAAAGAAAATAAGAATACGAAAACTCCGAGGAGGAAGTGCGTCATGGCAGCACACTTTGTGTTCCTGTGCTTGGGAGTTGGTGAGGACAGTTCAGGATGGTCTCCAGGCGTTATAATAAGCTCGGGAGGAGATGCTGACATCAGCGTTGCCATGGCGCTGGCGTTGCCAAGGACGCGATCGCGAGCACTCGAGCATCGGGTGGCAAATGACTCGAGTAGACTAGGGGATCGTGGCCTCGCGAGCTGAGCCGGGTGGACGACATAGAGAAAGACCCGAGAGAGGCCTTCAGGAAGAGCGGGCGGAGACGGCGGATTTGCTCTTCTGCTCGAGTATCAAACAGAGGCTCGTTGGTTTCGCCGAAGGAGGATTTGTTCGGCTAGGGCAGCATGACTTCCGGCCAGGCATCCCGTGGTTTGTTCCAGTACAGGTAGCTCATTATGACGACCTTGCACCTCCTTTGGGCCTGGGCCGATTTGCTTGCGTCCTGCACTCATTGTGTCCTGGAAGCCTGTTTTTTGCTTCTTCTATTTCCCTTTTATCTGATTGGTCTTTAGAACATCAAACTACCTAAATTGATCTGTTCAAACTTAAATGTTATTTCTGTAGTTAGCTATCGACCAAAAGGTCTTCCTCAAAATTGGTCATGCCAGAATGAGGTCTATTGCTTCTGTAAAAGACACAAACTCTTGTTTTTGCCATCCTCGTAATTTAGTTTTAGTTTTAGATGACTGAAACCACAGCACGTGACCTGAGGACAACAGCATTGAAGCAACATCATGAGGGCCTCAGATTGATTGAAGTGCCATGTGGACATTTGGGACCACAAGGCTGCAGAGGTCCTACTGTATAAAGTATATCGCTTGGTCTTGCGTGCCATTCTGTCTGTCTTTCTGCTTTTCTGTCTATCTGTTTGTATGTCAATCGCCTGCAGCTCACAATTTCAAACCGATCATTACGAAACTTTAGCAAATGGCGGAGTTGCTCATAAGGAAGAAGCCTACTGATTTTGAGGTCAAAAGGTCCGACCGAGGCCAAAGGTCACCAACTTTCTCAAATTTCTAAAATCCTCACCTGATCCTCGAATTACCCGATTGACTTGAAATTAGAAGAGGATGTGCACATTTGGTGACTTAATTCAACCAGCAATTATTCTTGAGGTCAACGTAGGCCAAAAGGTCAACATAGGTCAAAGGTCAACACCTTAAGGTGGAATTTTAAAAATTCTTAATTTTCTTTCGATTGACTTGAAATTAGAAGAGGATGTGCACATTTGGTGATTTAATTCAACCACCAATTATTTTTGAGGTCTCAAGGTGAAAAGGTCAACATAGGTCAAATTTCTAAAATCGTCGATTTTCATCTGATTGACTTGAAATATGAAGAGGATTTGCATACCAGGTCACAGAATTTAACCACCAATATTTTTTCGGTCCACATAGGCCAAAGGTCAACTTTGACCTTTGGATTAAACTTATTTTAGGGATTTCGCAAGTATCGTGCTATGCATGTCATATTTCTTGTTTTCTTGTTTCAGTGTTCCTTGTTTGACGTCCTCTTCTCTCCCCTTCTCTTCTCAGTGCCTTGAATGATGATGGTCAGGACTTAGACCTTCGGCAGCAGAAACTTAACCGACAGGTGTGGATTGTCACCAGGAATGGTCAAAATCTTGTGAATGGAAACAACTATGTCCCTCTGGTTAAATAAACAGGAAAACAATCAATTAAGTCGTACATGCTTACATTCTAAATCTAATTCAAATGGGAAATAGAAGGAAGGGAATGATGGCAAAATACACCGCTCCAAGTATGTTTATAAACAGGTAAAAGTAATTGAAGTTAATTGAGATCATGATATGACCTTTTTATGACGTAGGTATCTAAAGGTGAATAGCATGATACATAAGTGGTCTATGCTGAGCTGCGCTACATGTTACCAGCAGGGGACCTGCATCGAGAACTCCATCGTTGTGAGAATCTGGTCCTTTGCTGGTTCTTTGCGAGAATCAAGTTCACCCAACTGCTCGAA